>NC_045428.1:588998538-589298538 GCF_902635505.1 Sarcophilus harrisii
CACCCCTGAAACAACTCTGATGTAATCTGGTGTGCAAATGGGTCTAGCTTTGTAGAGAGGGGGATGAGATCCACCTGTCTGCCCCACTTCCTCCTGGTACTTCTGCCAAGAAGACAATGTTAATATCTCTCAGTTAAGCAAAGGCAATCAGGCAAATATTTATTCTAAATATGCTTTTCAAGTTCTTCGTGCCTGTGGGGCAAGATGGAAAGAAACCATCAGCCCTGGAGATATTTAAAGTCTTGGAAGGAATGGGAATTGACTCCCTAGGAGAGAAATGGAAGGATCCACAGAGTCAGCTTCCTCCAACGATGAAACTCAAAGGTCTCCCTAGCTGACGCATATGTCCTAATCAAGCATGAGAATGAAAATTTGCATCTCCTCCAGGTAGTATATTATCCAACAAAGGTGATGGTACTGCAAGGTCCTCAGAAGGCTAAACCTGAGCAAACATAGGCAGTCACTTGGTAGACAGAACAGCTAAAGCAACAGCCAGGAAACCACTCTACTGGCTCCTCTGATACCTCAAGTTCCTCTTCCTTCACACTATGGAGGAGAAACAGCATTATAAGTCTAGGGGATATGAACTCTCTTCAGAATGGTGTTGAAGCCCCACAGGGCAAAAAGTTATCCCAGGGACCTGTATGTGCAAGAACGTTCGTGGCAGGTCTCTTTGTAGTGGTCAGAAACTGGAAACTGAGTGGATGCCCCTCAATGGGGGAGTGGCCGAATAAATTGTGGTCTATGAATATTATGGAATATTATTGTTCGGTAAGAAATGACCAGCAGGAGGATTTCAGAGAGGCCTGGAGAGACAGGAACTGATGCTGAGGGAAGTGAGCAGGACCAAGAGATTGTTATATACTTCAACAACAATACTATATGATGATCAATTCTGATGGACATGGCCCTCTCCAGCAATGAGATGAACCAGATCAGTTCCATTTGTTCAATAATGAAGAGAACCGGCTACACCCAGCGAAAGAACTCTGGGAAATGAGTGTGAACCACTACACAGAATTCCCAATCCCTCTATTTTTGTCTGCCTGCATTTTTGATTTCCTTCTCAGGTTAATTGTACATTATTTCAAAGAATTCTTCCCGGGGAAGGCTGGCAACTTGATTCCACACATATGGCACTATCAGAGAGTCAGACTCCTTGTATTTGTAGCTACCTTCTGTTAGATGATTTTAGGTATATGTGGCAAAAGGAGCTGTATAGCAGGAAATAACCTGAGGAGGGGGAACAAGGTATGCAGAGGAGGAAAACAGGAAGGCAATAGTGAAAGGTTGTTTACCCCAAGATTAATGATTTTGTTATTGAGTAGCCTGTACCGTGATGGGGTAAAGAAAAGAAAGCTGGGTATGAGATGATGTAATGAGATGGTATATATGAAGGAATGTAACTGTGTGAAGAGGCAGACGCCATTAGAGAAGATGTAGGGTGATTAATAAACGCTTGCAGTACTTAGTAACATCTGGTGTCGGGTGCTCTGTGGGGAAAGAGAGCAGCTAGAAGTTGCTGCTTCAGAGACGTCCAAGTACCTGGAGGATGGTCAGGAACCCAGTTATAGTTCCCCTTAGTGAGTAGGGGAGTTCAACAGTTGAGATCCTCTTGGTGAGTAGAGGAAACTCAACACCTTCAGCAGCTGAGTTGAGATTTACCCCTGCTGGACAGTAAGAGCAAGCAAGGTTGCTAGAATCCTCCATCTTTGTAGAGGGATACTGGCCCAACCTTTACTTCCTAAGTCACCGGGGTAGTGGCTGAAGCACTGGGCATTACCTACCATCTGCACACCTTTTGGGATCCCAATCCTCAAGCAAGGTGGAAAAGATGAATCATGCATTGAAAAGAACTTTGACCACACTGACCCTGGTGATTAGACAGGACAGGGTGATGTGGCTCCCAATCCCTTCTTGAGCAGATATTAAGTTTAGCCCTTTTGAGTTTATGTATGGCATCCTAACAGATCTTGAACATCAACTTCTTTTTTTTAAATAACTTTTTATTGACAGAACCCATGCCAGAATAATTTTTTACAACATTATCCCTTGCACTCACTTCTGTTCCAATTTTTCCCCTCCCTCCCTCCACCCTTTCCCCCAGATGGCAAACAGTTCTATACAGAACATCAACTTCTTACCAAAACTTTTATCTACTTAGGTCAGTTGCAACTGATCTATTCAGATTCTGTTAATGCTCACATCCCTAAGCCAGATAAAACCATATCTGTACCCTCTTTAACCGCCAGCCCTGGAGATATTTAAAATCCTGGGGGGCGCTGACCCATTGGGAAAGAAATGGAAGGGCCTCTATAGAGTCACTTTAACCAGCCCCCAACTGTGAAGCTCGAAGACCTCCCTGGCGCTCATTTGTGCCAGATAAAACCTGTCTTCTTCCTTCACAGACAGCCTATGAACCAAATTCTCTCTTCAAGAGAAGCAGAGGACCTTGGTGATCCATTTATACTCGAGCAGTTTCTTTTTGTCTGTTTTGTTTCCACATTCTGCCCTCTCTCTAGCTCTCATTTGTTCTCCCTCCTATCCCCTATTTTGACTCCTCTGTCCATAATTGTGTTGGTTTTGGTTTTGGAGCCAGGCTGTTTAACTCATTAGAGTACTTGGTCTCTTCTCTGTTACAGAAGTCCCGGATTCAGCATCTAGGCTACCAGCCTTTGACCTGACTCAGAGCCCTCAACCCTGGATGTAGCTGGCAATGAGTTCCAAAGCCCTTCCCCCTCCTCTCAGGTACATCCCCTTGTCAGCGGGAAGCAGTAATGGGAAGGTGAGATCTTCACCTTCTTTCCAAAAGATTTCCTCCAATAAAAGACTTGCATGAACTGATGCTACATAAGTGAACAGAACCAACAGAACATTAGGCACAGTAACAAGATTATATGATGATCAACAATGATGAACTCAACTCTTCCCAATAATGAGGTGATTCAAGGCAATTCCACTATACTTGTGATGGATCTGCCATGAGAGAGAATTATGGAGACTAAATGTGGATCAAAGCATGGTATTTTTATCTTTTCGTAGATGTTGTTTATTTGTTTGTTTGTTTTTTTCTTTCACATGTTTTTTTCACTTTTCCTCTGATTTTTCTTGCACAACATGGTAAATATGAACATATATTTAATGGAATTATACATGTTTAAGCTATTGGTTGATTGCTATCAATCAACTGCTGGGGAGGGAGGGAAGAAAATTTGAAACAAGGTTTTTCAACGGTGACTCCTAAAACTATCTTTGTATATATTTTGGGAAAAAAATAAAATATTGTCAAAAAGCAAAAAAAAAAAAAAAATCCCAATAAATAATAAAAGAGGGAATATGAGGGAATATGATGGCCTTGGCTTTAGCCCTTGCCCTGTCCTTGTCCAAATTTTCCTGTGGAAAATTTGCCCAATAACAAAGGCTGTTTGGAGGGACTTGAGGAATCCATAACTAACCATGTTTACAATCCTAGTTCTATGAAAAATGTAGCATGACCCAAATATCCTGAACCTGGCTGGGCGGACAACTGCATTCTGTCTTTCTGTTCCCTATGGTTAACTAGGAACTAACTCAGTCTGTGACAGATGACCCCAAAACAGAAATATGGGACCCTTTGCCTAGTTTGCTGCTGATCCCTTAAGGACTAAATCCACCTGTTGTTTTCATTAAAATCTGCCTTGACTAAGGACCAACTTGCTCCATGAAATTTTTTCCTCAAGCAACCCCTACTGATCCTAGGGTCAATTACTGAAAAAAAAAATAGGTCTCTACACTCTGGAGAGGGGGGAATGATGAGATAAGCAGAATCTTTCTGTGAGTGATAAACATGCAGTTCTCACAGGAAAGTGAGCTTGCTGGAGTGAAGGCCTGAACTGAAGGACAGTCATGAGCAAATAGTCATCTGAAGTAGCATATCTGGCAACATATATTTGAATACAGACAAGAGGATTTTCCCCATGCAGCACCTCTGTACGCAAAAGCTTATTTGAGATTGCTCAATTTTCCTGTTTTAACTGCTCTCCATTTTCTATAAAACTAGTCCTTCTTTGCTGGGCGGCTGTTTCCCTTAAAGAGTAGAGGCAAAAATAAATAAAATAAAATAAAACAAAAATAAATAAATAAATAAATAAAGGAGTAGAGGCTACCGAGTTCATTACCCCAATAACTGCCCATGCTGGATTTGGAAGCAGTCTGACCTTGCCATGTGCCCTATACTTCAACAACCCGTACATGAAATGAATCGCCTCCTCCATAGAATCACTAGCCAACCAAAGGCAGCTGTTGAGGCAGCTAGGTGCTGAACTGGAGAGAGAGCCGGCCAGATCCTGAGTTCCAATCCTGACCCAGACACTTACTAGACTATGATCCAGAGCAAGTCACTTAACTGTTGTTTGCCTCAATTTGCTCAATTGTAAAATAAGAATGATATTACAGGGTTACAAGGTTGTCATAAGGGCAAAATGAAAAATATTTCTAAAGCACATGAAAAATAGCAGGTGCTATACAAATATTATCATTATTTGCTTCCTTTAAAGCTCAGCTGAAGAGGGATCTTTACACGGGAATCTCCTTATTCCCCCAGATGCTCATGCTTCTCTCGTTACTTTAATCATATTACAGATTAAAATATGTATTGCATCATAGGTAAAATGACACCCATATATGTTGTCAGCTCTTTCCAGGCAATGCCGAGCAGGGGAAGGCCTGGGCCTCTGCAGCCCAGCCCCCTGAGCTTGAGGAAGGGGGTTGTGGGGAGTGTCAGCACTGGGCGCTCAAGGGGAGGTACAGGGAGGTACCCACATGTAGGCTCCTATTGTGGGAGAGAAAGATGGAGGGAGACATGGAGGGAAAGGGAGGGGCGAGGAGAGAGAGAGGGAGAGGAGAGGAGAGAAATGGAAAGAGGGAAGAGACAGAGGGAGGGGAGAGAGGGGGAGATATGGAAGGAGGGAAGAAATAGAGAGAGGGGAGAGACAGAGGGAAAGGAGAGATATGGAAGGAGGGGAGTGACAGGGAGGGGAGAAGCAAGGAGGGAAGGGGAAAGAGAAGGAGGGGAGAAACAGAGAGAGAGGGAGAGAAAAGATATAAAGGAGAGGAGAGAGAGAAGGAGGAGGGAAGAAGAGAATGAGAGAAATGGCAATGAGAAGGCAAGAGCAGAGAATACAAATTTAAGACAGAAAGAAAGCCAGTTCCTGACCTCAAGAAGCTTCTGTCCCTATGAAAGGGGGTGGCTCCCCCAGGGGGACCCAGTGTGAAAAGAGCACAGGTGCTTCTTCTAGGAAGAGCTCAGCAGTGGTCAGAAGCATTGCTGGTGGGAGAGGCTGCTGCAGTAAGGGGGCAAGGACTGTGGGGGGCACGGGCTGGCCAGGTTGGCAGTGGCTGTTGTGGGCATTCACATAGCTGCCCTCAGGACTGTTCGGGGATCTCGGTGCCTTGATTAGGCACAGGGGTGTTATTTTGGGGTCTGCGCCCCCAAAGCTATTCACAGGGCTGTCCTGGGACCTCAGAGCACTGACTGAGCCCAAGGCTGATGTTATAGACAAGGAGGCTACCGACGCCCAAAGGGGCTCGTGGGGCTGCCGTCATGCCACAGGCCTCCCTGTGCACACACAGGAAGCACCTTTGAGTTTTTTGCAGCGTTTCTGGCCTTTTTCCAGGTTCCACAGACATGTTCTCGTTCCCAGGCCCTTCCCCAGGCATCAGGAGGTATTACTGCAGAATTCTCCTCCCCAGCCCCCCTGCCGGGTTCCCCTCCCAGCTTGGGGTTGCTGAGCCTGGGTTCGGCCAGCTGGTGCAGCCCGGGAGGTTCCTGGTTTTTGTTCTGGTAATCATGGAGCATGAATTCAAAAAGAGGGAGGAGGAGGAGGAGTCTGAGCTCTGGGGCGGCCTGGTCTGGCCTGGGTGCATTAGTAATCCGGGTCTTGGGAGAACTCCTGGGCATGAGATTTATTACTCTGCTCCCAAACAGACACATTTGGGATACATTTTAACTCTGAGAGACTTGTTTCTGCAATTACAGGAGGAACAGACACATCTACAGCCTTTGGAGTCAGAAGTGGGGTCAGGTCTATGCCATCAGGTATCAAGAGTGTTCAAGGTTTTTGCTGAAAGTCCAGCTGGTTCTTTATGTTGGGATCTCCCCCTGCCCTGTTTTAAGAACCCCGACACACAGCTAATCAAAACCAGTTTTATTATTCAAAGAAATCACCAAACATTTGTGGGGACGGCGGGCGGGGCAAGGAGCCCCAGATCTGGTCCCCACACATCCCAAGAGAGTATTTACAGGAGGAGGCAGGACAGGACTCACAGGTGGACCTGAGTAGGGGACTGCCCAGAGAAGGGCTGGCAACGGGCCAGGGATAGCAGCAACATGTTGGGGATGGGGCGGAGAAAATCCTGAGGGGGTGTCGCACCCCCCTCCCATTTTCTCCCCTGCCCTTTAGAATCCCCAGGCCCTCCTCGTCTCTACAAAGGAATCCAGAATGGGGCTCTCTGAGCCATAGATTGTCCTCCACCACTAGCTGCTGGGGAGTAGCCCAGGACCAGCAGGGATTAAGAGAGGAGGAGACAAAGGCACCCTGGGAGGAGAAGCAGGGCTGTCAGAGCTGGGTCACCATCCCACTGTCCTCGGAGTGAGTCTAGGGAGAGAAAATCGGCAGGGAAGTAACTGGGAAGGAGCTTGTCTTCCCTCTTCTTCTTTTCCCTCCATTACTTTTCCATTTCCCCTTCCCCTTCCTCCTTTCCTCACTCCCCCTTTCTTTCCCTCCCCTCTCCTTTCTTTTCCCCTTGATCCCTCCCCTGCTGTTGCTTTCTCTTCCTTCCCCTCCCCTTGCCCTTCCCTCTATTTCCCCTACCATCCCTCCCCTTTTTCCCTTCCTCCTCTCCCCTTTGTCCGTGTAACCCTTCCAAGTCCCTGCACCACTGGCAGCTGTTGTCCCTGATCCTGTCGTCCTTCTACTCTAACCAAGAGAGGAGCCTTTGGATCTTGGTGGAAAGTGGGTGCTGGGAGTGGGGGAAACACTTATTATGTAGTTAATGGATGCTTAATGTTTGTTCAATGAACAAATCCTCTCAAAATAATACATAATTCCCATTCACCCCATAGCCAATAAACCAGTGGGGGATGAGGGTGTAATAACAGTAAAATGATTCTTCATTTTAGGGAGCCACTCTCTTACCCAAAATAAGCGTTTCAAATTTAACATTGATTAAACCAGTGAAACTGCTGCCCTGAGGACTGGGTGGGGGAGATTAAAGTTAAACAGTTCCTGTCATCATGGTTGTTTATGAGTCTATGAGTGTTTATGCTCTACTGGGGAATATGACATGAAGGGATGGCTGTTGTCCAAATAATGCCCGATATAAGTGCAGTACAGAGGGTCACACAGTGGGTTATGGGAAAAGGTCATTATTAGTGTAAGAGAAGTCATGTCAAAGAAGCTTTCCTGAGGAGGTGGATTTTCACGTGGGATTTAAAAGGCTGGGGATAGAAAAAAGAAACGGGAATAATCACCGCTTCATAATAAGCCTCTCTAATTCAGGCTTTAATGGCCCATGTCCATCTCCCACCACCAGGCCTTTGCCTAGGCAGTGCTCCATGCTTGAAATGTCTGTCTCCCTTCAAAATGCTCCTGACCTTCAACCTCTTGTTTCTCCCCAACTGTAGAAGTCCTGCCCCCTCAGCTTCCTTTGTATCCTCTGTGTTTTGATTGGACTTATCTAGGACAATGCAGTATCAAAGGGCAGGGACCTCGCATGACAGATGCTTTATAACTGCCAATCGATGGGCCAAAGTGTGAAGGTGAGAGGGCACAGAGAGCAGTGTCCTGAGCCATGTCCCACTCTCCGGGCCCCGTCTGGGGTTTCTGGGCAGAGAGGATGCAATGGCTCACCACATTCTTCTCCAACTCATTGTACAGATCAGGCGACTGAGGCAAAGGGGATCGAGTGGCTGCCCAGAGTCACTCTGCTAAGTGTCCAGGGCTATTCCCTGCCTCCTGCACTACCCCCCATCCCCCTGTTTCTCCACTGCACCCGGTTCAAAATGAGGAGTTAGTGGAGCTCGACCTGAGGGATGTAAACGCCATTCAGTGAAAGAGAGTCATGGAAAGGTTTCAAACGAGGGATGATCGAGCAGTTATCAGACCAACGTGGCCAAAGGCTGGAGCAGAAGGGGACAGCCTGGGGGCTGTGGAGATGGCCATGGGCAGCGACATGGGAGCGGCTCATTGGCCATGGTCAGTGACGAGAGGAGATGGGCCCATTTGGCAGGTGTAGAGATGTGGGGAAAGCCGCTCTCACCCCCATCTCCCCCAGGTCTCTCTCCCACTTTCTCCAGACACCTTAGAATGGGGGAACCGGGGAGGGATGAGCCTACTTTCCCTACATCCCTCCCCCCCGCAATACCTTCATGGCTCGGTAGATCCACTCCTGGTACTCTCCTACTTTGGTGTAAACCCCAGGCTTGTGGGCGAGAGCACAGCCTGTCCCCCAGCTCACAATCCCACACAGCCTCCACCGGGGAGTCCTGGAGATGGAGTCCTCACACACAAAGGGGCCCCCGCTGTCTCCCTGCAGGCGGACAGAGGCAAGACTGGAGGGTGAGGTGCCTGGGTTCTTTCTGGGAAATAAAAGGCTGGCAACCGTGACCAATGTGTCCAAACGCCATTTCCCTCTCTCCCAGCCAAGCCAGGTCTCCCATCATTTGATGTAATCTGGGATCTAAGCTGCTCACAGTGTGAGGTCTATCTTGCTTTGCTCTGCTTTTTCTTTCCACCCCAAAAATGCCAACTTTGGACCCGGTATGCCCAGCCCCGCGCCCGATGAGAATTTTGGCAAAGGCGTTTGGATGTTTGTTGCTGCTAATGAATGGGGAATACTTGTTGGGGGGGGGGGTAGATGGAAACGGGGGGAAGATCAGTTAGCAGGGCCTTGGGAGCCAGCTGCTGGGGTTAGGAACAGTTCCCCACCTGACAGGCATCGATGCCCCCCTCAGTGTACCCAGCACAGAACATTTTGGGTTTGATCTGGTTCCCATAGAAGTCAGGGCTGTTGCAGACTGTGTTGCTGATGATGGGCACGCGAGCCTCCTGTAGCATATTGGCCTGTTTCCCTGTAGGGATGGGGAGGTAGGGAGGAGAGGTCTGAGAGAGGGGGCTTCTGGGTAACTGCCCACCCACTGTGATCTTACTCGGGGGAGGACAGTCTCATAGTTGGGGAATGGGTCTCCATGACTTGTGGCTCACCATAATACTGAGTATTTCCCCAGCCTGTTACTGTGCAAATCTTCCCATCCACCAAGGCCTGGCCGGCAGCCGGGAGGCAGACAGGCTGGATGTATTCTGTGGGGGGAAAGAGCCAAGCCGGCCAGTGTTCAGGAGCCGGGCATCTGGTCCCCAAACGCCCAGCCTCCCACCCCATTCTTCCCGGGGCACAGCCCCAGCTGCTCTCCCAGGGCCCGGGGATTGGACTCACCCGTGAGGGGCATGGGGCTGGAAAGGTGGACCAAAGCAATGTCATTACTGTTCTCTTCGCTATTGGGGTCCCGGAAAGGTAGGTAGCCTCCGTGGTACACCACAGCCTGGACCCCGAGCTGGAGTCCCTGGGTGGAAGCCTGGGCCACGGCGCCCGCAAACACTCTCCACCGTGACACAACCCGGTTCCGCCTAAGACAAGAAAGAGAGGGATCATTTCCTCTCTTCATCGTTCCTCTCCGACTACAAATGACGGGGTCTCTTAGGAGAGATGTGCCCCACTCAGAACACCACGGGAACTTTAACGGAGGCTCGGGTTCTTCCACCTCCCCTAAAATTCAGCACCTCTTTCTTCTGACAGACCCGGCCCCACAGGGAGGGCACTCACTCAGGGAAGCAGTGGGCCGCGGTCAGCACCCAGTCTCCGGACAGCAGGGACCCCCCGCACAGGTGCGCCCCATCATAGCGCAGACTGACCTGCCATGGCCAGCGACCCAGGCTGGCATCCTGGCCTCCAACAATGCGGTCTACAGGCAGCTTCCTCCGGCCACAATCTAGGATCAGACAGGTTCAGGCCACATCCCGGACTCTGCCCCCCCCCCCCAGAAAGAGGAACACCCCCCCCCACTCCGGGCAGCTCCTGGCTAGGGGAGGAGATACAGCATTTCCTTTCAGGGAATCCTGACCTTAGATGAGTCCTGGGTGACTTTGGCGGGGGGGGGGGGGCAGTTCTGCCTCAGTTTCCTATTTGAAATGAGGAGATTGGTCTACAAAGCCTCCTTCTGACTGACTCTGGTCTGGGATGGGGAGACAGTCTCCCTCGGGGAGCTCTGGTCCAATGTAGGTACACACAAAGACAGAGAGTTACTGAGCTCTGAACTGGTTGTGGAAGGAGAAGAGATTGGTGAAGGACACAAATAGTCCTGAGGAAGGCGAGAAATGGCCTGTGGCAGAACTTGGAAGTTGACCTTTTGGGGAGGGGGGCAGGCAGCCAAGAGGCTGAGACCCTAAAGCATGCCCCCTTTCCCCCAGCAAACAAGCTCTTGTCTCCCTCCACAATGAGCTGTCCTCGGTTCTGCATATGGGGGGGGGGGTCTTAGTTAATGGCGTGGAGAGGGGTGGTCTGGGAGAAAAGGCCCACGTTGGGGGGCTTACCTTGGCAGAGGGTGGCTAGGAAGAGGCCCCTGGGACAGTCACTGTCAGAGAGAGAGGGGGGCTGGTGAAGGGGGAAGGGACAGGGGACTCATGTCCATTCTTATTGTCTCTTAATGTTGCCCACCAGACCCGGCCCCTTCCCTGGCATCTCCTTTCTCCATCCTAAAGACCCAGGGAATTACAGAGAGCACAGCATGCCTCGTCCACATTCAGACAACACTGTGGTTTCCGTATCGCATGTGTGGGTATTTACATTTTATTTCCGTCAATATTGATTAAGCATCTGGGATAAACAAAGCAAGCCATGAACTAACTCGTCAGTCACCGGGCAGTGGGGGAGTCAAAGCTGAATGAGAACTAATTCCCGCTGTCAAGATTATTACAGTGCAGGAGAGGAGACAACAGACAAATACAATAAAAAACGAGCCAACGATAAGCCCGCATGAGAACTCGGACGGTATCAGGGAAGAAGAATTCTTTTCCTGACAGGCGAGATCTGGGTGGGCAGGAGGGGGAGGCACCCCACGTACAGGGGACGGACACGGGGAGGATGAGTGTGAGTTCTGCTGGGTGCAGCAGGAGGTACATGGGCAGGGGTGAGAGTGAGGGAGGCTGGAAATGAAGATGGAGGCAAGTGCCAGGTGAAGGAGTTTAGACTCAATCAGGTAGCTCGACAGCGAACAAAAATGAGAATTTGGGCATAAGAAAGGGAAGGAAAGAGCACAGAGAGAATGGATGGGACGTGGATGGTCATTCATTGGTTGGGGGAGAGATAAGGGACAGAGATGTCAACAAGGATTTTGAGATTTTGACTCCTGATGTTAGGGAGCATGAGGGTGCCATTGACAGAAATGGGGAAGTTAAGGGAGAGCTGAGTCCAAGGCCAGCTTCCTGCATGCATCCCTATAATTCCTTTCAAGTAGTTAGGCTCCTGTACTTGGAGTCAGGAGGACGCAAGTTCAAACCCAGCCTCAGACATCTGCACTGACTGTAATGCTGGGCTAAGTCATTTAACATCTGCCTCAGTTTCTTCATATGTAAAATGGGAATGATATTGGGCACCCACCTCTCAGGGATATTGAGAACATTAAATGAGGTACTATTTGAAAAGTCTTTTATAAATAAATGCATGCTGCTATGATGATGGTGACAGAGGAAGGAGCCATAGTCAGGGGAGCAGTCAGGGGAGAACCAAAGTCTGGCTAATAAGTGTTCACTAAAATGGACCTGTGCATTACAGCTGGGTCTGTGCCTTCATGAGTGGTTCTTTTTCTGGGTGGGTCTTGTATTTGTGCTGCTGACCACCAGCCCGGGCTAGCTTCCATCGGCCCGGCATCCTTACCAGATGGAGATGACCTCTGCCAGCCTCCGAGCATAAGGGAGCCTCTCCTCATCCACGCAGAAGTAGCCGGATGTGCCGTTTGTCCCAAACATCCGGACGTCCAGCTCCGAGTGGCTCAGAGCCCTAGGGGGCAGAGGGGTCGGGAACAGCAGCCCAGTTCTCCCCTGGCCCGGGGCTACCCCCTCACGACTCCCACCCCTCCTCAATGATACCTGATAAAGCCCATCTCCTCACAGCTCAGACTTGCCACCCTGGAGTTGGCCCTGGAGGAACAAAGCAGCCGCCACGTGCCCTCCGCTCCGTCAAACACGGTAAGCCGCAGGTCCGCCGGACTCACCTGTACTATAGGGGCAGGTTTGGGGGAAGGGCAACAGGCCTGCTGATTAGCGATCTCCAACTGCGCTGCCCAGCACTGGCTCAGAGACAACAAGCTCCCTCCAGATCGGGCCCATACCCCGGTGGCTAGCTCACATGGAAGCAGAGCCTCCCCCATCCGTGAACGAGCTGCCTTAGGCTGCCCACAGCTCTGCCCTGAGTCACCAAGGCTGGCGGCAGGACCTGGGCAGTGCCCGCCAACATCCTGAAGACACAAGTCTAATAACACAAGAATGCCTCAAGGGGAGAGGACGTGGGTTCACATCCCAGCTCTGCAAGCTCTAACCCCTCTCTCTGGGCCTCAGTTTCCCCTTTTATAAAATGGCCTTGAAGGTCTCTGAGCTTGAAATCTGTCATCATCGCAGGAAGACTCATCTTACCGTATCTTATTAGTGTGTCTAGGAGGACACACATTTAAGAGAAATTTGAAATATATGTTGTAATTTTTTAAAGAAACAGTCATTTTCTTAGTTTAAGAATATAAACTATGTATGGGCAGCCAGATGGTACAGTGAACAGAACACTCTGGCCCCGAGACCTTAGACACTTAACGTTTACTATCTAAGTGACCAAGTCACTTAACCCAGATTGCCACCAAAAAAAAAACAAAAAACCAAACAAACTATATTATGGACAGCTTGCTGTGTTTTACAAAAATTGTCATATTTAGCATGGTTAAGAAAGTGAAGGCAGCTGGGGGGCACAGTGAATCAGGGCTGGGCCTGGATTTATTTATTTTGGGATTTAGAAAGGATTTTGAAAGACCTGAGTTCAAACCCAGCCTGAGACACTTACTAGCTGCATGACCTTGGGCAAGCCACTTAGCCTGTTTGCTTTAATCCAGTGGAGAAGAAAATGGTGAGTCAGTGCAGTTTCAACAAAACACCAAATGGGATCAGTGTAGAACAACAATAAAGGGTCCTCACCCAGACCCTGCCCCAGTTAAATGTGGGTCAGGGGCAGGACTTCATCCCCAGCTCTTCTACCTCCCAGCATCAAATGAGATAATGTGTGTAAAAGTGACCAGTCAGTACAAATGGGGGGTTGCCATTCCTTCTCCAAGTGCCCTCTGGTCTTTCTGTGGCTCTGTGCCATAGACTCCTAGCCAGGAGTGGCCCAAGAGTGGGGACTTCCCTCCTGAAGCACCGGCTGCCTCGGGGACACTGGCTCTATGTTGCTGGCTGGCTAATGGAGAGGCTCTAAGAGCTGGGGGGGGGCCCTAAGTGAGGGCCGAGTGCCCTCTGAGAGCACCGGCAGGGAGGAGAGGGACACTCACCCGGGTAGAGCACCTCCTGGTCACTCCTCAGCAGCACAGTCACTGTGGAAAGGACAGAGATGAGGAAGGGGCCGGCAGGGTGGGAGCGGCAGGGAAGGGAGGTGAGGGGCAGGGAGGGGAAGGGTCTCTCACCGATGGCCCAAGAAGCTGCTCCGATGCCCGCCAGGAGCAGGAGGCCCACTGTGCTGAGTGCCACAATCTTGGGCAGGGACCAACACTGAACTTTTTGGCCACCTACAAGCAAACACAGCCTATGTGCGCCGACTGTTGCTCTCTGGTTCTCTGAGACCTCAGGATTTCCCCTCTGCTGTTTTCCAGACAGCTCCCCCTACAGATAACTAGGCCTTCTAGCGAGCCCTTCCTTCCTCAGCCGGGCCTGGGCTGGGGGCCAGAGTCAGTCAGCACACGGCCCCTCACCCAGATCCGACTGGCCTGCCTCCATTGCTCCACCCTCCTCTTTCTGCTGACCTCCCCCCAACCCATGTCCGGTTTCCAAGGGGATCCCAAGGGCCCAGGAAAGTGGTTGGGTCAGTTTCCCTGAGCAGTGAGAAACTCCCCAGCCCACTATGGACCCAGGTGTCTTTTTGGGAAGCTGGAGGCTCGGTTCCCTTTCTTTCCAATCCCTTCTTTCACCTAATACCCTCCTCAAAGTGGGGGACGGGGAGGGAGGGATAAAGGAAAGGCCTCTTGGCAAACTGGGTGTTCGGTGTATGTGGTGAGACGTCCCTGGCCATGGCCACCTCCCCCTTCTCTTCCTTGGCATCCCGATGATTTGTGGTCAAAGAGTTTTATCGCTAGCTCCATCCTGCATCAGCTTTTCTGGGCCCTTCCCTCCCCATCCTGGCTTCCTCTGCTTTCCACTGCAGCCGGTCCCGGAACGGGAATCATATGTGAGTCAGTGACCTTTGCTCCCTGGCCGTGTCCCCCTGGCTCCGTGTCCTGCTGTTTGTCCCCATGCTGGTTCACCCGGTTCTATTTCCAAACATTATACACCACAAAAGTAGCAGGACCCAAGCCGTACACGGGGTTCAAAACCCTGCCAAGAGCGTCACTGTTCACCCAGGGGTGTCCAGGGGAGACAGGCGGCAACATCCCTCTCTGCCCCGGATGGGCCATTCTTTTGTCACCGGTCCAGTTTTTGTCCCCTGGTGGTCACACGGGGCCAAGCAGCACAGTGGCCCAGCTCTGCTCGTCTGCCCTTGCCCAGATCCCCTTTCAGAGATCCTAGATGTGGCCCTAGGAGTTGCCCCCAGAAATCCCCTTTATTTCCAACTGGCCAAACCTCTGGCCACGGTTTTCTGGTTCTCCTTTCTTGTATTTAGAGCTGATTTGACATAGCTTTGGTATGAATAAGGTACAAGTGCTTTGCAAACCTTTAAGGCACTAGATAGGGCAACTAGAAGGCACCAAAGCGCTGGCTCTGGAGTCAGGAAGACATCTTCCCAAGTTCAAATTCAGCCCCAGACAGTTATTAACTGGGCAAGACCCTGGCAAGCCACTTCACCCCAGTTTCCTCATCTGTAAAATGGGCCGCAGAGGGAAATGGCAAACCAGTCCAGCACTTCTGCCGCGGTAGCCCCAGACAGAGTCACAGAGAACCAGACAAAGGCGCTACATAAATGCCCCTGTCATCTCTCCTTCTACCCCAACCCAGTGCCCTGGCCGAACTCCCCTGCTCCCTGTCCCTAACAAACCCTCGTCAGTTCTGGCCTCCGTGGCTCTTCACATTTTCTTACCTGTTACTCTACTAAATCATGTCTCTCTCCCTGTCCAAACCAGCCCATGAACTCTCAGGAACTACTATTCAGGAAGCTTTCCTCAGTTTAACTCCACCCAGCTCCTAAATACAGAGATGAGAATTTATTTCTGTCTCTCTCTGTATTTTTGGTCCCTTCCTGTGTCCTGGCCATCTGCATGGAAGCAAGGCAAGGGTCAAGACCTTGTTTCTTCCATCAGACGGGAAGCCCCTTGAATCCTGGGGCCATTTGCCTTCTCAGTCAGGGAAGAGGATCTTTTATTTATTTATCTTTGTGAGAAGGGGATCTTTTACATGGGACAAGTAGTTCCTCTTTTGTCTATTCTCCCGCCTCTCCTCCCCCTCCCCAACTTCAACAGTTTGGGGCACTGGGTTCTCATTTCTCCATCACTTTCCATTTCTCCAGCATCACATTTCTCCAACACTTTAGTTGGAAATAGTAACTGGGTGGTGCACCGGCTAAGAGTGCAGGGCCTGGAGTCAGGAAGACCTAAATTCAACTAGCTGTGTGACCCTGGGCAAGTCCCCTTCACCCTGTTTCCTTCAGTTTCCTCATCTGGAAAGTAAGCTGGAGAAGGACAGGGCAAACCATTCCAGTACCTCTGCCCACAAAAAAAAAGCAAACCCCAAATGAGATCATGAAGGTTTGGATAGGACTAAAAATGACTAAATAATGACTGAAGAACAAGAAGCTGGGAAATAGGTTGGAAATTCAAACTTAGAAGAAGGTCTGTGACTTATTCTCTAAATGGGGAGAAGGGATGGGGGGGGGCGGGGAGAAGAGGATGCCAGCCTTAACCCTGGATCTGGTACCTCCCCCTGTTCAAGGCATTTGCAGATGCTCAGATTTGGGCAGGAAGTAAGAGAACTGAGCTTGAGGCAGTGATCGGCTCCCCATTACTATCCCTGAATATCTGGACCTCAATTTCATGTTGATAAGGAAGGGACTGGGGCAGATGAGCACTAATGTTCCTCTCTCCCTTTCCAAGTCTTGGGACCTCTCATCCATGTTCCCGTGGCCTCTCTCTCTTTCTATGCCCCACTCTTCTCAGCTTACAGAGGGGCCAGGCCGGCCAAGCCCACAGAGATCCCTCCTTCAGAACCGGTGCAAATTGAGGGATGGCTGGGAATTTGAAACTCAGGGCTTTTAGGGTCAAATGCTGTAGGAGGCTGGGAGCCCGGCCTCTCAGATTCTGAGTTCAGCTTCTTGTTGGCATAAAGTATTTGTGGAGGAATCACTTATTTCTTGGGGTGGAAGGGTAGAAAGGGACCATAGAGGGCAGTAGCAGGTGGGGAAACTAAGGCACAGAGCAAGGAATTGCGAGGAACAGGAGACAGATTGTGTAAGAACCTAATAGATGACTGATTAATGATTAATCTGGCAAGGATGGAGGTAGCTTTGGGGAAAATGGGGAACAGGCTGAGATGGGTAGGGTGAAGAAGATGGAGGAGAGGGAGGCGAGTGTGGAACGAGACAGGTTGGAAGTCTAAAGAGACAAGTTTTAGAGGTAAGAGAGTGAGATATCGGGAGGTTCTGAGAACAGAAACCCAAGAGCTAAATGGGAAAGGGGAAAGTGGGGGAGAATTCTAGGATGAGGCTAACAGGGGCCTAAGTCAGGGAAGACACTTACTCTCCTTCTCAGCCATGTCACCACCTCCAGTTAATGATTCCCCCAGTGAACAGTGGTGGCTGTGGCAGTAGGGCCTCCCCCCCTTGGGGAGAGAGGCAACCGAGACCTGTGGGGGAAACAAAACAGCTCGGGGTAGACCTGCACCTCCTTGGGACCTGGAGGCCCATTCTCTGGATCCCACCCCTTCCCCACATACCTTCCCAGACCCAGGTACGCCCCAGCGGTAGCGCTGAGCTCCCCTCCCTTTGGGCCAACGTGAGGGGCTGGGCCTGTTGCCCAGAGCATGCCGTGATCACGGGCTGGCCAGCCTGCCAGCTCAGAGGATCAAGGACACAGGCAGGGGAACTGACCAGGCAGATAGGGCACCGGGGTCCCAGTGGGGAGCAGAATTACGAGGAAGCTCTGGGGGCTGGGAGAAGGCAGGCTGCCTGAGCCTCAGGAAGAACAAGAACTAGAGGGAACGGCATGCCGGGACACCCAGAGGAATAGGCAGCCTCGGCGTCCTGAGGGGCTGTGTGTTGGTTGAAGGGGATTGGACGCCGAGTCCGGAGGGAAGGGGCCGGTACCTCATTCCCTGACAGAAAAGAGCGCTGAAGAAGTCAGCGCCGGCTCCCCAAAAGATCAGAGGCGGGGAAATGCTTGGTCCCTCGGGGGAGGAGAAAAAGGAGTCTGGGAGTGGGGGATGCTCCTGTTGCTGAGCAGGACAGGTCTAAAAGGCGGGAGGCCGGCCCCCCGAGGGGAGCAAGGACCCCACACAAGGAGCCGGGACTTTTGTGTTCTTCCACCCCGCCCGGGAGGGGATTGGGGAGAGAAAGCGGGGATTAGATGATCCCAGAAAAGGCCAAGGGTGAGACAGCAGGAAACCTGGACCTGGGGATGGGAAGGAGGGCCGGGGTACCAGTATCTGAAAAGCCCCAGGAGGAAAGAGGGACTCGGGCCGAGACTGCGGGAGGTGGGGGAGGGAAGCGTGGATCGGGAAAGCTGCCTTACCCTCGGGGGTCCGTTCGGTGAAATCTCAAAGCTGTCTTCCA
The DNA here is from genome assembly GCF_902635505.1 of Sarcophilus harrisii. Lineage (NCBI taxonomy): Eukaryota > Metazoa > Chordata > Mammalia > Dasyuromorphia > Dasyuridae > Sarcophilus > Sarcophilus harrisii. The sequence continues at coordinate 589,016,575 of NC_045428.1, forward strand.
CTTTCTAGGGGTCACAATTGGACCCCGGCAGGAGCATGGTGTCCCCAGCTGGGGGCCAGGAACCCGGGTCCCGGGAAGGGGAGAAACAACAGCAGCCTTGAGCTCGGCCAGACTGGCTCACCTGAGGAGGAGGGGGCTGGGGGTTGGGGGGAGGGGAAGGGGCGGGAGCAAGGGCGGAGAAGAACCTGGCCAATGGGAGTGGCTGCTGTCGGAAGCCACCTGCCCAGTTCCCCGGCCCCTGGGCACAGCTAGAGAGGGCTGCCTGTGGCCCAGGCTGGCCGGCGAGCCTTCTCTGCTTCCCCTGGCTGGGCCGGGGCTGCCCCTCTCGCTGCTGCTGCTGCTGCTGCTGCTGCTGCTGCTCCTGCTGCTGCTGCTGGTCCTCAGGGGCTTTGTCCAGAGGTGGAGGTTTGTGTAAACAGGAGGTGAGGGTGGGAGTGGCCGCTGAGCTCCCGGGCAGCCCGGGCACCTCGGGGCGCCGCGGGACCGGGAGCGCTGCTCTGCGGCTCCCCGTGGCCCCGGGCCGGCAGGAGTAATCGAGCCCCTCAGCCCAGCCCCACAGCAGGCCCGAGGCCGGCCCTTGTCCTCTGCCCCCTGCTGCCCTCCCATCTCTGCTTTCCCACAAGTCACGGGGTCTGGTTTGCTTTGGCAGCGCCTTCCTGATGGGGCAGCCAGCGACCTCTGGAGCTGGGGAAAGTCCTGCGGCCACGGTGGAGGCGGAGGGAGGGAAGGAGAAAGCTCGGGTTTGAATCTGGGGGGGAGGGAAGCGCAAGGAGCCCCCCGACAGGCAAATGCGCGCCTCCCGGGCGCAACCGTGGGGAGCCAGGGCCATCCGCGGGCAGAGCCGCCTCGCGCTGCCAGAACCAGACCCCTCCACGCCAGACACATCCCCACGGGCGCCTGCGGGTTTCCTCAACACTGCGGGTGCGAACATAGAGACACTCGGGGAGAACCGCTGGGGACATCGAGGGCTGGCTCTGGAGCCGCGCGCTCCGCCCAGCCCGAGACCACGCCAGAGCCTGGACGTCGGACCCGGCGGTCCCCTCCTCATCTCTCCCCCTTTCCTCCTGGGGCCCAGAGGCCTTTGCAGACGCTCTTTCGGTCTGAGATCTAGGGCTCCAGAGGCCCCGGGGCCTTAGTTCTACCTCCGCTAAGTGGCCAAGGCCCACTCCCCACCCACGAGCATCCCTGCCCTCCCACCCCACCCCCCCCTTGCTGGCTTCTACCCCTGTCTCTGCCCTTCTCCTGCCTGTGGCGCCAACAATCACATTAATGGGACGTTAATCACCTAACAGCCGCTGCTTTTGGAGTCCCCCAGTGGGAGCTCTGCTCTCCCCTCCCACACCGCCTCAGCCCACCTGGACGCCGTCCCCACCTCGGTCTGGCCCAGGAGCAGGGACAGGCCGACCTTCCCACGGGCATCCTCATCTCTCCCGAGCCTAAGAGAAGTACCAGCTGGAAGGAGCTGGGGCTTCTGCATCCCGTCCCTGGGCCTCCCAGCAAGCCCCGAGGAGGCGGGCTCCCCCTCTGAGCCGGACTGAAGAGGGAGACGGAGACTCAAGTCCGAGCGCGTTTTATTTCATGAACAAAACTACAACTGTACAGTAACTAGGAAGGTGGAGTCCTCCCCATCCTAAATGCCCACAGATCTGAGGCTGGTGAGAAGGGGGTGAGGGCAGGATGAGCCGAGGTTGAAAGGAGGCAGGGGCAGAACTAGGGGGAAGGTGCAGCTAGTGTGGAAGAGAATCCGGCGCCCCTTAGCCCTGCCACACACTAGGTCACGAGGGTCGCTGAGAAGGGAGCAGGAACATGGATGTTAGTCCTGAGGCCTTGGATCCTAGATCCAGGCGTCCTGGCCCCCCAGGCCCCTATTTCCCTGTCAGTCAGTGTGTGGTGAATGGCCAGGGGCGGGAGGCCGGGGTCAGGGGGAGGGCCCCTGCATCCTCAGATGTGGCGACGTGAGGTGCGGCCAAAGCGGCAGACATGTGCAAATCAGCGTGGGGAGAGAAAGGAAAGGAGATGTGTGCTGTCCCTTCCCCCCTCCAAAGATCAGGCAGCAGAAGCAGGGGGGACGGTGGCCATATTGCTTTTTTCATCATGCATTTTGGTGAGTCAGGAGGGCCCCCACCCCCCCCCACCCCCCGCTGTCATATCCGGTGGGTAGAGGAAGAGGGGAAGGGGGGGAGGCACGGGCCAGGAGGCGGTCACTGCCCCTTGGCCCTTTGTTACAGTATTAGACAGATTAACAGGCAGGCCCCTGCCCCCGCCTCGCCCTACTACTACTCCTTTGGCATGGAGGCCGAGAGCCCCCAGGAGGGGTGGGACCCCCCCCTCCCAACCCAGCAATCAGGGGCAGCCCTTTCTTCAGGCAGGGCTGGGGAGCCCGGAAGGCTAGAAGAGAAGGACAAAGGAAAGAGAGTGAATGACAGAACGGCCCCTCCATACACCACTCCCCTCCTCAGAGGCCCCCAGCCTTACCCTGGGCTATTCAGCCACCTGGACTCCTGTACAGTTTTCTTTGCTCTCTGAAGTGATGGCCAGGTACTCTGAGCTGTGGGGATCAAAGGTCGGACATCAGTCACCACAAAGGGGTGCAGCACAGTGTGGCTCGGAGTGAAGACACCAGGGGGACACAGAGAAAGTCACATCTGTGCTGAACTCTTCTCCCAATCCAGAGACTATCAGGAATCTCCATAATTCCCAATCCAATCAGTTCTAACCTCCAGTCAGCCAAATAGTCATCCTCATGGACCCCTCGGCACCAGGCTTTATTGGAACCCCCATAACCCGGACTCCATAAGGCAAACCCCCACCTCTGACCCCCTCCTAAACTCAGAACCAGTTTTACCCCAAACCCAATCCCAAATATAAATCAGCCCCCAGCCCTAACCCTGGCTTTGTCCCTTGGGCTTTTGGGGGGTTCCCAGGGAAAGTTTCACCCAAACCCCCCCTCTGGACTCACGCATTCTCTTGGGCAGCCGCTTCAGTAGCAGCAGCGATCTTCTTGTAGCAGTAAACCATCTCAGCCACGAGCCAGATGGTCAGCACGACAATGAGCACGTACATCATGATCTCAGACACAATGGAGGCCATGTCCCTGTTGGCTGCAAGGGGGTAGGGACAGAGTTAGAGGGATTGATAGCATGGGATGCCGTGGGAGATGGGGCAGAGGTCATCAGGGAATGTTGGTTTAGCTCTTCCCCCTCCCCCCATCACCTCACCTTAGCTCCCTTCTCACCCAAAGCCCCCCAACCCTCGACAGAGTGAGACCACGTCTTCATTGATCTCCCAGCATGGGGTTCGTCTCTCTGTATGTGCAGATGTACTTCAGACTATCTGGATCTAATGCAGTGCAACTGAAAATTGCTTTTGACACTAATTGTTCCCCATACATATGCCTTCTTCTTGCTCTGATACCTTATCATAGGATGTGAAAGTCGTCCTGGGCTCATTAAGGTCTTATCAACAGCACATGAGCTTGGACTAGGCTTTGAAGAGGGGCCAACTGCTCCAAGATCCCTCTCTCTACCTCAGGGGTCCTCAAACTACACCCGTGGGCCAGATGCAGCAGCTGAGAACGTTTATCCCCCTCCCCCAGGGCTATGAAGCTTCTTTACTTAAAGGCCCACAAAACAAAGTGTTTGTTTTTACTCTAGTCCAGCCCTCCAGCAGTCTGAGGGACAGTGAACTGGCCCCCTATTTAAAAAGTTTGAGGACCCCTGATCTACATTGAAGCAAGACCCCTATCATGTAGCTCCTGCGGCTCTCTATGTTTCAGCAGGAGCAATTCTTTTTTTTTTTTTTTTTAATTTTTTTTTTTAGGAGCAATTCTTAAAGACCATCAAGTTTTAGAAGGATGGATCACCATCATGGATCCTTGAAGTCTTAAACACCTGTCCCACCTCTCTGGTCAGATTTCATTTCTGTGGGAAGAGCCCGTGTTTCACTTTCCCCAATTCTGTCCCCACACCTAGTACAGCCACATAGCATAGGCTTGGCCAGTACAGTTTTATTGGGACAGAAATACATAAAAAGCTGATGATTCTGGAGGAAGACAGTATAGGCAGAGCAAATACATTGGGTCTGGGAGGCTAAGATTCCTATTAAGTTTGACTCAGTAGATCAAACGAAAAGGATGCTTGAGAGGAATAGGATTCAAGGCTACATACATAGGGAAGAAATGGAAAGACCTGGGTTCCAGGTCCTATAAATTCATAGATTTCAGTGGATATTAAAGCTGGGGTGGACCTGAAGGAACAGCGATGGTCTGACTCCTTCATTTTACAACATTTGCCCAGGAACAATGATGAAGGAATTCCCTTCAAAGATCAAGTCCAAACTAAAGGAATCATTACTTTGGAGTGTGGTGAAAACCTCCTTATTTCTCCAAGAGATGGCATTGGTGGAGAATAGAAATAGGCTCAAAGAAGTTTAAGAGAAGTTCCCAGATGATAAAACATAGTGGATTAGAGAATTCAAAGGAATCTGGGATGTTTGGGGAGCATGTTAACTTCATCACTTCTAGAAGGAATTACTGCAAATATCGTCTAACTGGTCTCCAATCTATTCCCAACTGCCAATTTGACTTTTCTAAAGTGTAAACCTTTCCACCCAGTGGCTCCCTTTGACCCCCAGGATTAAATTGGCATTTAAACTCTCCATATTGTGGCCCCTTCCTACTCTCCTCCACAAACTCCACCTTCCAGGGACTGGTTTCCTAGGGCTTCCTCACGCATCATACTACACCTGCCCTTCCACATCTGGAATTCTATTCCCTCTCACTTCTGCCTCTTAATTTTCCCCTGATTTCCTTCAAGACTCAGTTAAAATCTCATCTGCAAGGGGACTGTCCCACTCCCCACATTCTCTGTTTCCCCAGATATTTTCTCTCTGCCCAGATGGAGTCTCCAATGCCAGACACATAGTGAGTATTCAATAAATGCTTGTTGTCTGACTGATTTCTGTAATCTTCCTTGGGTGGGGGGTCTGGGAAGCAGAGGGAAACAAAATAACGGTGGTCTTCTCAGACCGACCTTGGATGCCTCTGTCATAGGACAAAATCCCCGGCCACTGACCTGTGCGGTATCCTTAAAATACAGGCACAGACCAAGAAAACAGATAAAAGAGCCAAAGAAGTAAAGAACCAGAGACCGATGCAGAGACAGAGTTAGATTGGGAGATACGTTGATTGAGAGCCAGGGACAAAGGAAAATGAGCTAAGAGCCTGGCCACCCCCACTGGGTAGTCTGGGCATGGAGCCAGCATCATCCCACCCAGACCATCTGCCTCCCTATTTGACGTTGGAGAACTGCAGGTTGAATTCACGGAGTGGGTGGAGAAGGTCTGTGGAGAGGGGATGCTTACCTTTTTCTACCACCTCAAGATGGATCTTCTTGACGACGCTGGTGTTGTACTCATAGTTCTCAAAGAACAGAAGGCGGTAGACGTGGCACTCGTAGTCACCTGAATGGTTGTAGGTGACATTGGTGATGAAAATGGACAGGTCTTGCAGGTCCTTGCTGCCTCGACTCCCGTTCCACACCACACGACCCTCAAAACGCTCATCTTCCTCCAACTGCAGCATCTCATTTTCATAGCGGAGGATCTGGGGGATCCAAGGCAAGATGGTCATGTCAGCTCCAATGCAATCCAATTCCCAATCCTGATTCTTACACCCCCCTCCCAGTTATCATTTTTACTGACTTTGAATTCTGATCCCCCAGATCAAACCTCAACAGGAACCTTACCCTAGCTATACCCCCCTCCTCCCCTAATCTCTCCCACCTTGACAAATTCTTCAGTCCCCTTTTGACGGAAAGTCCACTCGGTGAAGGTCTCAGCCACGGTTTCACTTCGGCGCTTGCATGAGATGCATAAAATCTTGAAAGTCATTCCATAGACAGCCTCTGTTTCTGAGTCCACCTCCACACAGCCCCCCCAGACCGATGACACTGTAGAAATAGTAGGATCAGGCAGGAAGAGAAAGGAGACTTAAAGCCTTAGTAAACTTCAAGTTCTAGGATAAGTGAAGAAAATCTGGACTTGGATCCAAGCTAGATTATTTGAGACTAAATTGGACTGAGTGAAGGGAAGGGAAAGCAGCAATAGATTTGGAGAATCAGAAATCCCAATTCTAGCAATTACTACCTGTGAAACAACAGTCAAATCACAACTCTCTAAGTTTCATTGAGTTTCCTTATCAGTTGAATGAACTCTAGCTCCAAGTCTATGATTTTATGGTGGGTTTTGTTTCTGCTCGCCCCTTGGTCATTCTGGCACCAGCCTTGGTTTTGTACTGAATTATGCGGAAGTGAAATTATGTAGTAGTAAAGAGACTGAGTTCTGGGATTAACTCTGACACTGATTCCTTGTATAATTGGGAACAAGTTGCTTTAAGAATGTCCATTTCTTTCTTTATAGCAAATGGGAAGAAACTTTTCCCCAACCAATCCCACAGGAGTATTGTGAAGCTATCGAGAATGGGGGCAGAACTTCAGAAGATCTGATATGTGACACAGAGAGCTATGCAACGAGATTGTGTGATGATCAATTCTGAAAGATGTGGCTCTTTTCAATAATGAGGTGATTCAAGCCAATTCCAATAGACTTGTGATGGAGAGAACCATCTGCACCCAGAGAGAGAGGACTGTGGGAAGTGAGTGTGGATCACAACATAATTTTTTCACTTTTTTTATGGCTGTTTGCTTGCTTTTAATTATTGTTCTCACTTCCCCCTTTCTGATCTGATTTCTCTTGTGCAGTATGATAAATGTAGAAATATACATAGAAGAACTGCACATGTTTAGCATATATTGCATTACTTGTTTGCTGCCTAGGGAAGGGGGTGGGAGGGAAGGGAGGGAGAAAAATTTGGAACACAAGGTTTTGCAAGGGGGAATGCTGAAAACTATCTCTGCATGTATTTGGAAAATAAAAAGCTATGATATAAAAAAAAAATAAAAAGACAGGGAGAGGGAGAAAGAAAGGAGGAGGAAAGGGGGAGGGAGAGGAGAGTGAGGGAACACTATGACCTGACACCCTCCTAAAATGCTGGGGTTGGTAAGCAAGTTGATAGCCCAGAGACCATTAGACAAAGCAAATCCAGAATCAAGCTTAGAGCAAAGGGGAAATACATTAAGTAAAAAAATAAAAATAATAAAAAAAAAACAGCCTTTACAATTGGCTAGTCACCGTGCTTCTGACAAAGCTACTGCAGTAAAAAGAATCAGGTCAGGGTCAGATACAAGGGTAGAATTAAATTCCAAAGGCCTGGAACCATAAAATCATCAATTTTGGAGGCAAAAGACTCGATGATGAGGCAGGACAGGATAGCCTGACATCCAGAGGAGGAATGGGTTAGCATAGAAAAGTACTTTCTTTTTTTAAAGGCCAAGAACTGGGAACAGAATAGGGCCAAAGGAATCATAGGGGGATAGAGATGGACATGGCTCACACCAAACAATACAGACCTGGAATAGAGGCTGGAAGATGCTAAGATCCCCCTGGTTCTGGCCACAGTGCTCACCCCAAACCATCCTCAGGCTAGAGTTCATCAGATTGAGAGCTAGAAAGACCCTTAGAGATCAACAACTACAACCTCCTCATTTTAACAGATGAAGAATCGAAAGCATGGAGGTGGAATGATTTACCCAGGAGTCTTATCACCGCACATAAGAGGTAAATAGCAGGACGAATTTGAACTCCGGTCTCTGATCACCAGCTCTGGGTTTTCCACCATACTAGTGAGTTTAGAATCTTTTTATTGCACATCCAGAGCGATTCAGAAACTTTGACTCTGTGAGGGTCTTTTTAGTCTGTAATAATTACTTCCTTTCGGAGTTGATTAGTTTTATCTGAAAAAATTTTAGTTAAAAGTTATCCTTGAAACATCATGCCCCTGGTGGCCGAAAGGGAATAGTGACAACAGAAGGACCCGGGAAGTCATTGGGAAGATCGTCTAAATTCTGGGAGGGTCTGAAGGATGGAGGAAGACTAAGTGATGCCCCCCACACACACTTTTGCCCCAAGACATGGCTTTCCAGTCAAACCCAGTACATTCGGTGCCATTAGGACTCTTTTAGACAAGAGTTCGTTTTTCTCTATCCGCTGTCATTAACGATGAGAACGGAGGTTGTGAGTTCAACCCACTAAGAAAAATACACAATGGAGCTAGTCCTTTGTCTGTCCTTTGGGGGCTTCACTTCTCTAAGGGGCCGTAGACAGCGCCTGGCCCGCCCCGTTAGGGACTAAAGGCAGGGCTGGACCTGCCGGCTTTCAGCCTGTTTTCCCTTTTCATTGGGTTTCTCCTGAACAAATAGGGACGTTTGTTTGGTTTTGTTGTTTTCTTTTGGTGAATGAAAGGGACGGGCTGCTAGGAGCCCTATCCCTAAGGCAGGGGCTATGGAAAAGGAGGTCATGGGGGACTTAGGCCGCGGAACCAACACCCAATTGCTCCCCTCCCCCTGCTAAACAACTCTGGCTCCCTCAGCCCTTCTCATTGGTCAGCGGCTCGGGGAGGACGGGGCTGTAAAAGTTGGGATTCTGCCTTCTCTTGACCGCTTTTCCCGGGGTGGGGAGCCTAGCACTTGTGGCCCCCCCCATTGCTAGCTTCCCCTCGGGCAGATCAGCCCCGGTGGGCTCCTCGCTCCCCCGCCCTGCCGTGTCAGTCTCCTGGCACCCAAAGGTGAGGGCAGAGCGGGTTCTCATCCTCCCGAGGTTCACTTTCTCGGGTCCCCCTCCGGTCCCTTTCTTCTTCTCTCCATCTCTCTCGCTCCCGTCTCTCTCTCCATCTGTCTCTGTGCATCACGCCGTGCTATCTCTCCATCTTGATGAGTCTCTCTTCCTCCCCCTCCCCCACCCTTACCCCATTCTTGGGTGTGGGTGTCACATTACAGATTGCAGGACTCCCAGAAGCAGCTGACACCAGTTCTTCTTCCCCCAGAGCCATTCCCAAAGCCCAGAGAATTGCTCGGTCGCCCACACTCCCTTTTCCTGTTGCCCCAGCCTCGTCCCAGGCGTCTCTCCATCTCGCTCCCCGCTCTCCCTCTCCCCTCCCCCCGAAAAACCTCAACTCCAAACATGGGAAGGGCAAAGGGAGGGAGAAAACAGCCTTCCCCCTCTCCCCCGCCCGGGACGAGGGGAGAAGGTGCTGGCCCTAGTTGGGGAGCCCTTCAGTACCTCCGCCCGACACCTGCCGACCCCCCCCCATCTGCGCCTCCTGCGGGCCGGGGTCCTCCCTCCTCTCCCGTGCCTCGACTAGGCGCGCCTGTGCCTTTGAGAGTTCTCTGCCAGGGTGCCTGCTGGGGAGGGGTCCCGCGGTGGGAGTCCCCGCGGCCACTCCGGGAAGTTTGGAGCGGGGCGGTGAGGCGGCCCGGGCCCCGGCTCGGCGCCCCCGGCCCCGGCTCCGCCCCCGGCCCCGGCTCCGCGCCCCCGGCCCCCGGCTCGCACGCCCCGCCCCGCTCAGCGCCCCAGCTCCCCCGCCCCAGCCCCCTGCTCCGGGCACACTTACCCAGCGCCACGCAGAGCAGCATCCCCGCGAGCAGCCCCATGACGCCCGGCGGCCCCGGGGCTCGGGCTCGGGCTGTCCGCAGCCAGCGGTTCGGTCCCGCTCGCCTGGGCTCCGCGCCGCCCCCGGCCCGGTATTAATAGCGGCGGGAAGGAGGCGTCGGCAGCGCGTGGAATGTCCCCCGGAATGACCCCGGCGGGCGCAGCTGCTGTTGCGGCTGCGGCTGCGGCTCCCGCTCGGGCTGGAGCTCCGCGCCGTCACCCCCTTCGGCAGGACCGGGCCAGCGGGGGGGACGCGCCCCCCCCGCTCCCGTTACCGGCGGGGGCTCAGCCCCGGAGCCCGGCGTCCAGGCATCCCCGCGGAGCCGGTTGCCCCTGCCCCCCTGCCGAGCGCGGGGGGATCACGCCCCGCTCCCCCCCCACCGCCTTCGCTACCGCTGCTCGGCTTTCTGCCCCGCCCTGGACAGGGGCACATCTAGGGGCCAGGAACCCCAGGCAGCTCAGCCAGATGCTGGGGGAGTGGGGCTCAAGGCATGCCGGTGGGAAGAAAGGCTCCCGCTCTACGTGCACCGTTCCGAGTCGGGGCTCCTCTGTCTCCTGCGCACTGCAGCGGGAGGAGCGGGGAGGGGGGGAAGGGATGAATCAGAGGCTCGGGGCGGGGGGGGGGTGTAAGGGGGCCGGGCCTGATGCATTGCAGCAACCACTGCTGGGGCCGCCCCCCCCCAAAGGTCTGCCGGCTAGAGCTACTTCGGGGACTCGGAGGCTCCGCACCCCACGGGACCTTAACGGCTCGGGGAGGGGCTGACCCCGTTTCCACAAGGATCCTTGCTCCCAGTCACCGACAATTTCGCCTGAACGGGAAGGGCATGAAAGAGCCGGAGGCTGGGGACTAGGGGGCCTGGGTCCCGGGGGGAATTGATGGGGGAGGGCAGGGAGCAGAGTTAGAGCCATCAGACCTCTCGGCCCCTCCAGCAGCTGACTTTGCACCTTCCCGGAACTCTACGACATTCTGTGGCAGGAAATAATCGGGCGCTTTTCTGGTCTGGCCCCCCTTCCCCGGGCATGGGGCCAGGACTCTGAGGGCGAGATGGTCAGTAACCCCTGCCCTTCTCTCTGGCTCAGCCCCAGCTGTCCAGGCGCAGCCTCCCCTCCAGTCAAGGTTCTTCTCGCTCAGCTCCCATCCTTCTGTCGGGGGCTCCTCAGTCCTAGCAGGCCCCGGGCATGGCATCAAGGTGAACATCCCGTGAGAAAGAAGTATGGTCTGGCTCAGGTACTTCTTTCCTTCACTTCCCCACGGGAATGGGAGGTGGGGGTGGGGAGTGGAAAAAGCCTAGGACACGGAATCAATGCGTCACTCTATGACCTTGGAGAAAGCCTTTCTTTATCCTTAGTTTCTTCACTTATAGAAACAAGAGCGTGAAACAAGATTGGGCTAAAAAAAAAAAAAAAAAAAAAAAAAAAAAGTCTTGTAAAATTATAAATTATCTTGAGTTAACTCAGCCCTTAGACACAGAAGCCTGGGGTTCTCGTTTAAGGTTTGGGGTAGCGATTTAGCATGAACAAAGTACTAGGGGAAAGCGCTGGTTGTGGAACTGAAATAACATTGGCTCATGACTCATTTATGCCACTGAACAGCTGACCAAGCAAGTCTTTTAAGCTCTCTAAACTCCAATTTTCACACCTGTAAAATGGGCACACTTGACCCACATGGGGATGGGAACCTATCTGCTTCCAGATTTTCTGTTGTTGTTTGCCTTTTGTTCTCAAAGAGGACCCGATGACATCAGGAAGGTGGAGTCCTAAAGTGTTAGTGAATTAGATTTAAAGGAGGCAGGGCTGTGCAAAGTCACCAGCCTCACTTTGGTCTCCAGAGCCTGTGACCAGATATAGATCAAGATAACTGGGGATGGCCGCAGGGGCAGCCATAGACCTTGGTCTTTTCCAGGCCCGTTTATCTGAGGCAACAGCCATTCAGTAAACAAGGCTAGCTAAGGGAGGAAAAAAAAGTAAAGATTTTCTAATTTGTCTATTAGTCTATGACAATGGGAAGGACACTGAACCTGTCATCAGAGGCCTTGATTTTGAATACTGCCTATTTCACCTTTTGGGGTCTGTTTCCTTATCTGTTCAATGATGGAGTTAGACTCGCGGATCTCTAAAGGGTCCTTCCAGTCCTAAATTTATGATCCTAAAAATCTTCATTTCCAACCTGAGCCCCCTCTTGGACTGAATATGTTTTCAGGGGGTCCTGTCCCTTTTGCTCTCTGAGGAACACACTCACAGATGAAATCTTTTGTCCTCTCTAGGTAAGATCTCCTGTGGAAGAGGAGGATGCAAAAGTGGACAGGCATTAGATTATGGTTCTCCCCATGTTTAACATATATCGGACCGTTTGCCATCTAGGGGACGGGAGAAAATCTGAAACACAAGGCTACGCAAGGATCAATGTTGTCAAATTATCCGTGCATGTGTTTTGAAAATCAAAAGCTTAAAAAAAAAAAAAATTATGGTTCTCCCTAGAAAAAGAGCTCATGTGATTTCTCAGATCCCTAGAGATTTAGAAGTAATGCTGACCCACCTCTTACCAAATAAGGTGGTTTTGAGGTTCAGGATGTGGATGTGACCCTTGTAATGGTCAATGTGACCTTAATCCAGATTCATAGAAAGGGCCCTCTACCTGCCAACCCACTGAAATCCCTGGACTCCCCCAGTGCACCCCAGATGAATGGTCTCCATCAGACCCAGCTTTGAGGGTGGAGGCCAGAATTCTTTGCATTTGTTGTCAAGGTGATTACAAAGGATTTAAAAAACAAATTCAAGTAGTTTGGACTGGCATTAAAATACCATTTCATCTGAATGCGAAGGGCAAGAAAGAGCTGGAGGCTGGGGACTAGGGGACCTGGGTCCTGAGGGGAATTAATAGGGGAGGCTAGTGAGAAGAGTTAGAGCCATCAGACCTTGACCCCTCCAGCAGCTGATTTTGTACCTTCCTGATACTCTACAACATTCTGTGGCAGGAAATAAATCCGGCACTTTTCTGGACTGGTCCCCCAACCCTGGGCATGGGGCCAGGATTCTGAGGGGTAGATGGTCAGTAACCCCAAGAGATGGGGAAGGGAAAAAAAAGTTGAGGAAGAATATATAGGATATGAAAGTCTGTAAAAAGCTTCAGAATTATTTAAGAACACCATGTAAATGTCAGTAGTTATTATTAGGTGCTTTTCTGAACAGTGAATCCCGCTGGTTCAGAGAAGGGAATTAGGGAGCTGATGTCTACCCTGTGTCCCCTAAATTGCTCCTTAGAGATCCTGTCAGAGGCTGTTTGATTAGTTCAGGGTTTTGGGGGTCAGGTTTCTGATCAATTTATGGGGTATCAAGATGTCCGTGTCTCTATCACTTGGCTAAGCTCTGTGGCCACAGATGGTCTTGCTGAGTCTCAGTTTCCTCATCTGTGAAGTGAGGATTATAATGGCTATAAAATCTGCCCCAGTGCTATCGTGAGGCTCAGGCAAGACCGTGGTTGTAAACTTTAAAGTGCTCTACTGAGTATCCCAAAAGTCTCAATGAATTTAAAACCATAAAAGCAGCAGCTTATTCCTGCGGTCGGTTTGGTCGTGGAAGACTGGAAAGAGATTTCCGTGGAGCCGGGACTTATTAGCCACCCCCTCACCCACCCACCACATGTCCCCGTGGCCCGGCCTTCAAATATACAGCGTTCCCTCGGTCGCCTCAAAATCAGCCCACGAGAACATTTCCGACCCTTTATTGGGGCTCCGTTTGCCCCAAATAAATATAATACATTACGCCCCATCTCTGGGGGGAACACTAGACAGTCAGCCTTCCCCTGTCCATAGGACTCCCCACCCTAGGTCTGTCCCCCTTCCAGGGGCAGCTTGACCCTTTCAAAATAAATTACCCGGAGGGAAAAGGGGGGGAAGGAGCTGCAGAGAGGGCCCTTGCAACCAGCTCCAGGATCAACTCAAGTATCATCTGGGAGAGGGAGAGGGGGAGGCAGGCAGCTGTTGGAGGCTGGAGTTCTTGCCCCCATTCCTCCACTGCCCCCAGCGCACCCTCCCAGGTACTAAAGTGCATCGCAGCTCCGCAGTCCAAGGGTCCGGCCATTCTCCCCGACGGGGCGAGGGGGCGGGCGTGGGACCGTTCTGTTCATAGGGAGGAGTTTCTCGCCGGGATGGGAGATAATGGGGTTACAGGTGCAAAACAGGGGGAGGAGGCGCAGCAGGGGCTGGGAGGGGCCGGGAGGAAGCAGGCATCCAAAGGGTCCAGCACTGGTCCAGCAGTGGCCACTGAGGCTGTCCGTGTGTCCATTCCTCGGGGGTAGTGGGGAGGGCGCGGGAGGGGGTCTCAGGAGAAGGCGTTCTCTCCAAGGGGCTCGGGGTCAAAGGGGGGTTCCGACATCTCGATGCCCTGGTGCAGCTTCTCCAGGGAGAACTTCATCTGCAGGGAAAGCCAAGAGGTCGTGCGTGGGTGGGCGGCAAGGAAGGGGCCGAGGACCGGGGGAGGGTCGGGAGGGGGCCCACCTCATCCAGCAGCTCCACCGAGGCCCGCAGGATCTGCCGCCACTTGTGCACCTCCACGCTGTGGAACTGCTTCTGCAGGGCCAAGATCTCGGCCCACTCGGCGGCCGTCTGGGGGAACTTCCTGGGGGGAGAGTCGGGTCTGAGGCCAGGAGGGAGGGGCCGCGGCCGCTCCCGGGCTGCCCCCTCCCCCCTCCCCGCCTCCAGTCCCAGCCCCTGCACTTACTCCTTGCCCAGAGCCAGGCTGTGCCAGGCCTCAAAAGTGTGGGCCGTGCGCTCCAGGGACCAGAGCCGGTAGAAGAGGAGGGCGTTCAGGGCCACCAGGATGACCAGGCTGTGGGGGCAGAGAGACCTGGGTCAGGGCCTGGGGCAGCAGGGGAGGGCGGGCCGGGCGGAGGGGCGGGGCCGGGCCCAGGGGACAGAGGGGCGGAGCCAGTCAGGGAGGAGGGGCGGGGCAGGGCCCAGGGGAGGAGCCAGTCAGGGTGGAGGGGCGGGGCCGGGCCCAGGGCGGGGTGGGGCGGAGGGGAGCCAATACCCTACCTTACACAGATCCTAGGGAAGCAAGGGGGAGCAAGACAAGAAAGGGTGAGAGCCGGGCCCCCCACAGCGTCCCAACCCACGCTTAGCCCGGAGCAGCCTCTGAGTCCGGCTACCCCGCCCCCATCTCACGGTCACACGGGAGGGGGGCGCAGCCTCGGCCTCCGCTGCAGAGTCCGCCCCTGCGTGGCACACGTGACACCCACGTGACACCCACGTGGCACACGTGCACACTCACACCCTCCCCACCCTCCCGCTCACACGATGCTGATGATGAGCAGGATCCCAGGGATGCCGGACCCGGGGCTCTGGTCCAGGGCCGGCTCCGAGAGTCGAGAAGTGATGGAGCCTGGGGGGAGAAAGGTGGACGTAAGGGGGAGGGGGGCCGGTGCCCGCCCAGGACCCTCAGGGAAAGCCGCGGATCGGCCCGCGGGGAGAGGCCCCGGCGCGGAGCCCGGAGGTCCCACAGGATGGGGAGGGGGAGAAGCCCCCCCCCCAACACCAGCCCTCTGCGTCCCCGAGCCCTTCCTGCCCCATCCTCTCCCTCGGCCTTCCCCCAGGAGGCCTTCAGACGCTTCTTCCCACCGATCCCGTCCAGGAGCTGCCTTCAGCGCAAGGCTCCCCGCCCTCTCCCCGGGGAAGCCTCCCTGGGCTTCTCCTCCTTCTGCCTCCAGGACGGCCCTTGATACGAGCAGTCCCTTTGGAGAACAGACATAGCCTGTCTGCTGCCCTCGAAGAGGGGCTCTAGGGGACAAGGGCCCGCTCTTTTCCCCTTTGTTTCCCCACCCCATCGGGGAGCCCCCCACAGCCTCCCTTGCCCGGTACCTGAAGGGTGCAGGCCCCCCCGGGGACATGTGTCGGGGTCAGCGTGAGCGGGGGCCTCCCCGTGGTTCCTCCAGCTCAGAGGCCTCTTGCGCCGTCTCAGGCCCGACAGCAGCCCCCGGGCCTCCTTCCCACCCTCTTCCAGGGACAGTTTCTCTGCTTTGGAGAGCTCTCTCTCTGGGCAGGAAGCGAAAAACTGAGTCAACCTGGAGAACTGGGCCTTCCCACTCCCAGTCCCGGGGCTCCCTTTGGGGGAGGCACAGCGGGGTCACACGGAGTCGGTAGGCCACTGTCCCCAGAGGACCTCCACATTCCCCCCCTCTCCTGCACCCCCTGGGGCCTTCTTCTTCGGTGTCCCATACCCCCCCCCATCTGCTCAAAGAGGGGCCACATCCTCTGGGATTGAGGCACAGAGAGGGAGAACGTGACCGTCCCCTTCCTTCTGGCAGCCGAATGGCTGACTGGGCCCAGCTGGCGCCTCCCTCTCGCCTCAGCCAAACTAAGGGGGAGAGAGGGGCTTTACAAGTTTTGCCCCTTGGGGCGGGGGCAGCCGTGTGCAGCCCCCAGAGATGAGACGTGCTCCAGGCTGGGGCGCTCTAGAACCCGGCGAGGCAGAGGGTGGGCTGTGCAAGCCCGTTAGACCGTCCCCCTCCCCATGCCCTCCACCCCCCTGCCTCAGCTTACCCAAGTGGTGGAAATAATCCTCGATGCCGCTCCAGGAGTTCTTCTCGATAAGGGATTTTACCAGACTCCAGGGCTGCTTCCGGTAACGGATCTCGGATGAGACGCTGAATGGGGGAGAGTAGCGGGGTGAGAGGGCAAACGGTAGTAAGAAGGGGGTCAGGGCTTGTCCTCCTCCCACCTTTTTTCAGGTTCCAATCAAAATCCCCCCCAGGAAGTCCTGCCTGCTTCTGAGATCATGGCTGTAGAAGGGACCTCCTGGGAGCAGCTGGGAGGGACATCCTACAAATCAGACCAGGGACCCGGGGGAGGCTCAGGGAGTTGAGACTCATGGCTGCCCTGCTCTCCCCATCCCCAGCTGGGCTGGGAGGCTGTGTGAGGGTTCTTGTGGGCCCTACCCCTTTGCCCATCTTCCCTTTCCTGGGCATCGGATCCCTGGTCCTCCTTGTTCAGGGCGGGGAGCCTCTAAGCGCAGGCCGAGGCCCCTCCTCACAATGGGGGCTCCCATCCCGCCCTCCTCATCGGCCCTGCCCCCGGGGACACCCAGGGCAGAAGGAGGCCGTCTCTGGGAATCTCAGGGAGTCCAGCTGACAGCGGGTAAACGAGGTCCGGGATGGGGCCGGGGAGGAGCCTGAGCTCAGGTCTCTGTGCTTACCGGAGGCGGGTCTTGTTCCTGGCTAGGCTCAGGATGCAGTATCGATGAGCTGTGTAGAAATAGTCTTGATAGGGAATGCCCTGAGTGAGGACCTCGGAATCCACCACGCAGCCCCCACCCTGAGGGCTCCGGCGGAACAGCGTCTGGCAAGGGGAGGCAAGAGAAGAAGGGGTCAGGAGGGCCCTCTCCAGCCTGAGGCCCCTCAGAGCATCCCCCTTTCTCCCCAGGTCCCTCTAATCCTGGTTCTTCCTCCTCCTCCTCCTCCCCACTCCCAGGGCCCCTTCCTCCCTCACCTGGGTCTCCACCACCGTCGCGCTCTTGGGGCCCAGGGGGTTGCTGATGGGGATGGTATAGGACAGGACACGGCTCTGATGACATTTACTCTCCCCACTCCATGGGGTGAATGTCACATCTGTCATGGAGGAGAAGGAGTGAGGGGCGGCCTGGACTCCCCTGACAGCCTCCCCCCGCCCCCTCCTCCAGGAAGCCTTGTGAAGGTAAGGGTGCCTCGCTGGGGTGACGTGCAGCCACGGTCCCCAGGGGAGCCCTTGGGACAGGAGAGAAGAACAGGCAGAAGGAGGAAGGGGCTCCCAGCATCGTCCTCGGGATCCCCCAGTTCTCCCAAAGTGGAATCCCTGCCCCCGCCCCCCCACTGTTTACCCCAGGCCCTGCCCCATCCCCGGCTCTGACCCGTGAACTTCCGCTGCTGGAGGAAGCCCTGCAGGAAGGGGGAGTCGGAGAACAGCATCTGCTGCAAGCGCTCGGCCCCCATGTGGAACACGCAGTTGATGAGCAGGCGGCCCGAGAGGTCCGGGAGGAAAGAGGTCAGGTCAGCTGCAGGAGGGGAAGGGCAGGCATTGGCTTGGGCCACGGGCCCCGGGGGAGGCTGGGGAAGGGCCGGCCTTCCTGCCTTACCTTCCTCCGTGGCCGAGGAGGAGGAGTTACTTGTGTCCGTCAACATCTCTTCACTGGGCAGCAGGTCCAAAGGGGTCAGGGGGGCCGGGCCATCAGGGGGCATCTCAGGGGGCGGGGGCTCGGTCACTGGTGTGACCGTCTGACTGGAGGAAGCGTCCGGCTGACTGTCCGTCTGCCTTTCTTTATCCTCCTCCCCCTAAGGAAACAGGGAGTGGATTCGAGTCCTTGCTGACCCTCCCCTCCATCCCCTCTCAGGCCCGAGGGAGAGACGCCGGGTCTACAGCAAGGGCTGAGAAATGAGCGCAGGATGGAGCCAATGAGCGCAGGATGGAGCCAGAAGGCCTTGGAATCACCTAGAGCAGTGAGGGAATGCAAGTCCGGGCCCACAGGGGCCGCCTGCGCTCTTTGGCTCCCACTGCCCTCCTCCCATGGCCCTTGGCTGGGAACCCCAGCCCCTCCCTTAGCTTAACGTGCTAAACGTCCATTAGAACGCAGAGCTCAAGGGCCGGATGAGCCGCGGTGATGCTCCCAGACAAATCCTCCCGGTCAGTAAAGCAGAGACAGGCCGAGCCTGGAGCCCTGGCCCCCCATCCCGCCCGCCCGTCTGTCTGTCTGTTCTCTTCAGCTGGACTCACCACGTTGTCCCCGTCGCTGCTGGCCTGGGAGGGGCACGGCGTTAGCTGGGTCCTCCGGGACGCCGTGGGGCTGGGCTCGCGGCTGAGGTCTGGAGACCTATGGGGCAGGGTCATATCACTCAAGGCAATCACATCCCCCACCTCCTTGTGGCCCCTGTCAAGAAGAGAGAGGGAGGATCAGTCCGCGCCAGCCCCATGGTCCCCAAGGCCTGGGGGGCTGCCCCTCCCCACTCTGGTCCCCAAGGCCTAGGGGCTGCCCCTCCCACTCTGGTCCCCAAGGCCTGGGGGGCTGTCCCTCCCCACTCCTTACCCCAAGCCATTCAGCTGCTGCAGAGGGCAGACGTAGTCTTCGTCCTCACTGGTGAGACCAAGCTCGGACCCATAGCACTGATGCACCAGGTGCCACAGCTCCCGGGGTGACAGAGTCTGAGGTGACCGGCAGCTGGGTGAGGGGACGGGGAGGGAGGGGCAGCAAGCCCCCCCACTGCTTCCCACCTCCCCCCACAGCTTCCCTGGTCCCTTCCCATCCCATTCCCCCGGCCTCCATGAGAGGGAGCCCTGGCTCTCCCCGGCATCTCCCCGACCAGCCGGTACCTTGTCCAGCAGGGCATTCTGCCAAAGGCGGAAGATGAGCAGGAAACAGCGGTCTCGGGCTCCAAAGGAGGTGAAGAAATGCTGGGGGAGGTTGAGCAAGGAATGGTGTGAAAGAAAGAGTGGGGGTGAAACAGACTTCCGTCCCACCTCCCTGCGCTCCCATCTCCCCCGCTCAGTCCTTCTCTTCCTCTATTTATGGCTCTCCTGCCCCCAGCCTCCAACGTCCTTGTCAGCCTGTGGACATTTCCTGCTTCCCCTGTGACCCTTCTGCCCCAGCCTCTCCTCCCAGTCCTCTCCCTCCCGTTGCATCCTTCCTCTCCACCGGCTCCCACTCATGCCCATCATTGCCTAGCTCCTTCCCTAACTTTCCCCAATCCCATTCTCCCTAAAACCTTCCTACTTCCTACATACCCTTCCTTCTACTTCCCACTGCCACCCAATGCCATTTCCCCCCCCTCCCATGCCCTCCCCCCAACATCCACCCAAATCCACACCTTCATGCTCTCTTGCCTGGACTACCCACTTCTCTTCTACATTGGTTCCCCCCCCCCCCGTCAACAATGAGTCTCCAGAGTTGCCAAAGTGACTTTGTCTGTGTCACCCCCGAACTCATGAACCACCTGTGACTCCCTGCTGTTCCCAGAGTCCTCCAGGCCATTCCTATGTTCTCCTTGTGACTCCCTACGACTCCCTACTATTCCCAGAGTCCTCCAGGCCATTCCTATATTCTCCTTGCTCCCTACGTGCTAGTATCTGCCCAGATCAGCTTCACTTGCTATTCCATTTTCCATATCCGGGCCTTTGCTGTGGCTGACCCCCCACATCTATATCTCACTCTTCTCATCCCCCTCTTAGGATCCTTCATTTCTTGCTTCAAGACTCAACTTCCCCCCCGTTTTATGGGAAGCCCTCATGGATCCTCCCAGCTACTCCTGCCTCCTTCTCCAGGTCTATCTGTTGTATGGTTAGTTATTGAGGGGGAGTCCTCCCTATTTCTGCCCGAGTTCCTTGAGGGCAGTAAAGATTTGGGCCTCTTCTTCCTGTTTCCCAGGGCCTGGCACTGTGCACGACATACCGACAGACACTCAATGACTCCCCCCAAAACCCCGCTCCCTAACGCCGCTTCCTCCGCTGCCTACTTTCTCGCTCTCGGTGCAGATCTGGATGGCATTGGGAATCAGTTTGGCCGTTTTCTCCTTCTTCAGACATGTGACTTCCTTCAGCTGGATTGAGATCTGGGAGAGCCAAGGGGGAAGATGTGGGAGGGGTCTTTATCTCAACATCCCCCACCAGCCCAGCCTCAGGCCAGGCCCAGGGCTCACCGTGGTTTCCCAACGGAAGATATTGCTGTAGAAACAGATCCAATTTTCAGAGAGGTAGAGGCGGCCTTGGAGAAGGATGTCCCTCTGCAGGGCACAGGAGTAATCTGAGAGCAGAATGGACAAGCGGCAGCTTAGTAACCTGAGCCCGGGAACCAGGAAGGGAAAGGCCAGGAGTGAGGAGGGCAGCAGGCTGGCAGGGAGACGGGGCCAAGGAAGGGGAGGGATGGCAGAGACAGGGCCAAGGATGGGGGGGGGGGCTGGCAGGGAGACAGGGCCGAGGATGAGACGGGGGGGCTGGCAGGGAGACAGGGCTGAGGACGGGGGGGGGCTGGCAGGGAGACGGGGCCGAGGAAGGGGAGGGGCTGGCAGGGAGAGCTGGACAGCAGTGAAAACCAGGCAGGCCTGGGGTGTTTAGGGCAAAGAGGTTTGGAGGTCCCCCTCCCTGCTCTTACCCACGATGAGCCGCTCAGCCTCGGGAAGTTTACTGAAGAGTTTTCTGAAGTCCTCATTCCGCTGTTTATAAGTAGGACTCAACATCTGTCAGAGAAAAGGGACACTAGAGCTTGCCTGGGGCTTGGTTTGCCTTCCCTAAGTTCTCCTGAGTCTCCTAAGGCCCAATAGGATAAATCACTCAACAAGCCTTCATTAAGCAACTACCATATGCCAGGTACCAAGCTAGATGCTGAGGATCCAAGTAAAGAACGAGCGGATCCCCAACTGCTTGTGCCCCATCCCCAACTGCTTGTACCCCATTCAGCCCCATCTCAGGCTTCCGCTCCAGCCCAGTCCCAGCCCCGTGTCCCCCTTTGTCTCTCATCTCCCCCTTCCCTTCTTCCTTATCCCTCCGTTTTCTGACCAGATGATCATCCACGTTCTCATACTTTCTACAGAGGAAAGCATCCCAAAGGGATGCTTTAATCCTCTTCACCCATATTTCCAGAGATACTTACACTGTACCAGCTCTGCATTTTCTGTAAGAAAAAAAGAGAAAAGACAAAACAGAGGTCACTCTGTCCTTCTCCCTTTCCTCTGCCTCTCCATACCCTCTCGTGTTCACCAGCCCCTCCCCTGTCCGCTCGCCCTCTGGCCTTCTCTCCCATCACCCACCACGCACACCCTGGCCCTGCTCAGACCTTGCTGTTTCTGATGAAGTTTCTGCTACTGAGCGACTGGGTTCCGGGGCTGCTTGCCCCTCCGCCTTTCTCCGAGGAGCTGTCGGAGCCCTTCTCTGACCCCTTCTCCACCATGGCTCCAGTGTCCTGCTCTGCAGGGGGGGATCGGTTCGGGGGCAGCAGCAGCAACCGCTTCCGGAGGGAAGGGGAGCTGCTGGGGGTGCTCCGGGCGGAGTGGGGGGCCGTGCTGAGGAAAAAATGGGAAAATCAGATCGAGGCTCTTTCCTATCCTAAACCCCAGTTAAAGTACCCCACTCTGCAACCTGGGATCCAGGATGTGGTCCTGAGTGCCGAAGAAACGAGAAATAATCTATGACCCTGTTCCTTTTTATAAAACAGTCTTTATAAGACTTTGCAAAAGATCTTCCTTCAGGACAGCACTGGGGAGGGATGGGACAGCATGTCCTTTTACAAACGAACTTATTGAGGCCAGAAAAGAGCAACTTGCCAACATCACACTGGTCAGTAGCCAGCTGGTGGCGAGTCTGGCGCTTTAGATTGCCATGGCTCCTCTCCATTGGGCCACACTGCCTCGGCACAGCCTGCACTCCCTTACCTCCCCCCGTACCCCTGGTCCCTTTTCTCTCTCCCCTCTCTCCCTCAGCACCTAGGCAGTAACATCTCCTTTCTGTATCTGCTCTCACTTGGTTCTTACCAGTATTTAACATGGTCATCTGGTGCCTGGTCCATGGCTCCTCCATCAAACTCTAAAATCTGGGACTCCAGAGAGCGAGAGCCATCACTTACATTGGGAATCAGGGGAAAGGGGCCTAGTGGGGGCTCTGAACTACTTCCTGCATCATCCCAGACAAAGTATTCTATCCCTGTTACGGCTACACACAGACACTCTGCCGTGGCGTCCAACTCTTCCACTTCTACTATAATGAACTCTGAAGTTATTTCTTATCTTTTTCTCAGTTTCATTCTTCATCCTCCCCATGACCTACAAATCACCCCTTGATTTTTTCTCTAGCTTCCATCCCTACATCGTCCACACTTTCCTTCCTTCCCTATCTCAACCCACTTCTCCTACAGTCAAGTGTTCCTTGTCAAGCCTCAACCATGGATCTGCCTCCTTCACTCTTACTCACGTGCAACAGAAGAGAACTGAAGAAGAACCAAAAATTCATGTTACATAATCTCAACCGGGCCCTCGCTGACGCAGGGCAATCCTTGACACACTCTAACTGACTGCTTATCCCAATCATCACAGCAGTTTTTCCAAGCCTTTCCAAATTGTAAGGATGGAAAGGCTCCTCAAGTCTTCCTTGGGGGCTCAAGTCAGCCCCCAGCTGAAGACTGCCTCATACAAAAAAAAAAAAAAATGGGGTCATTTATGGAAAACTTCCTCTTCCCTCCTCCTCCTCATCTCACATCACTCAGCCATTTTCCTCCACTCTCTCTCCCTTCGACTCTGGCCTCGCTTGAAGATTGGCCCTCCTTCTTGCCAAAACAAACCACTCAACAGGCATAAGTCATCCCATTCCATCCTGTCATCTCTGGCAGATATCACCCCACTCATTAATCTTCAGTCTCTCCCTGTCTTGTGACTGTTTCGCTGTCACTGACAAACATGCCCATGTCTCCCCATCCTCAAAAAAAACCATTTGAGCCATGTATCCCTGCTAACTATTAGACCACATCACTCCTTCCTTTCATGGTTAAACTCCCAGAGTAAGTAAATTATAATAAAATATATCATTTGTCCTCTGCCAGAAACATGCTGAATTTAACATGCAAAGAGACAAAAATCAGGGGGGATGGTCCCTGGGGGAATTTGAGTTTTGTTTGTTGAGTTTTTCTGGTCTTACTGTTTAGTGGGAGGAAGAGGGGGAAGGACATATTTAAATTATTAAATTTAAAATTAAATTAATTAAATTAAAATTTTAAATTAAATTAAAATATTAAAATTCATGTAAATAACTAAATACTTTTAAAAAACAACCAAAACAAAACATCTCCAATCAGTACTTCCTCCTCTCTTACTAGTTTCTAAACCTTCTTCAGTCTGGACTCTGACCCCATCATTCAATTGAAAATATTTAAATATTCTCCCAAAGTTACCAATGATCTCAATTCTTATCACTCTCAACCTCCTTTCAACGGGGTTGATTACTCACTTCTCCTGGAGACTTTTTCCTCTACTTTTTCATGATATTACTCTCTCCTGGGTCTCTTCCCCTCCTCCCCCCGAATCATTCCTTCTTGTTTTCCTTTGATGGATCTCCTTACAAGTTGCACTCCCACTTGGACTCTCCCCTTAGCACTCTTCTTCTTCAATCCTATCTTGACCAGTATTTTCATCAACTCTCATGGGTTTAATTATCATCTCCAGGGTGATGACTTTCAGAACTACTTACCTAGCACTAAGATTTCTCTTGAACTCCGATCTCACATATCCAACTGCTTAGTGGACAAATGGATAGCCCATCTGAAACTAAACATGTTCTAAATAACTCATTCCCTTTTCCACGAAACCTTTGTCCTTCCCAACTTCTTTATTATTGTTGATAATACCACTAGCTTCTTAGTGACTTTAGTGATTTAAATGCTCACTTATGTTTCTCCCCTACATCCAATCCCTTGCCAAGGCTTGGCAATTCTGCCTTTATATCTCTCCTTCAACACCATGACAGTATATCTGAATTACTGAAATGGTCCAGTGGTTGGTCTTCCCACCACTAAAAGCTCAGCCTCTACTCAGCTGTCAAACTGATCTTTCTAAAGCACAGATTGGGCCAGCTCACTTCCCCATTCAATCAATTTCTCTGACTCCCGATCACCTCCCAGATCAAATGCAAAATCCAATAGCTTTTTCTCCATCCTCCTCTTTCTGGACACCGAACATTTTTTGGCTACCCTTTTCTTCTAGATATTAATGACACTGTCACCTGCTGAGTCTCCTTTACTAGTGGAGGATCCCATTGTCTTTCCAGGGATTCACATTCACACAAGCTGAGACTCATCATGGACTTTTCACTCCCTCTCAATCCCCATATCCAAAGAGTCACTATCTTCTGTTTATCTGACTAAACAATCTCCTCTCCATTCACACAACCACCCCCCTATTCAAGCTATCATTGAACCGTGATTGGTCTACTGCAGTCATTTCTTAAGTGGTCCCCCTGCCTCCATTCTTTCCACTTGGGACAATCCGGCCTCCACACAACTGCCAAATTGATATTTCATTGCTCAAGAACTTTAAGTGGCTCCCTATTGCTTCTGGGGAGAAAAAATAGACTCCTATTTGACATGTCACAATATAACCAAATTAAACTCAAATTTATTTCACAGTTGAGTCAGACTTCTCCATGCGCCATTCCCTGAACATGAGCTTCCATTTGCCATCTCCTGCATATGCTGTCTTCCATGTTTGGAATGGCCTTTTTTTTTTTTTTTTTTTTTTTTTTAAACCTTAAACCTCTGCTTCTTGGAACACTTGGTTCCCTATAAGGTTTCCCTCAAGTGTCATTTCCTAAGAGGTCTTTTCTGATCCCCTTAATTGAGAGCCCTCCAAGCTATCATTTCATGTTTGTTTTGCATATATTCTATATTTAATGAAATTCATGTGGCTTCTTCAATAAAACATAAGGCCCTGAGAGAAAGGACTGTTTCATTTTTGGCTTTTTGTAAATGTCTAACACACTAAATGCTTGTTGAATTGAGTGTAAATTAAAAATGCTGAAGGGTGCCAGAACTTAAGTAAAAGGCAATGACCAATATTTCCATGGGTTTTGGTCTCTCCTTCCCTCTCTCACTATCTCAAGTCTCTCCATGTGCATCTCTAGGCAAAGAAGTAGGAGACTATGGGGGTGTGAGGTGTATGCTGCCAGATATGGTCTCTGTGTCCACTGGTTTGGCTTCCCTGTTACCTCTTGTTCTACAGAAGGAGTCTATGGGAGTCTGTTGCAGAGTGATTAATGAAAAAACATCAATACAACATTTTTTTTTAAGTCAGCAGAGGAGCAGGAAATAAAAGGACTGGATTAGCAGGTCTATAAGGGTTCCCCTGGAACAATCTCAGAATTAGAGCAAGTCTCTTCCTTCTGAACCGGATTGCTCTTTTGTAAAATAAAGCCAGACTAGATGGCCTCTGAGGCTCCTTCTGGCTCCAGAGCTAGGGTGCTTGGTGCTCCCTCATGGGCCTCCCATCTCGTGCCATTCTACTCTGTTTTAAGCTAGGATGGGAGAAATTTGAACTTTCCACTGCAATTCTTTCTGAAGTGGTGCAACATAAAGGGAGACAGAGGAGAAATAAAGAGAAGAGAGAAAAAGAGGGAGGAGGGGAGAAGAAAGGAAAGGAAGGGAAAGGAGAGGGGGGGAAAGAGAAAGGGAAAAGAGGGGAGGATTGTTCGGGATCATTTAATCACTTTAGAACTAAAAAAGATAATTCATAGAATCTCAACAATTCCAGGAAACCTTCTCTTTATTCTATCTAATATAGTATGTAGTAGAGCCTTAACAAATGTTGACTAATTGACTGATTTTTATGGTTTTCTTTGGTCTAGTATAAATGGTCAAAGGACAAAGTCTTTTCTCTGTAACAATTTACACATTATCTTTTGGTTTTATTCATTTGTATCTACTCTTAATAAAACTGCTTTTGTAAGAAACTGTTATTCTGGCTCAAGTAACTCAGAAGGAGAAAGAAAATAGATGGATGAATGGACAGACAGATGGAAATGAATAGGTAGGTGGACAGATGGATAGATGGATAGGCAGATGATTGGGGTAGATGGACAGACAGGCAGATAGAGGGATAGACAGATGGGTGGAAAGGTGGGGTCAATAGGCAGATGAATAGACAGACAGATGGATAGGATGGATGGATAGACAGACATAATTGTGAATGGATAGATAGATGGATAGACAAACATAAATATGGAAGAATAGACAGATGGATGGATGGAAAGATGAGGTGAATAGATGGATCAAAAGACAGATGCATAGACAGACACATGGATAGGGTGGATGGATAGACAAATGGATAAGTAGATAGACATATAGATAGATGGATGGATGGGGCAAGAAGACATAGAGGGATAGATAGATAATTGTGGATGGATAGATAAATATGGATGAATAGACAGATGAATAAACAGATGGATGGATGGAAAGATGTGGTGGATAGATGGATAGGGTGGATGGATGGGTAGACAGACATACAGGTGGACAGATAATTGTAAACAGACAGATGAAGAGACAGATGGACAGGCAGACAAATAAATATGGATGAATATACAGATACACAAATGAATGTCATCTATGGAATCATGAGAACCACATGTTCACCGCTTAGTGACTCCTTGAGTGAATAAGCGGCCCTTTACCTGTGTCTGACTGAATTCTGGCCTGGCTTCGTTCGGTGGTTGTCAGGAAGGATCCTGAAATTCTTGCATGACCCTGGACAGGTCAGTTAAGCCCAGGACTTATCAAAGCTTGTGCCAGGCTGATGCCCTCTTGTCTCCACTCACCATCCCGGGTCTTCCCTGGCCAAAACACTTCACTAAGGTTGTTGTTCAGTCATGTCCAACCGTACGTGACCCCGTGGACATTGTTTCCTTGGCAGAGATACTGGCCTGACTTATCATTTCCTCCTCAGTGTGTCTCCATTTTACAGCTGCAGATAGGGATCTTTGCCACTCACCCAGGGCCCAGTATGTTTAGGAGGCTAGATATGAACTCAGATCTCCCTGTCTCCAGACTGTATCCCTCCCCATGTACGAGCTGTCTTCCCTCATTAGAAAATAAGCTCCTTAAAGGCAGGGACTTGTTCCTTGTAGCTTCAGTGCTTCCTATGCTGCCTAGCTAATAGTAAATGCTTAATAAATACCTTTAAGTTCACTTGTCCTAGATTTAGCAAGTCTTTTTTGTAGAGCAATACAAATATGTTATCAAGTCATTTCTAATGAAAGGATAGCCCGGAGTCCTGGAGGAAAGCCCTCAGGAGGGAGATGTTATTAGGCTGAGCCTGGGAGGGAGAGGAGCCAGGGGGAGCAGCATTCCAGGTGGGGCAGGGCCAGACTGCAGATCTCACCCCCTCGTGGCAGCATTGGGGTAGATGGGAGAAGGTGGGGCAGGGCCAGAGAGCTGGACTGTGGGGATTTCAGAAATCACAGATAAATCCACAGATCACAGATATTATAGGCTTAAGAGATCATTTGCTTCAACTTTAGAGAAAGAAATGGAGGCTCCCCAGAAAAGGGAAGTCCCAGTGGACGGTTTGGGATTTCAGGATCAGATTTGTGGCCGATTGTGGGGAATTTTCATTTCAGACCACCAGATAGTGAAAACTCCCCTGGGAGGAGCCTCCTTCCCCTTCTCCTTTCTGGATAATCTAATGATCTGATGTCACGACTTACCAAATTCCTCTGCCTGGTATTCAAGGCTCTATCTTAACCTCTCCAGCTTCCTCTCCTCATATTCCCCACCCCCACTCCCCCATAGTAGGGCCCATCCACTGCAGGTCCGCTCCCACCATTCTCTAAGGATGCCCATTTCTGCCTGTAAAAATATTGCCCAGCTAAAGTTCTGACCACTCTCCCCCAGCCCCATCCAGGAACAATTTTTTTTCTTTTTAGTATCTCTTTTCCAATGAGCACACTAGGTGGGGCAGTGAACAAACAGAGCACAGGATGGGGAGCATTCAGTAGATACTTACTTGGGGACATAATATACTTTTTCACTCCATTCATGAATCAATAAGCACTTTATAGGCACTTGTTGAAAGGGAACAGAAAGCCTTTCCACCCAGTTCATGAATGAATGAATAAGCACTTAGTAGGCCCTTGTTGGGGAGGTGGGAGAACAGACTTACCACTCAACTCTTAATTGAATAAATGAATAAGCACTTAGTAAGCACTTGTTTAAAGGGCACAGAAAGCCTTTCCATTTAGTTCATGAATGAAGGATCAAGCTCAAGAACACTCAGTGGCTCCCTAGTGCTGCCAGTAGAAACTATTCTTCAGACTGGCATTCTAGTCCTTCACAAGTTAACTTTCTCCAGCCTTGCTCCCTTTTCTATAATCTCCATCCCTACCTGTGCTGTCTGTCCCCAGGCTTCAGCTCCCCTTAGAAGCCTCAGTCCCTGCTCACTAGGTCTCCGGGCTCTGCACAATCTGTCCAGATCACTGATCTCAGATGGGAATGACTCTCCAAGGGAGGCTGGGGGGGGGGGGGTACCACCTCCTCCAGGGCAGGTGCTGCAGCCTCACAAGCCTGATACATTGTGCTAGGCAATGGTTTGTTTTATTATCACCACAGCTTAGGAAAGCAATTGGCTTGCAGGAGACTTTCTTGTCCTTAGCCCACAGTCACATGAGAACCATCTGAAAGGCCTTAGGGGTTTTAGTCTGGTTAAAAGTCCAGGAAACTTTCTTCAAATACTTTAGATTTAGGACATGGCACATAGATTTAAGGTGTCAGTCATCAAATCCAGTCCTCTCATTTTTCAGAAAAGGAAACTGAGTCCTGGAGAAGTCACACAACTTGACAAGTCCCACAAGTACTAAGGAAGACCTGTCCCTTGGAAAAGGAACCAAGCAAAGGGGGGAATTTGCAGAGGCTGACTGAATTAGAACAGAACTGCACATGTAGTTGTTGCCACTCAATTGCTTCTGACTCCTCCTGACCCATTTGGTGTTTTCTTGGCAAAGATACTGCCAGTGATTTACCATTTCCTTCTCCAGCTCATTTTACAGATATGGAAACTGAGGCAAACAGGGTATAGCTGACTTGCCCAGGCTCACACAGCTAGGAAGTGTCCAAGGTCGGATTTAAACCCATGAAGATGAGTCTTTCTGACTTCAGGCTTGGAGTTTTATCCACTGACCAACTAACCACCCAACATGCAGCTGGCAGTTAACAGATGCTTGATGGATCAGGGAGTCCAGGCCCTGGACTCATGCTCTAGGAGGGGGAAAGAAAGCCTGCTACAGGATAAAAGGTCTTTGAGGGAGATATCTGTGCCTGGTTACAAATCCTTCAATCAGGACCATGGGCTAACCCTCAGTTTCCTAATTTGTTATTTTGTTAGTATATCTCCTCTTTCTTCCTCTGAATCCCACCCTCAAGGATAACTGTACTTGGAGAGAGCTCCTTTCTGAATGCAAGATACCAGGTCAAGCCGAGTCCTTCTCACACTAACCTTCCTGTCTGGTTCCCATCTTTTCTGAGTATGGTACGGATATGAACTACAAAGGGTTCTTTTTCTTCTAGCCCAGTCAGACAATCAGTTCAACCCAACGGACATTTCTTAAGCGCACACACACATATAAGATGAATACATATATGTGGAAGATACGTGTATATATAAGGAAAGGAGAAATGAGAGAGAGCAGAGGGAGAGAGCGAGGAAAAAAAAGAGAGAAAAAGGAGACAGAGTCAGAGATGAAAGAAATAAAAGAGAAAGGAAGAAAGAGAAGGAGAGGAAGAGGAAAAGAGACAAAGATAAAGGGAGAGAAAAGGAGTTACAAAATGATTGGGAGAAGTAGATCACTAATAATTGGGGGCATCAGAAAAAGCCCCATATATAAGGCAATGCCTGAACGCACACAAGGGGCTGGGCACTCCAGAAGGCAGAGGTGATGGAAGAGAACATCCCAGAGAAGGAAGAACAAGTAAATCAGTGTAGCTCAAACAGTGTGGAGGCAGCTGTGCAGGGGGAGGGAAAGGGAAGAGCAATATGAAATAAACCTAAAAAGATGGGCTGGGGCCAGAATCAGAAAGGCAATAGATGTCCGGCAAAAGAATTTGTTATTTATTTAGGGCCATAGGGAGCCAATGGGATTCTTGAGTAAGGAAGGGCCGTGCTTAAGGAATAAGCAGAATATAAAGAATATAAAGCAGAATATAAAGAATAACAACAGGGAAAATGAGAGGTAGGGAGAACACTTGTCCCAGAGAAGTGGCCCTGCTTTGAAAGAGTTCTGGGCAAGTGACTTTACCTTCCTTAGTCCCAGGTTCCTTCTTTGTGAAACAGGATTAAAACTACAAGGCTGTTGCAAGGACAAAGTCAATGCACAGAAATGCTTTTGTAAACCTCCAAGCTGTGTAAACCTAAGCTGTTATCAGGGCAGAAATTCAAACTATTATTTGTTTATTTTGGGCCAGAATTTCTAAATTATTATTTATTTATTTTGGCCTGATCTCTGGGTAATATCAGGGGTGTAATGGTACTGTGAGATAAGGAGACTCCAGTCCGTGCCTTTGAGAGCTGCCGGGACCTTGGGGAAGGGACTAGGCAGAGGCGTTTGTGCCAGGCACTGGGCTAAGATCTAATTAGATCTAAGGCACTCAAATGACTTGAATACAGTCCCTGTATATCCAGCCGCCTACCATGGATGATGGACTCCATCTCCCTTCTTTTCCCTTCCCTTCCCCCAAAGCCAGTCAGTTCCCAACCTCATCAGGTCCACAGCTCTTTTATTGGCTCTCCTGCCTCAAGCCGCTTCTCCTTCCCCATTGGTTCCCACTTGCCTGATGACAAGGTGGTTTCCCTAAATTGCTAGTCTGACCAAGTCACTCCAGCCCACTCCCTTCCTCCAGTGATGGGAACCTAATCTCAGAACCTGAACTGTTCTGTCTCTGTACCTACACCTCTAGAAATTGCTTATTTCTTTTCTTTCCTAAAAAAAACTCAAATCCTAAAACTCAATTCCTAAAATTACCATTTTCTTCTCCAGCTCATCTTACAGATATGGAAACTGAGGCAAACAGGGTATAGCTGACTTGCCCAGGCTCACACAGCTAGGAAGTGTCCAAGGTTGGATTTAAACCCATGAAGATGAGTCTTTCTGACTTCAGGTTTGGAATTTTATCCACTGACCACCTAACCACCCATGCCTTTTATTTACCTCCTCACCCTAGTCCCAGCTCCTCTCCTGTATGTCTTGTGTATGAGGAGGGTGGGGGACGTATTCCATCTCCCCCTCCCCCTAAGCTCCCTGAGGACAGGGGCTGTTTTATTCTGGCCCAGTATCCTCAACAGACTAATAAGGTGCTCAATAAGTGCTGATTGCTTGACATAGAAAGCTTTCTCCAGTTGATACTCAGCTTATGTCTTCAGCACTATTACAAATTATTCCCTTTCATATTCTTTTTAATCTGACCTTCTATGCTGGATCTGATTTGAGACCCGAGTTCAAATCCAACCACACACACTTCCAAAGTGTATAATTCTGGGCAAATCACTTTTTTCCTTACTAGCAAAACTAGGTTAACAAAAGCACCTACCGCTCAAACTTGTTATGCGGGTCAAATAAGATTACATTGATGAAGTGCTCAGAACACAGCAGGCACTAAATCAATGTTTGTTCCCTTCCCTTTACTCTTTCCCCCTTCTCCGAGCTTCTACACTGGCCAGTTCCTGGGCAGGATTGCTTTCCGTACTTAAGAGGATTTTTCTACTCCCCTAACTCCTGCCCCAGAATCCTTAGCTTTCTTTAAACAACACTTCTTACATGAGGTTTTTAGGATTCCTCTCTCACTCAAAACTATCCTGTTTTTATATAATTTATAAAATGATTTTGTGTACTTTGTGTGCATTTGTCTCTCCCTATATGACCGAGGGGAGGCTGCTTTTCGTTGTATGCCCCTGGCAAATACGGTATGGAGATGGTACTTAATTTGTTTATTCCCTACTTCTACCCCTATTTATCCTAAATAACAGTAATGATTGCTGGTTATTATTATTATAAATTCTGGGCACCACAGGATGGGGATCAAGCAGCCCTGGGTGAAGGAATATGGGGTTTGCACTCCCCCAAGGACAAGCAAAAGGGCCGGCCCCCTAAAGTACTGCACTTTGGGGGCCTCTTCCTTCCCTCCCCATCCGCCCCTAATCCCCAAAAACACAGTTGGGCATCCATGGATCACAGTGTTCTACACCAAGACTGAAGCTCATCCGTACAACAAGACTCTGGGCTTCTTGGACTTGGCAATCAAGGCCTCCACAACAGCCTCAGCCTACCTCTCCAGCCTTAAGTCTCACACACACACACACTCTCTGTCTCTCTTTGTCTCTCTTTGTCTCTCTCTCTCTCTGTCTTTCTGTCTCTCTCTGTCTCTGTCTTTTCTCTTCTTGTCTCTCTCTTCTCTCTTCTTTTCTCTCTCTTCTTCTCTCTCTGTTTCTCTCTTCTCTTTCTGTCTCTTTGTCTCTCTTTCTTCTCTTCTTCTCTCTGTTCTTCTTTCTCTGTCTCTTTCTTTTCTCTCTGTCTCTTTCTCTCTTCTCTGTCTCTCTTCTCCCTCTGTCTCTTTTTCTCTCTGTCTCTTCTCTCTCTTTCTGTCTCTTCTCTCTCTTCTTCTCTCTCTCTCTTCTCCCTCTGTCTCTGTCTCTTCTCTCTGTCTCTTCCCTCTCTCTTCTCTTCTCTCTGTCTCTTCTCTCTCTCTTCTCTCTTCTCTGTCTTCTCTTGTCTCTTTGTCTCTGTCTCTCTTTCTTCTTCCTTCTCTTCTCTTCTTCTCTTCTCTTCTCTTTCTCTCCGTTCTTCTCTCCTCTGTCTTGTCTCTCTCTTTCTCTCTCTGTCTCTCTTCTCTTCTCTTCTCTGTCTCTTCTCTTGTCTCTTCTCTCTCCCCTTTCCCTTCTCTCTTCTCTTCTTCTTCTCCTCTTCTCTGTCTCTTCTCTCTTCTCTGTCTCTCTTTCTCTTCTCTCTCTGTCTCTCCTTCTCTCTCTCTCTCTCTGTCTTGTCTCTCTCTCTTTCCTCTCTTTCTCTCTTCTCTGCTCTCTCTGTCTTTCTTTGTCCCTTCTCTCTCTGCTTTCTCTTCTCTCTCTCTCCTTGAACCAACTTTTCCGACGCCTCCCCAAATTCCCAGGTTGGGACCCCCTAAAGGACATCCCTCAAACCTCCAGGCCCTCCATTCCCTGACCTCTGACCTCTGGCCTGCTTGGCAAAAGGGATTTTCCTTTGTCCTCCCTTGGGCCCCTCCAGGGAGCCGGGGGTATCTCTCTCTCCCCCTCAAGGGGAAGCAATCGTGGACTGGGGTCCCGCCCTTTGGGCCTCCTCTGGGGGCCCGAGGGCAATCTCAGCGCAGCAGGGGCAAACCCCCCAGCCCTTATCCCAGGCACTCCTCTCCCCCCGGGGGAAGGGGGAGGCAGCCCCAGGCAGACCAGGGGACAGGGGGCTCCCATGGAGGGGCAAGGGAAATCCCTAGGGGCCCCCTTGGAAAGGGGCAGGTTACAAAGGGATTATGGGAAGGAGGCCCCAGCTGGACCCAGGCTTCCGGACCTCCCCCGCTTCCTGTTCCAGGGCTTGCACAGGCCCCGGTCACAGGTACCTCGGGAGGCTGCGCCCGCCAACTTCCCCAGCTCCGAGGCTGCGGGTCCCGGGCGGTGCTCCTGGCGGGAGGGGGCGTCTGCACGGCCCGAGACGGGCCTCCTCGCCCCCTGCCACCCGTCCGGGTCAAGGACACGGAAGGATGGCCCCCGAGACGGGGCGGCCGCAGCGGCGAGGAGCACCCCTCACCGCCCTCCCCGACCCCTCCCCAGCCCAGGCTTCCCGCAGGGCTGAGGGCGCGGGCCCTTCCCGTAGCCCAAGCCCCCGGCCCCCTCTCCGGCTGCTCCCTCCGACAGCTGCTCCTCCCCCCGGCCCGCTCCCCTCCCCCACGGCTGACAGCAGCCGCGGCCCCCAGCCCCCCACAACCGCCCCTCTCCGCGCTGCCCTCGCCGCCCCCACCCCGGCCCGGCCCCTCCGCCCCGCGCTCAGGCGCGTCTCCCCGGAAAGGCCCTGGGGACCCCCCGGCCTCGCCCGGGCCCCGGCCTCGCGCCACAGGTCCCCGTCTCCGCAGTCCCTCCCAGCAGCCCCGCCCCAGCCCCTTCCACCCCCGCTCCCGGACCCCCCATGCTCCCCATCCTTACTCAAACATAGCACGGGGCGGCCGGGCCGGGCGGGGCTCCTGCGCGCGCGGGGACCGGGGGGCCCGGGCTGGGCGGCACGGGAGGGGGACGGGACGCCCGGGCTGGGAGGGCTCCGAGCCCCGCGGCCCCGGGGAAGGGCAATCGGCGCCCCGCTTCCTCCGCCGCCCGCCCGCCCTCCCGGCAGCACAAAAGGCCGCGGAGCCGGCGGCGGCTACACCCCCCCCCCCCCCCCCCCGCCCCCCCCCCCCCCCCCCCCCCCCCTCCTCTCCGGCCCCATCGGGGAAGGGCCGGGCGCTCTCCGCCGGCCCGGACACCTGGGTCCCGGGGAAAGGGGGGCAGGGCCCGGCCGGAGCGGGGCGCCGGACCGGAAAC
Organism: Sarcophilus harrisii; assembly: GCF_902635505.1. NCBI lineage: Eukaryota > Metazoa > Chordata > Mammalia > Dasyuromorphia > Dasyuridae > Sarcophilus > Sarcophilus harrisii. Next base: position 589,051,166 of record NC_045428.1, read on the forward strand.
GGGGGGTGGAGGGAAACTCCGGGGGCAGGAAGGGGGAGGGGAGGCCAGCCCCCGCCCCCGGTCCCTTTCGCGGCAGACGTGCTTTCGTTCTGCGCGTGTGTGCGCGCGCGCGTGTCCCTGTGTGTGTCCCCGGAGGCCCCGCCCCGCCCGCCCCCTGTTTGGCGGGGTCCCCCACCCTTTGCCCTCTCTGGCCCCGGGTCCCTTCCGGGCCGGTGGGTCTCCTTTCCCGGCCGCGGGGGTCCCCCGCCCCCTCCTCTCCCCTCCCGCCCCTCCTTGGGGCCGTCCTTCCGTCTTTTGGGGCCCCTGCCTTGCCTGGCCCCTGTTCTCGGTGTCCCGCCACTCCCCGGGTTCCGTCTTCGGCTCTGCTTCTGCCTCCCTTCGGGGTCTCTTTCCCCGCCTTTCTGTTCTGCCTCCTCTCCCTTTCCTGTCCTCCCCTGGGGTCCATCTTCCTCTCTCTCCTTCTCTCTGTCTGCCCTGCCTCTCCAATGCCCCTGTCTCTGCCTGCCTGTCTCTGTTGTCCTCCCCTTTCTCCTCTGTCTCTGTCTCTCTGCCCTCCTGCCCTGTTCCCCGGTCTTGTTCCCCGTCTCTGTTCCTGCCTGTTCCAGGTCTCTCTCTGTTTGTTTGTCCTGTTGTTTGGTTTGTTCCCTTCTTGTTGTTGTCTTGTAATCCCAAGCTTGGTCTCGTCTTTTGTTCTGTTTCTAAAAGGGGTTTTTGGTTTTCCTTTCCATCCCGGAATCTCTTTGGTTTCATTCCTAAATCCCTTCGGTTGACCGTCCTCTCCACTTTGAGGAATTCAATCTCCCTCTGGGAATCCCTTAATCTCGCCCCAAGGGACCCCAAGGGATTGCCTCGTGGCTCCCCCAGTTGGCCCCCCTGTTCCCCCTGGGTTTCCCCCCAACTGGGGAAACTCCGGGTCCGGGACTCCGGGACCCGGGGCCGGGGTTGGGGGTTGGAAGGGTTCCCTCCGGGAAGGGTTTGGTGATTGGGGCGGGGGGGGCTTGGCGGAGGGGTCCTCTTTTTTCCCGTCCCTGGCTCCCTCTGGTTGGCGGTTGGACGGGGGACCCCTGGGGGGGATCTGTCCCTTAGGGGTTGGGGGACGGGGTTGGGGTCCTCCTGGAGGGAACGGGGAACGTTCTGGTTCGGTCCCCAGTTGGGAAGGTTGGGGTTGGGAAGGGGTTCGGGGGCGGGTTGGCTTCTGGGGCGTATCTCCTCCTCCCGGTGGGGAAAAGGACTTCCCCAAACTCCCCCCAAGGTTTTACTCCCCTTGGACTGGAGGAGGGTGGATGGGGGGGTTGGGGTTCGGAAGGAATTTAGGTTGATAGCCACCGGGGGCCCCAATATGTCATCTACGAAATAAGCTATGGGACTCTAAACGTCCTCCTCCTCCTCCTCCCCGTCCCAGGCCCAACCTCCCCTCCTCTCCCCGCAGCTCTCCACCTGGTCTCGCGCCCCTTTTCCTCTTCAGCCACCCCAGCCTTGGCCACTTTCTTCTTCCTAAGTCCTGTCATGTGTTTGCACTGCCCCACCCGGAGGTCCTACAGTGCCAGGGACGGGAGCCCCAGCGGAAGGGGACGGGGATATGTGCCAGCTCCTCTCCCACCCCCAAGTTGGTTGGGACCTCCAAGTCCCTGGCAGAGGACCGGGCAGCTGCCCTAACGGAGCGGCCGGGGAGCTAACTGTCAGACAGCCCGGAGCTGGGGATGTCCCTTCTCTGTTTGCTTAGTCAGTGGTACAGTAAACACTGGGACTTTCTGTCTCTGCCGCCTGCCCTGCTTGCCCTCACTGCCTCTGGGCAGCCCTGGGAGGCTGGGCAAGGAGGGAAGGGGGACAACCTCCTGCCTCCACACACCCTTTTCTCTGAGGGGTTCTTTGGGGTTGGGGGAGGCTATTTATGAATCCAGAAGTCTCAAGCTAAGGGGAGACCCAGACTTGTGGGTTTCTGAGGCTAAAAGCACAAGAGGACATAGAATGAGCTGCCTTGGCCAGAATTCTTTTCCCTGCTCCCTGCCCACCCAAGGTTCTCCTGCCACCTCCATTCCCCCAAGGAGAGGTTCCTCCTGACCTTTGTTCTCAAGGGGCTTGGGTCCCGCAGCTATCCAGCACAGAGAGGGAGGAAGAGAGGGAGAGAAGCTCCCCCTGTCCATGCATCAGGGAGGGAATCTTTGGCATTAGGACCAGAGTGACCTTGAAGGCCCGGAAGAACTTCTCTGGGGTCGTGTTACTGTCCAGACACCCCCCCCCTCCACATACACACACCTGTTCAGAGAGAATTGACCAGCTGTCTGTCTAAGAAGCAGCAGACCTGGGTGGGGGGGAAGGGGAGAGAGGGAAAGGGACAAGGTTGGAAGGGACTGGGGACTGGGTCCTAGAGGTAGCTGAGACCCATAGAGGCAACTTTTCATCCCTTTGATCCTTTTTTTTTTTTTTTTTTTTTTAAAGAAAATTAGGGTTAGTGACTCACCCAGGACAGTAAGTGTCCGAGGTCAAATTTGAACTCAGGTCTTCCTGACACTACCTAGCTGCCCTTGCCTAACAAATCCAGTTCACTCAAACGTCAAGACATAACACTATGATGTCATCAGTCCTCCCCCCAAAAAAAGATAAACAGAACAATACCCCCACCACTATCACCACCTCTACTATTACTATTCCTAGCACCACCAGTCCTCTTCTTATTTTTACTCCTACTACTCCTCCTACTACTATGCCTATTATTCCTTTAACTACTCCTATTACTACTACTTTTGCTAGATTTACTTCTCCTACTCCTATTACTCCTATTGCTACTACTATTTCTACTACTACTGCTATTACTATTACTACTATTACTTCTACCTCTACTACTACTATTACTATTACTACTACTACTGCTACTACTACTACTACTACTACTATTACCCCTCCTCCTACTCCTATTGCTACTCCTATTGCTATTACTATTACTACTATTACTTCTACCTCTACTACTACTACTATTACTATTACTACTGCTGCTACTACTACTACTACTATTACCCCTCCTCCTACTCCTATTGCTACTCCTATTGCTATTACTATTACTACTATTACTTCTACCTCTACTACTACTATTACTACTGCTGCTACTACTACTACTACTACTTTTTAAAAAGAAAGATATTGTATACACCCAGGGTAGCATTTAGGGCACTCCATAATTTAGCCCCAACCTGTTTTTCCCATCTAATATTCCACTATCCCCTTTCACATACTCCAAGCCTTGGAATCAGAGCCATAACAATACTAGGAAATTGTCCCTGGAGCACTGAATATAGAGACCCCAGTAGCACTCTCAAACCTACAGCAGAGCTAGTAGTTAACAAGAGTGATGCTGCTGGTTGTTCCCAGTTTCAAAAAGGACGGATGACATTGCGAGATGATGTCCTAACTTGCACATAAATAGGAAGTTACCAGATATCAGCTGGGGGGGGGGGGGGGCTGGGAGCCTCGAGCTCCATTCCTACTCCAGGAGGGTGTGGTAGCCTCCTCAGAAGCAACCCCACCCTGAAGTGCAGAGTCCTCAGGTTCTCTTTCCCACCAAGGAGTAAGGTCTCATCCTTTCCCTCCACCATGGGCATGTTTTGTATCCCTTACATTGGTTATGATTTGTAGAACTAGCTATGGGCCCCCAAATCTAGTTATGATTGCCTGGATTGGATTGCTTGCTGTTCCCTGGAATATGCCTGGAGCCTTCCTGCTTTGTGCCATTCCCTTTGCTCAGAATGACCTCTCCTGCTCTTCCTCTTCTCCCGTTGAAGAACCATCATCCTTCAAAGCCTCTCCAAATTCAAGTGTCACCTCTACCATGAAAACTCCTCTCAGTTCAGCGTTCTACTGTGACCTACCTTCTCTGAAATGCTGCAGCAATCCATTATCTTGATTCCCACATTTAAAACTTATCTTTCCTGGTAGTATCTCATCTCTAATTGACAATTCTACCTGAATGTCCCTTCAAACTCAGTAAGTCCCAAACTGAGATCATCATCCCTGCTCTCAGTTTCCATAGTTCTGTTTAGAACACGACATGTTCTCATTCACTCAGGGTTATTATCTCATCATCATTCTTGACTCTTCCCTCTCTCTTAGCCCACCATATACAACTAGTTGTCAATTTAACATTTGACATTTATGTCTCCCCTACTTGGCAAATAATAATATTATATAGTAAAAAAAAACTCATAATAAATACTTTTTAATTTATTCTTGCTAATCCTGCCTCTACATCTTTTACAGCCATCCCTTTCCGATGAAATCCGATTCACCCCCAGGTCAAGACTCCATGATGTCGCTGTTCCTCTTGGAAAACAAAGAACAAACAAGTCATCCCTTTCTTTGTCACTTACACAGGAATCTTTCTAGTTTGAGCCCTCCTAGCTTCCATTCTAGACTACTGAAATAGCCTCTAGATGAATCTCCCTGATAATCACTCTCTCCTTTTCCAATCTGTCCTCCCAACAAATTCCAAAGAATCGGTCAGATCGTGTAACTCCCTACTCAAAAAATTCTAACGATCTCTATGGCTTCTAGGATAGAAGCTCTCCATGCCTTGTCTCCAACCTCGCTTTCCAGCCTTATTGAACATTGCCCATCTCTACTCACTCTATGGCCTGGCTGAGCTGACACTCTTGATGTTCTCCCCATGTGATTTTCCTTCTCCCATCTTATCTCTGTGCCTCTGCAAAAACTGGTGCTCATCCCTGCCATCTGTCCCTCCCCATTTCCCCCATTAGAATATCCCACATCCCTCATGTCTCAGCCCAGGTACCTTACAAACCCTTTCCCAATCTGTGGAGATGACAGAATCCTCTCCATAATCCAAGGATTTGGATTCACTTTGAATCCACCCATCTGGGTAACTGTGTTTCCCACCAGGAGGAGAGATCCTTAAGCTCAGAAAGTGGTTTTGTTCTTGCCTGTGTATCCCCAATGTCAGGACACATAGTTGGTCCTCAATAAATGCTTATTGATCTAATGATTAAAAGTCTTTAAGGACAGGGAAGGCATCCTTGTGTTCTGCCGGCAGGGGCTAGCAGCAAATGTTTTTTATGAAACTGTGAATGTGGAAGGGTGAGAAACAGACAAATACAAAGGAAAAAGAGATGGAGAGAAAGAGAGAGAGAGAAATAGAGAGAGACAGAGACAGAGAGAGATGGAGCCATGTGTATAGTATATGGCATATGAGATGCCAAGGAGTAAGAGAATGGCAAAGTGCTTTGCAGATCATATGATGGTATAATTAGAGAACCCCAGAGATTCTCCTAAAAAGCTATTAGAAATAATCCACAACTTTAGCAAAGTTGCAGGATACAAAATAAACCCACAAAAGTCATCAGCATTCATATATATCACTAACAAAATCCAACAGTTAGAATTACAAAGAGAAATTCCACTTAAAGTAACTGCCGATAATATAAAATATTTGGGAGTCTATCTGCCAAGGGAAAGTCAGAAACTATATGAGCAAAACTACAAAACACTTTCTACACAAATTAAGTCAGATCTAACCAATTGGAAAAATATTAAGTGCTCTTGGATAAGTCGAGCGAATATAATAAAGATGACAATACTATCTAAACTAATCTATTTATTTAGTCTATCCCAATCAGACTCCCCCCAAAACTATTTTAATGACCTATGAAAAATAACAACAAAATTCATCTGGAAGAACAAAAGATCAAGACTTTCAAGGGAACTAATGAAAAAAAAATCAAATGAAGGTGGCCTAGCTGTAGCAGATCTAAAACTATATATAAAGCAACGGTCACCAAAAACATTTAGTATTGGCTAAGAAATAGACTAGTTGATCAGTGGAATAGATTAGGTTCAAAGGACAAAATAGTCAATAACTATAATAATCTAGTGTTTGACAAACCCAAAGACCCAGCTCTGGGGATAAGAATTCATTGCTTGACAAAAATTGCTGGGAAAATTGGAAATTAGAATGGTAGAAACTAGGCATTGACCCACACTTAACACCATACACTAAGATAAGGTCAAAATGGGTTCATGATTTAAGCATAAAGAACAAGATTAGAAATAAATTAGAAGAAAATAGGATACTTTACCTCTCAGACCTATGGAGGAGGAAGGAATTTGTGACCAAAGAACTAGAGATTGTTATGGGCCAGAACTTGAAACAAGGCGCTAAGTGGAATTGAGGAGACAATGGTTAAATCTAGTTTAGTATTGATTTCATCCTACAACAAATAAGGGTTTCCTAGTGATATAATGATTGGTGTATACTCAGTGTGGAGCATCTAAGCTAGAAGCCTCAGCCAGGTAGGGTCGGAGAAGCTTTCAGAGGGCAGAGAGAATTCTGAGAGATTCAGAGGGCAGAAACAAAGGATTCTTACAGGGTGTGAAGTCAGTGGAATTGATAAAGACAAATAGTAGTTCAGTACATGTTATTAGTACTTACTATAGTTCCACAAGATTCATACCTATGATAAGAGAGCATATAAGCAGACAAACTCAGCCAGAATGAGAACTTGAAGATAGAGTCTACCATGGTGGTGATCCTCCTGCCTCCCCCACAGAAAACAAGACACAAGAGGACCTCAAGAAGCTGGCAGAGGCAAAGAACACAAAGGACTGGGGGCAGGAGCTCAAGCTCTCGGAACCAAGGAGAGAGATAGACCTCTAAGAAAGCTAACCAGGCCCCAGGAAAGGAGACAAGACTTTGAAAGAGATATTAAAGGATTAGGACTTTAGACCTGGCTGTACTTGTGGTGATTACTGAACTGAAAGAAAGGCTGCTCACGGAGACCCCAAGAAATCCAAACAAAGAAGAACATTACAAGAGATCATTCTTGATCACAAAATAGAAAATTTTGATTATATCAAATTAAAAAGCTTTTGTACAAACAAAACTAATGCAGACAAGATTAGAAGGGAAGCAATAAACTACAAAAACATTTTTACAGTCAAAGGTTCTGATAAAGACCTCATTTCCAAAATATAGAGAGAATTGACTGTAATTTATAAGAAATCAAGCCTTTCTCCAATTGATAAATGGTCAAAGGATATGAACAGATAATTTTTGGATGAGGAAATAGAAACTATTTCTAGCCATATGAAAAGATGCTCCAAATCATTATTAATCAGAGAAATGCAATTTAAGATAACTCTGAGATACCACTATACACCTGTCAGACTGGCTGACAGGGAAAGATAATGTGGAATGTTGGAGGGGATGTGGGAAAACTGGGACACCGATGCATTGTTGGTGGAATTGTGAATACATCCAACTACTCTGGAGAGCGATTTGGAACTATGCTCAAAAAGTTATCAAACTGTACATCCCCTGTGATCCAGCAGTGTTTCTACTGGGCCTATATCCCAAAGAGATTTTAAAAAAGGGAAAGGGACCCAAATGTGCAAAAATGTTTGTGGCAGCCCTGTTTGTAGTGATAAGAAACTGGAAACTGAGTGGATGCCCATCAGTTGGAGAATAGCTGAATAAACTGTGGTATATGAATATTATGGAATATTATTGTTCTGTAAGAAAGGACCAGCAGGAGGATTTCAGAAAGGCCTGGAGAGATTTACATGAACTGATGCTGAGTGAAATGAGCAGGACCAGGAGATCATTATACACTTCAATAACAATACTGTATGATGATCAATTCTGATGGGCATGGCCTACTTCAACAATGAGATGAACCAAAACAGTTCCATTTGTTCAATAATGAAGAGAACCAGCTACACCCAGCGAAAGAACTCTGGGAAATGAGTATGAATCACAACATAGCATTTCCACTCCCTCTGTTTTTGTCCGCTTGCATTTTTGATTTCCTTCTCAGATTATTTTTACCTTATTTCTAAGTCTGTTTTTTCTTGTGCAGCAAAATAACATATATTGTATTTAACATATACTTTAACATATTTAACATGTATTGGTCTACCTGCCATCTGGGGGGGGGGGATGGGGAGAAGGAGGGGGAAAGTTCTAACAGAAGGTTTTGCAAGGATCAATGCTGAAAAATTACACATGCATAGATCTTGTAAATAAACAGCTAAATTAAAAAAGAGAGAATGGCAAAATGGCAGAATCATAGATCAGAGGGTTAAGAAGGATCTCACTGGCCATCCATCTAGCGTGGCCCATGTACCAAAGGAGTTCCCATTCTAATATACCTGACAAGTAGTGCTACTTGTTCACCTTGGGACACTTCTGATAGCTGGGCTGTTTTTCCTGCCATCAAGCCTCCATGGGCCACTTAGTAATTTCCACTCCTTGTTCCAGGCACTGATATCTAGGGCCAAGTAGAACAAAGCTGATTCCTTCAGCACAGGAAAGCCTTCCGAGTACTTGGAGGGCTGATCACTTGAAATCTCAATTCTCAGTCTGATTGGCTCAGTTTTGTCTACTCGGCGCTTTCTCAGTTGTCTCTCCCCTCTAACACAGGGCTGGAGGATAAAGCACTCCACTCCACCCAGTCTTCCTTTATAGAACACCTACAACTTTCGGCTTTTTTTGGTTTCATCTCCAAAGAATGCCTCTCTTTGCTCCCTATCTCCTAGCTTTTCAGCTATTCTTTATGTACTATCTTTCTCCATGAAATTATAGCTTCTTTGAGGTCAGGAACTGTCTTTTTCTTATTAATATCTCCAGAGAAATGAGGCTCAGACACTTAATAACTGAATGATCCTGGGCAAGTAAATTCACCCCCATCTGCCTCAGTTTCCTCATCTGTCAAATGAGAAGGAAAAATGGAGAGGGAAATGGCAAAACATTACAGTACCTTTGCCAAGAAAACCCCAAATGGTGTCACAGAGAGTTGGACAAAACTGAACAACTGAATGATCCCCAGGAGTGCCTGTCACACAGTAGGTGCTTAATAAATGTTTATTGAATTGAATTGAAAACTATCATGTCCTCCTTTAGTCTGTTCTTCTCCAAGCTGAGCTTGCCTAGTTCTATTGATTGCTCCTCCTCTGACATGGATTCAAGGCCTTTTACCATCCTCACTTTCTTGCTCTGGACACTCTTCAGTTGATAATTTTCTCCTTAATCCATAGTACTCAGAACTAAAGAAGGTCTGACAAAGGGATAGTACAAAAGAGCTATCTTTCCCCCTTTCTGGAATCTTATTCGGTCTTTTTCAATCATGTCTGACTCTCTTTGACACTATTTCTTGGCAAAGACTCTGGAGTTGTTTGTCATTTCCTTCTCTAGATCATTTCACAGATAAGGAAACTGAGGAAAAGGGGGTGCAATGAGATTTAAATTGCAGGAAGATGAATCTTCCTGACTTCTGGCCCAGCATTCTATGTACTGATTCGATCTAGCTGCTGCCCTGCAATCTGGGGTTCTCCTAAAAGCAGACTGTATGAGTAAATTGCATGAGGTTTTTTGGCCGCCACCCCACTTCTGACTCATCTTGAGCTCCCAGGCCACCATATACGCAGGTCTTTTTCATAACAATTACTGCCTATTCATTTCTTCCTCTTTTTGTGTTTCTGGAGATGATTTTTTGCACCTAAGTTCAAAACTTTATCCCTTCTGGTTGGTCTCCCTGCCTCAAACTTTCCTCCACTCCAGTCCATCCTTAATTCAGCTTTCAAAGTGATTTTCCAAAAATACAGGATTGATCATGATTATCTCCATATTTGAGAAATCTGTGCCCCCAAGAGAAAATATAAAATCCTTTGTCTGCCTTTTGAAACCCTTGATAACCTGGCTCCTTTCTATCTTCCTAGCCTTCTTATAACTTATTTCTTGCCAAGAATTCTTATCATTCAGAGATTCTGCTCTCTGCTCTTCCTTACACAGGATGCTCTATTTCTTAACTCTGCATTTTCTCTGACAATTCTCCATGCCTGGATTCTCTGCCTCCTCATCTCCATCCCCTGGCTCCCTTCAATTTTCAGCTAAAATCTCATCTTCAAAAAGCCTTTCCTGATCCCCCTTAATTCTAGTTCTTCCCCTCTCTTAATTATTTCCAATTTATCTTTTGTCTATCAGCTGTTTGTACCCATTTTTTGCATTTTGTCTTCCCAATTCAAGCCCTTAGTGGACAAGGACTCTCTATTGCTAATTTTTTTTTTTTTATCCCCAGCTCTTAGCATGATACCGGGCACATAGTTGATGCTTGATAAACATTTACTGACTTGAATTATTTGGCTGAATTTCATCTTTGTTGATTCAGCCCAACAGTTTTGCCTCTCAAAATCCATTTGGATCCTGACTCTGTCATCCAATGTATTGACTTTCTCTCCTAACTTTGTGTCTTCCGTAAATTTGATGGACATGCTATCTATGCATTTAAATGAAATATTACTTTTAATAATTAATATTAATATTTAAACAGCTTAGGATCAGGTACAAATCTCTAAGATATTTTACTGAGGACTCCCCATTATGATGACACTAAACTATTCACAAATACTCTTTGAGTTCAGTCATACAACCAGTTTTGAAATCATCTGTTTGTATTTTTGTCTAATCCCTATTTTCCCCACAAGAACAGTATAAACAGGGATAACTGGAGCCAGCTCAAACCAACTGACAAGATCTGATTGTTAAATTTTCACTTTGAGCATTTATCCTTTGGTCATTTGCAATGATTTTCACTTTCCCATCTTAGAAAATACTCAAAAATAAGTGTCAAAGTCAATTAAAACAGGGTTTATGTTTTGTTTTGTTTTATATTCCAAGCATCTAATTGGTCTCAGATTTGATGATGCAATTGTCTTTTCAGACAGGAAGCACTGTGTTTCATAGTGGTAAATGACATAGGTAGGCTTAAAGTCCAAGCAAAGAATAAAGGAGAGATCAAAAGCTTCTGTACATAGGGAATACTTTCTATGGTCTTGATAAAGAGGAAGGAAATTCAAAGCATGTTATAAATATTGCGGTCACTGTATTTTTTTTTACTTCAATGCCTCTGAATTTCAGGCCATCAAAAATACCAAAACTGCCACCGGTCTCAGTGTGCTATGAACTATTGCTGATGATAAATGTTGAGAAATATCTGTCCTTTGACCTTGATTTTTTTGGTATCTCCATCCTTACCACTAAAGATGAGATTTTTAATTCAAGTCATAGATGAGGATCTCCTATGTGTTAGCCCCAAAACATCAAGAAAAACAAATAGGCTATCCATTGGCTCCCTATCCATTGCACCCTCTCATCTAGTATTGAAATTAGCCATATCACAGGTAGAATATTTTGAAGAAATAAACATTGACCTCTCCCATGATACATTGGACCCAGTGGAAAAGCCCTAAGGGATTCCAAAGGCTGAAGGGAGGTAAAGAGGATGAGGGGTTTTTTGGTCGCTTGATTGGTTTTTTAAGATCATTGGATTTGGCAATTAAGAGAGCAAACAGTTTGGGTTGAATGATGAGGTTAGAAGTCAGACCACAAGGAGCTGAAAAGAAGATGAAAAGGAAGGAAGGAGAAGTGTTCTGTCTTATGAGACAGGAAATTATTGAGAAATTTAGCCACAAAAATAAGAGAAGACAAATGTAAACAAAATTATTTTACTCTAAGCTGGGAAGGAAAATATTGGACATCAGTAGAAAGAATTAGAGAGGTCTGTTATTACTAAGCTGCATTAGGAATGCAGGGGAGGTTAATAACAATGTCTGGATTCCCAACTGGTAAAGCAGCCCTATCCTTCTGGTCAGGTTAGCTGCTCCAATGTCTCTTGCCCTCGGGTTATTTGGTGATTGACTCCTGATCTTTTGATCTGGCTGCTCATCATCCTCCTGGTTCAAAACAGTGAGGTTCTGAGATGTAGTTACCTTTACTTGACGATGAGAAACCCATGTGGATGAGAAATCCACATAACTATCATCATTTTATAGTAGTCCCATAGTCCCCAAATTGTTCTTTGTTGCAGATTTCCCCAACAATAAATTATAGTATCCTGAAAATATTCATATTCAGATTAGCTTTCTTTTGGGGGCGGGGGAGAAAGCATCTCTCCTAGATCTTGCTAGATCTTTATCAAGGTCACAAGCATCCTGTGAGTGTCCCACAAGGCTCTTTCCAGGGCCCTTTCTTCTTCTCTCTCCATAGTCTTCCCTTGGAGATCTCAGCAGTCCCTTTCATCTCTATGCAGATCATCTTCAGATCTACTTATAATAGTAAAACTAATAGCATTTCTGTAGCACTTTAAGATTGACAAAGCACTTTAGAAATATTATTTGAATACAAATATTTATCAAGGTTCAAAATTTTGACCCTCACTCTCTCTTACCCCGCATGTTCAATCTGTTGCCAAAGCTTGTTGATGTTACTTTTGCAGCATCTCTACTATATGTGCGATACACCCCCTCTAACACCCCTACCCTGGTGCTGGCTTTCACCCTCTCAAATCTGGATTATCGCAGTCGCTTTCTAGTTGGTCTTCCAACTGTGAAATTGTCTTTCTAAGGCAGGTCTGACCAGCTCATACCCTCTTGTCACCCCCTTCCCGTTTAATAAATTCCAGTGGCTTCTAGGATCAAATAGGAAATCCTCTGTTTGAGTTTTAAAACCCTACGTGACCTGATCTCAGCTAGCCTTCCCTATGCTGAAGAATATCTTCAATGGCTGACCTCCATTCCTGGAATTTTCTCCTGCCATAATGTGATTTCCTTCAGAGCCAGCTAAATCCCACCTTCCATAAGAAGCCTTCCCTGATTCTCCTTAATAACATGCTTTTCCTCTAAGATTCTATTCAGTTTCTCCTGTAAATATCCTACTTAAACATAGTTGTTTTCATGTTTTTTGCTCATTAGATTAAGGGCAGGATATTATAATTATATCATCATTATTATTATTTTGCCTTACTTTGTATCCCTACAACTTATTAGCCCAATGCTGGGCATATAATAGATATTAAATAAAAAAAGAAAGTGCTCTTGCCTCTGAGCTGCTTCCAAATAGGTCCTTTTAGGACTTATTTGTACAAAAATATTTATAGTAGCTCTTTTTGTGGCTGCAAAGAATTGGAAATTGTGGGGGGGGGGGAATGCCTATCTGTCAGAGAATGCTAAATAAGTCATGGCCTATGATGGTAACAGAACACTCTTGCACAGTAAGAAATGGCAGGGGAAATTATTTCAGAAAAACTTGGTAAGACTTAAACAAATTCAAAACGAAGTGAGACAAATCAGGAGAACATAGTACACAGATAGTAACAGCAACTTTGTAATGATTAGCTGTGAATGACTTAGCTTTTCTCAGCAATACAATGACCCAAGACAATTCCAAAGGACTCATGATGATAAATGCTATCTATCCATCCCTCCTTTTCTGGCAACATGGCTGATATGGAAATGTTTTTCATGATTTCCCATGTATAATGATCACATTGTTTGCCTTTTCAATGGGTGAGGGAGAGGCAGGAGGAAAAGGAAATTTGGAATCCCCAATTTTTAAAATGAATATTTAAAATAATAGATTTATTATTTTTAAAATATTAAAAATTAAATTTTTAAAATTAATTTGTTTCCTTTGTAAAAAAAAAAATACACATAAATCATTTTAGTGCGTTTTTCTGAGGAGCTTTTTTTTCCAGCTCCTCAGAGATGCCTCAAACTGCTTTTCTCACACACGCTTTCTTTTTCTTTCCTTTTCCATAAATAAGTCCCCATCAGAAAAGGCTCAGTACCTTACAATTAGATTCCCAGACAAAAAAAGCAGTGCCTTCGTGCATACGCTAGCTGTCTAACGTGTGTTTGCATTTTCAGCTGTCTTTGGACTGGGGCGCAGAAGAGCTTGGCCCCTCCCCCGTATGGTAGCCCTGCCCTTAAGCCAGGGGGATGGTGTTGGCCACCCGGGAAGAAGCTCTCCACGCCCACACCGCCCCAGTCCCCGCCCCGTCCCAGTCGGGGTCGGTGTGGTCCCAAGCGCGCCAGAACCCAAGCCTTCTCCATCCTCCCCTCCCGCATCAGGGTCCCCGGTGTAGGGGGAGGGGAGAAAGGAGGAAAGGAGGGATGAAGGAGGGGGGACCGGTGAATTCGAGGAAGTAAGGAGGGCCGAGGGAAATGGAAGGGCGGCCCTGGTCGGGGACCGGCAGGAGCAGATGGTCATGCCTTCCTAGCTGGGCAAGCACTTAAAAAAAAAAGGGGGATATGAGTGTGGTGTGACGGAAGGGCGGGTCAGGAATGGGAGGCGCGGGTTCAGTGTGGGGGAGTCGCGGATGTGGGATGTGAGCTCTGCGGGGCGGGGGGGGAATCGCAGCTTGTGAAACGTGAGCTGGGAGGGGATGAGTCCCACGTCTCAGAGTGCCCCCCCCCAGGCTGGGTTTGGGCACCGAGGTTCCCCCACCCCCCGCCACGGGGGGCTTGCGGGACGAGACTCCCCAGAACTTTCCAACCTCTCTACCCCACCCCCACCCCCACCCCCAGTGCTGATTGGGCCACCTCCCTGAGGCCTGGCCGGCTGGATTTAGGCGGCTCGGTGACGTCTCCCCTAGGCTTCCCCCTTCTCCATCTGAGGTTTGTGGTACCAGATTCTCCGGACTTTTCCCAGGTTCTTCTTGCCCCACCCCTCCCCGAGCCCCAGTGCTGATTGGTCAGCTCTCGGCCACCTCCCTCGAGGATTGGCCAGCTGAGTTTTGGCGGGAGAGCAGTGACACCCCCAACCCCTCATCGAGGTTTTGCCACAATTTTGGACTTTTGCCTCCCCTTCCCAATGCTGATTGGTCAGCCCTCGGCCACCTCCCTTGAGGATTGGCCGGTTGGGTTGGGGGGAGTTTGTGGCCCGCCCCTCCTTCCTTTCCATCGCCTGCGGCCTGTAGGGATTTAGTCGACCGGGCCTTGGAGGCGAGGTCCCGGGTGCCCCCCGGGGGATCTCCGTGGGGACTGCTGGGCCTTTGCTCTGCCCCAAAGGGGTCCTCGGTGCAGGGGGCCTGGCGCCTCCCCCATGGCCTTCCCTCCTCGGCAGCCCCCTCGCCCGGCCCTGCAGAATGAGCAGGGACAGCTCCTCGGACGGGAGCGCCGAAGATGGAGAGAAAGGGGCGGCGGGATGTCAGGTGACGTCACTAACCGCGGGCGGAGGGGCAGGAGTCAAAGGGCCTCGAGTCAAAGGTCGATGGGACCCCTCAGAGTCACACAAGGGTCCTGCAGGGAAGGACAAGGACGGACGCGAAAAGGACGGAAATGAGCAGTACGCCCATCCCCCATTAGCTCTTCGGCTCCTCCTTTGCCCTTGGCACCCCTGGGACCCCTACCACGACCTCCCGGAGCTCCTCCGAGAGGCTGGAGCCTCCCGCCTCCCCTCCCTCCGTAATGGGGGCGAGGTCTGCCCTGCTGCCCCTCCCCCTCCCTCTCCCCCGCCCTCCCGCTGGCAGCCCAAAAGGGGTTCACAAGCCCCGGGCCGTTTGACTGCTGGCTAGGCTTGCCCATTCCCTGCGACTGGACCGGCCTTTCTGTGGCTCCTTACTCTTCCGCCTGCCGTTTGAAATGCCTATGACGAGAAGGGAGGATCCTTTAATCAGAAGGTAGCATCTCACAAAATGCCCTTAGAAGCCAGGTGGTGCTTGCTGACGCTTTCTCCTCTTTCCTCTACCCTAGGAAGAAGACTCTTTCAAGGACATATCCATGTACTTTTCCAAAAAGCAGTGGATGGAGCTGAGAGATTGGGAGAAAGTCCGATTTAAGAATGTCAAGAGGAACTATGAGGCCATGATTAAAATAGGTAATAGAGGAAATTGGGTAAGAGGGACAAAAAGAGAGAAAGATGTTACCCAGCCTTCTTTTTTCAAGAATCTTTTAGGATACAGCCTGTGTCTACATGGATGATGGGTGATTTTCTTTTCTTTCCTCCTTCCTTCCTTCCTTCCTTTCTTCCTTCCTTCCTTCCTTCCTACTTTCCTTCCTTCCTACTTTCCTTCCTTCCTACTTTCCTTCTTTCTTTCTTTCTTTCTTTCTTTCTTTCTTTCTTTCTTTCTTTCTTTCTTTCTTTCTTTCTTTCTTTCTTTCTTTTTCTTTCTTTCCTTCTTTCCTTCCTTCCTTCCTTCCTTCCTCCCTCCCTTCCTTCCTTCCTTCCTTTTTCCCTTCCTTCTCTCCTTCCTTCCCTTCCTCCCTCTCTCCCTCCCCTCCCTCTCCATCTCTACTTCCCTCTTTTCTCTCCCTCCCTCCCTCTCTTCCTTTCTCCTTCCCTTTCTCCCTCCCGCTCTTCCTCTGTCCCTCCCTCCATCCTTCCTTCCCTCCTTCCTTCCTTCCTTGATGTTTGCCAAGCTCAGTTGATATTTTTGTATCCCTTACACTATCATGGGTTTACTGGTACTTGTCTCCCCATCCTTCAGTGTTCTGCTGTTGTTTTTCTTAGAGATATAAATGCTTTCATTTTCTTTCAGGTCTCACTGCTTCTCGACCAACTTTCATGTGCCGGGGCAAGCAAAACAGGAGAGCCAAAGTAGAAGAATCTGGAGATTCTGATGAAGAATGGATGCCTAAGCAATTAGGTAAGGACAAAATATATGATGGGGCCTATCAAGAGGTGCCTGGAAATAAATGACAACTCTGACTTTCCTCATCATCATGTTCTAAGAAGTCAGGAGGTATAGTGTTCCTTCCAAATTCCTTGAATATATTAAGGATGACTTGTATTAAGGAAACACTGTTAAACTACACTTCTAGAAAAGGTTTAAAACTGTGAAATCACAGTTTGTATTAGACTAAATCTTTAACCAAAAATTGATTACAAAATCACTAATTAAATCAAATTAGCTTGTGGCTAATTAAAAATTAAAAACCACCTGTTAAACTTGCCAGTTGTAGGGAATAGGGTGAGGAAAGGCATTTCCAAGGAAAGGGAACTATTTCAGCGCATTTCTGAAAAATGTCTTTTAAATTGTTTTAGAATTTATTACAAATACATTAACATATAAACTGATTCTAAGCATAAAATAAATATGATTTAAGATGCATATAAATAAATTATAAAAATAAACATTAATGTATTGGTAGGCTTGTTTTTAAGTACAAAGTTTCTTAAAACATGGAAATATGTTATGCATGATTGCACATATATAATCTGTATCAAAGGGGAGGGGAGGGATGGAGAGAAGGAAAAGAATTTGGAACTCAGATTTTGCAAAAATGAATGCTGAGAATTGTCTATTTCTAATTGGAAAAACTATTTAAAATGGTATCTTTGACAACATCACAACTCATAATTTTTAAAAATTACTTATTTTTCTTCATAATAATCACTCTTACTATCTCCCCCTCATATCACCCAAGCAAATTTCAGAAACTCCTAAAAACAAATTCCTCCATATGTATGTGCATATCTTGGCAAAACAAATTCCTACATTAGTTGTTTCCAAAAATGTATATATATGTCTTTTGGTCTTTTAAGTTTTATCACCTCTATGGAAGAAATAACATGTTTCATCTCCATTCTTTTGGATTCATCATTTAATTAATCAGAGCTTTAAAATATTTCAAATTTGTTTTCCCTATAATATTATCATTATATTGATCTCTTCACCAGTTCATTTCTATACTCTTGTAAAACTGTCCATTTTGTTATTTCTTATTATAAGCACTATGGTATTCCAGTTCATTCATATATTATAATTTGTTTAGCTACTCCCTAATGGAGAACCATTAGTTTCTAATTATTGACTCTCATGAAGAACGCTGTAAATATTGTTAAGTCCTTAGGGAGAATTACTTTTTTAGTCTTTAATTGTTCTTCCTTTCCTTTGCTCAGGATTTCTATAGAGTTTTCATCTACAGTTTTCTCTCTTAATCTTCAAACTTGCTCAGAGATCACTGACACAATAGATATCATATGGTAAGAAAAATGCTAGATTATTTGAAGCAAGTTTTAGCTTTTACTTGTGAGGAACAGCAGAATGTTTAAGCCATAACAATGCCCCCCTCTTTGCCTCCATTGATCCAGGAAGCTTTGTAGGAGCAGACAGCTGGCCTTCCTAGATACCAAAAAAAAAAAAAAAAAAAATTCCAAACTAAGAGGTAATGGCATAATAGAAAGTGTATCATAAGATACCTACGTTCAAATCCTACCACTTAACATTTATTAGACTGTGGTCAACTTACTTGGAATCATTCTCACCTGTTCTAATGACTTCCTAAGTTTATTGGAAGAATCAAATGAGATGTTGTATATAAAGTAGTTCCCAAATTTTAAAGTTCCATGTTAAAGTCGGTTACTATTAATCATCACTAGTAGAAACCTGTCAAGAGATAGTATGGTTGAATCCCAGAATACTGGGAAAGACACCTTATGGTAAACTCAAAGGAGAACTTGAATTAGAAACCCACTGGATGGGCATTCAGGGAAATGTGGTGATATGCATTCTTGAAGGAAATTATCACATTGCTGGAAATCACATATTTGTTGGAATATTGGAATAAAAATCTGTCTGGCACAAATTCTTGAGAAACTAGTGTAAATAGGGCCTAATGAAGGTATGTATTCTTTTGGTTAAATATAATAAGAAAATAATTCACTGATGCCAGAGAAGAAAATGTAAATGTGGTCTTATTAATATTATGAGTATCCAATTTGCAGACAACACTTTGAAAACCAGTGGACTAAATTTTCTTCAAGGATAATCTGTTAGCCACATATTTTTATCTTTTTCAGAGATCTCATGAGTCTTTCTAGGGCATGACAATGGCTACAAATCATAAGTTTATTTTATTTCTCATTCCTTTTTTAGTGAAAGCCTCTCGCTTCTCATCAAGATTAAAACAGAAGACACACCTAAGGGTGAGTTTCTCTCAGAATTTTGTGGTAAAGACATCACTCAGGAAAAGTTGATTTAACAACAAAAGGGGCAGCTGTACAAAAGTACCCTGGGTTTGAGGAACTCACAGATGCCTTCTTATTTAAGGGGGAGGCAGGTCCATAGGCTAAATTTGCATTATGTAAAAAACATTTTACATAGAGGTCTGCAGAATAGTTCACTTATCTAAAGTAAAAATTGTTTTCATAGAGCCCACTACTTTCAAGATTCATGGTAGCAGCAGTCTCCCCTTCCCCTCTTTTTGGAGTCCATGAGACTCTGAGAATTGAAACATTCTCTTCTAATGATCCTTTTTAGGAGTTTTAGTATGCTATATTCAGATAATTCCATGCTACACATTTATTTCTATAGTTTCCATTTGATAAATATTATAACTTGATAGAATAATGTCTGTGCTGAAATTTCCCAAAGTGTCTTATATTCTTATCTTAAAGAAAAAAAAAAAACCTAAAACAACAAAATACTTCTCAAATCTCTTTTCCAAAGCTGCAAATTCTTTGTTTCAATTATCTTTTTTCATGCTGCCAGTGCAAATGGATTACACCTTCTTTAACATTCCCCCTATTCTCCTCTTCTCTACTCGTTTGAACATTCTCTCATGGACTTTTTTCCTTCTTTCCTTCTGGTGGACTTTGAATAAAGCCTTTCAAAACCGAACCTTTCTTTTTCTACTGATTCCATATTTCACTATACCTTTCTTAAGTCTATCTCATCTTACTTTAACCATATTCTGGGCCAATAATCTACTGAATCTCTTCTTTACAGATTGCCTTATACTTACATACTTTCCTTATATACTTCCTTATTAACACTTGATTGCTGAATTTTTACTTCAAGTTGCATCATCTTTTTCAACTTGGTTGACAGCTACTAGTTTACCTAAACAGTTAAATTTTGTTGAATCATTTTAAACTAACTTCAATTCTGTTTATTTTCTAATAAATGAAATCATCTTCTATCAAAATAGTCTCTCACCTTCCAGGAAGGGGAGAAAAGTATATACTGTTTGCACTTAATCTTTAACCTAGCTAGAAACCTTTTAAAACCCACTGAAGTACTTTAGCAGTTACAAAAAGACTTAAAACATATTATTAGAATTTTTAGTAAAGACCGCATTTCATTTACAAATTTTAGTTTGTAATATAAGTTTCTACAAACCTGGGGGAAAAATTCCTTTCTTTTATATCTTTTCGTTTTCAATCTCCAATCTGGCCAGGGTTGCAAAAACAAAGAGAAAGAAGGAGCCCTACAATTTTTTTCCTTATTCTCTACTGAAAATCACATTAAAAAGGTCAGTGGAAGTAAATTCCTGCTCAATATTATAGGTAGCTGAGAAAGTTCTTTTGGATATGAAACTTCATTAGTCTTCCCCATCTTTTTTTTTTAATTTAATTTTTTTATTATTATTTTTTGCTGAGGCAATTGGGGTTAGATGACTTGCCCAGGGTCACACAGCTAGGAAGTGATGTGTCTTGAGTTCAGATTTTAAATCAGGTCCTCCTGAAATCAGGGCTGGTGCTCTATCCACTGCGCCACCTAGCTGCCCACAGCTTCCCCATTTTTATAAAACTCCTTTTCTTTGCTTTTTTACAAGGTTTTTGGGGTTTTTTTGGGCAGCTCTAGGTGTTCCCCTTCAGTTTTCCCAAATAAACAATTCTTTACATGCACGAGAGAACTTCTGAGGTGTAAACACTATCAATATCTACCTTACTGCCCACTAAATACAAGTTTTCCTCACTAACATAGTTTTATTCTAAGTGAATGAGTGTAAAACTACTGCCCATGTTTATTAGGATAACGGAACAGCTACTAGTCACAGATATCTCAAGAGAGTTGAGGAGAAAGGAAGAGTTTAAAGAAAAAGACTTAGGGAAAAGGTCTAAAAAAAGACCTTCACCCACATTTTAACCTTTTTTTCCCAGCAGTTGATTAGCAAGCCCTTGAGTGATCAAGTCAAAGAGATTACTCATTTTGAAGATCAGGACAACCTGGGAGAACATAGAGAAACCTAATATTTTTGTAGCCATCTCTAGCATTCTTATGGAGTTACTGAGGTCAGGAAGACATTTTGGTTCCAAACAATCTCTAGTAACATAAAGTTGGATTTAAACAGTATAATAACTAGTAAGTTTCCCAAATAATATAATAAAGCATTGAATATACTAATATATACATATATATTTATTACTTTGAGATCTGGTACTGCAAGGCCCCCTTCCTTCCTCCCTCCCCACTTATTCTCTTGATAGTCTTAATCTTTTGTTCTTCCAGAGAAATTTTCTTTCTATTTTTTCTAGATCTATAAAGCAATTCTTTGGTAGTTGGATCAGAATGGTACTGAATAAATAAATTAATTTAGGTATTATTATAAATTTCAATCCATTAGCCAACATATCTGTAAATAAATGATTATTTCTCCAATTATTTAGATACATATTTATGTGAAGAGTTGTTTGGTTTTTGAGGATTGTTTCTTTGTTTGGTTGGGTTTTTTGGAATTGTGTTTATATAGTTCTTGGTAGGTAGATTTTATACTGTCCATACTTATTTTATATGAAATTTATCTTTTTAGCTCATCCTACCAGATTTTATGGGTTATAATTAGAAATGCTGATAATTTGTGTGGGCTTACTTTATATCCTACAATTTTACTGAAGTTGTTCTTTTTAAATTTTTTTAGTTGACTCTTCAGGAATCTCTAAGTATAAAAAATGATAGTTTTTGTTTCCTCCTTACCTATGTTTTTCCCTTTAATTTCTTTTTTTTTCTCTTGTTGCTGTAGATAGTATTTCTAGTACAATGTTGAATAGTAATAGTAAAAATGGATAATCCTAGTTCCTTTGCCTTCTGAAATATCATATTCCAAATCCTTTGCTTCTTTATGTTGGTAGATGATAATCTTATGTGATCCTGACTGTGACTCCATGGTACTTGAATTCTTTCTTTCTGGCTGCTTGCAATATTTTCTCCTTAACCTAGGAGCTCTGAATTTTGGCTGTAGTATTCTTGAGAATTTTCATTTTGGAGTTTCTTATATGACATGATTAATGGATTCTTTTAATTCCTACTTTGCCTGCTATGTAGTTTTCCTTCATAATTTCTTGACATATGATGTCTAAGTCTACACTCATTTTTTTTCTTATAACTTTCAAGTAATCCAATGATTAAAATTTTCTCTCCTCAATATATTTTTCTGGTCATTTGTTTTTTTCTTGGAGATATTTCCTATTTTATCCTATTTTTCCCACCTACTTAACTTTGTTTCATTATTTCTTGATGTATTATGGAGTCATTAGCTGCCATTTCAGCAATTCTAATTTTCAAGGAGTTATTTTCTTCAGTAAAGTTCTATACATTTTAAACCTTTTTTTTTTTGCATAGTTCTTTCTTTTCCAGTTTTTCTTTTGTTTGCTCATATTTGATTTTTTTAAATCTTTCTTGTAATTTAAAAAAAAATTTCTTCTAGGAATTCTTATTGAGCCTGTGTCCAGTCTGCATTTTTCAAATTATTTTCTTCTGTTTGTGTTTTGAGCTTCCCATCACCCATAGTAGCTCTATATGGTCTTTATGGCTTTTTGTTTGTTTGTTTGTTTGCTATTCTTCCAGCCTACTTCTTGACTTTGGGTTTTAAGCTAATATTTGCTCTCTTATCGCTAATGGGGGGTAAACAGGTAATGGATCTGTCCTGAGCTATCCTTTTATGTCCTTCTGCTGTTTTCACAGCTTTGGCTGGAGTTCTGCACCTTTCAATGCTTCCAAAATGGTGTGATCCAGAGAGAAGTCTGTTCGAGTTTAAGGTCTATATGTTTCTAATTTGTTTGGGTCTGTAGGCTTATATGTGATTGAGTTTCAGTAGACTGATGCTGGACTCATCTCTGGTAGTGTGCTAGGAAGTTCTGCATGTTCAGAGAAACTGAACTGCTGGCTCCCTTTTGGTCTTGCCCTATTTATTTCATTGAAGGTTTATATGCAAAGATAAAGGCTAGAACTAAGTCACTGTTCTGCATTTGGGGTCGGAGACACACAGCTATGTTTCTGGAAATTTTTCTTTGCTCAGTACTCAGCTAGGATGCACCACCCCTATCCTTGCTCATCAATGTACACGCCTTTCTCCCCTAGATCTATGACCTGAAATTGGGTAATGGGTGACAGAGCTGTCAGATAGCATTTTGTCCCACTCTCAATGGGTTCCCAGAGATATGTTTTTGCCCTAGAGTTCTTTCTTGGCCTCCTTTCTGTGCCTGAGTGCTAGAATATTCCTGTGCCCTTTTCTGCTAATGCTGTGCTCCTGGTCATTCCCCACCCAATGTCTGTTGACCTCTCAGGCTTCTTGTCCTGTGCTAGATTTGACTTTTCTTGGCTTTCCCAATTAGAAGTTGGTCTGCATTGTTTTCTGGTTTGTTGTGAAAGAGGAATGCCAGGTGAAGTAGGAAAAAATGTTTTCTCTTCACCACCTAGACTCCATACCTATTTCTTTTTTTCTTTTATTCAGTTAATATTTTTCCTTTTTTCTCTCTCAAGTAGATAAGAAAATTTCTTTCTTCGGTTGTTTTGTTTTTAAGTTTTCATTTTTCATACTTTAAAAAATATTGTTTTCTTTATCCTTTTCATTATTTAGCTTTCCTTTCTGACTTATTCTAGACTTTGTTCTTGAGTTCATGGCCCTTATACATATTTACCCATTATTTAGTGTCTGAATTCTTCATGAAATTAAAGCTTCTAAGATAAATTTCATCTTCAGCATGATTCCTATGTTGTTGCTTTGTAGATATTATCTCCCTCCCACCTTTTTTTTAAAAACCCAATTGCCTCAGCAAAAAAAAAAAAAAAGATCAACAAGATGTTACCCCAAGGTTGGAATTGTCCCCGATTTTGTCCCTGATTATGTAGTTCATTGTTAACATTTGGTGACTTTTTTCAGCTTGTCTGGAAATCTCATTGGGTTTGTGTTTTCCCAGAAGGGTTTCAGTTGCCCCTGAGAACTCTGACTCCCCTTCTCCTGAGGCAGGCAAGTGGGTTCTCTACACACCAAATCCCTACAGAGTCTACTCATTTTAAAATCTCCATATCCTTTTATAGGAATAGTACTTTTTTCTCTTGGAACATTTATCATGGGTACCCTATCCTTCATTAATGAAACAAGGTTTTTCCCCACTCCCTTTGCCTACTCTCCCATTCTCCTATTGGAGACTACAGGAGTTATTTTCCCTTCTTTATTAGCCCTTGATCTAATTAGGGTATATCATATATTCTTTTCTATCTTTTTTCCCTCTCACCCTTTTATGCATTCTGCCATTCTCTAATTTAGTACCATAAAAATACTAATTCACTTGTAGGCATGATGTTTTGAGGTATGTGATATCCATGATATTTCAAGTCTGTCAACCATCACTTCTACTTCATATCTGCTTTCACTCTTGTCATCTTTGTATATATAGAAGGAATAGTGGTCTGTTGTTATTTTGTTGTTGTTATTGTCCTCATTTACTATATTGGTTTACTTTTCTTGCATATTTGTTGCCTGAAGTACATGAAAAACAATTAATTCTCCAGATCTGGTTTTCTTTCCAGAAATGTTTTGAACACTTCTTTTTCTTTTTTGAATGTCCATCTTTTTTTCCCTAATTTTTTCTATTCTGCTCATTATTTCTGCTCTGTAGTCCATAAATTCTGCTTTTCATGATTACTATTTCTTTCATGAAATATTCAAGAACATCCTACTATGGTTCCTTTGGGAAATCCACAAGGTCTATCTCATTAGGGGTTGATTCATTTTTATGTTATTTTCCAATATATATTTGAAACTGTCTGGAATCTTTTACTAGGCATATAGGAGGTGCTTTATAAATGTTTATTCAGTATATTTAAAATTTAGAGATGATTGATAAATTTGAAGAGAGCAGTTGGAATTCAGAGTATAGAGAGTTTAAAAAAAAAAAAGTAAGATGAACGAAAATAGGTGCATTAATAATAGACAACCTTCTCAAGGAGTTTAGCCATAAAAGGAAAAAGAAATTTGGATTATAGTGACTGAGAATAAACAAGGTGACACATGCATGTTTATAGACATCAGGGAAATGGCCAGTAGATTGAGAGAAATTAAAGATAAGAATGGAAATGATGGAAAAGACATTTTTCTGTAGAAGATGAGGTGGAATGGAATTAAAGTGCCACTTTTTTATGTGAGACCGGAGCAAGGAGATAGTAAAAGATGTGGATTCAAGATGTGGAGGGAAACACATTTTGGAACATGGCCACTGCATGGATTTATTTTATTTAATCTTTTTTGTTGTTGTTGTAACAAAGGTGGGGTTTTTTTTAAATGTTTTCAGTTAAGGAGAATTGAAGTAGCAATGGTGGCACCAAAAAGGACATTGAAAATTTTAAATAAGTATTCAGAGTTTACAGAAGGTAGTTCAGAAAAAAACATAATCAGGATAATTTTGAAAGTAGTGTGTTGAATTTATTATATACTTTAAAATTTCAACCCCAGTTTCTCTCTCTAGTTCTACATGCCCAAGTATCTATTAAAAATTTTCCAACTGACTGTCCCAGACACATGTCAAACTCAAACAGTCTAAAACTAGAAGAATATCTTATACTGAATTTGCATCAGTTCATTGTCATCTCTCCAAACCCAGCCCTCTACCAAAATTTTCTATCTCTATCAAAGAGATTAACATCCTTCCAGTCTCGTGTGTGTGTGTGTGTGTGTGTGTGTGTGTGTGTGTGTGTGACCTGTCACTCTCCCTCATTTTACATGTCCAAGAAGTTACCAAGTCTTGCTGTTTCTATCTCTATAGCATCTTACAAGTGATTCCTTTTCTCTACTCAAACAGCCGTCACCTTAAGTCCTGGTCTGCATCATCTCTCTTTGCATTACTGCAGCAACCTCCCAACTGGTATCCTTGTCTCTTTCACTTCATTCCTCTACATGTCCATCAAAGTCATTTTTCTTAAGTGTAGATGTGAACATTTACTTTACTCAGTAAACTACAATGACTCCCCTTTTTAAAAGCAAGCAGAATGGAATAGAGATCATGAAATTTCATATTTAATCTTTTTTGTATTCTGTTCTGTAGATAAAAATGCTTTTAGGTTTTGTCCTAGTGTTAAGTTCTGATTTAAAAAAATAAAACTGGGTAGCTGAAAGGAAAAGCTAAACTTCTTTCCCATCTCAAGTCTGAGAGCTTGAGCAAAGGCCCTGAGGAGCAAAACTGGGGGGGACTTCTGCCAATCTAGGCCATGATGTTCTTCTGTTCCTGAAAGTGCACAGCAGTCTCCCAATTAAGAATTGTAACTGATATGGATGGGGTAGATGCTACAGTTTATATAGGGACGAACTCGGAGATTGACCTATTCATCAGAAATGCTGGGTCCTAGAAAAAGCAAGCCTAGCTGAGCAACTGGTACAGATCTTATGCCCACTACTGAATTTCATTAAGATTCTTCCAAGAGAAATAGGACACAGGCCCTGCAGCTAGGGAGAGTTGCCTTGATCATATAGGTATCTCATTACTTTAGGTTTATACTCACTCTCCCCATGGGCATGAAATATATTTATGGGAGATTTCATCCCAGGTTTAAGTGGGGGAAATGTTCATAACTACTCTTCTTGCTACGTCATTTGAAAAAATACCTTGGTAAGAGCTAATTGAATCTACTTATTCACTTGAGCCTGATGAGCTCATGAACTGTAGTTTCAGGAGAACAGTGCCATTTGGTATTCCCTTGGATGCCCTCTAGGTATCCAACAAGTATGAGTGCAAGGTCAGTGGCTATGCTAAGAAGCGGAAGGGGCATAGTAGTAAAACTGTCCAGTAGTAGAATGAAATTCACTGGCATGTCATCTGATCTTCACAAAAATCCTGAGTGGTAGATATTATTATTCCTATTTTACAGATGAGGAAACTGAGATAGACAAAGATAAGTGATTTGCCTAGGGTCAGACAGCTAGTTGAGAGTCTTAAGACTGGATTTGAACTCAGTTCTTTTTGACTCCAAGTCCAACATGCTTTCCACTGTACCATTTAAATTCCTCAAAAGAAATAATGCAGTGAAAACTGGGAAAGCCTGCCATCAATATACCTTTATCTTACTGGTCCTGATGCTGCTCCCAGTTTCTGTCTCCTCTGCTGCTTATGATACCCTAAAACTTTAGAGGACTCTGTGATCACAGAGAATTCTTCCCAATCCACAAGTCAGTCAACATTTATAAAACACCTACTATATGAGGTATTATGCTCTATCCTGGAGATACAAAGACTAAAACAAAACAGTGTCTGTCTTCAAGAAACCTGCATTCTAAGTGAGAAGATAACATGTACCTGTAAGTATACACAGAATATATACGAAAGGAGGGATAGCCATGTCGAGGCACAGAGATGGGGAATGGTACAGTCTATGTGAGGAACAACAAGAAAATATGGCTGGACCTGGGAGGAATGTTTAAGAAGACTGGAAAGGTCAGGGCTCAGGTATATTTCATTCCTGTTAAACATGTGTATGTGCATGTGTGTTGGGGTGTAGGGTGGCAGAGGATGGAGGAAGATATTGGGGTAGAGAAAGGGAGATATTGTGGTTCTTGCCTATAAGGAAGGCCTCAGTCTTAAAGGAAAGATATAGATCCCTGCCCTTGACTGGATAATTCCTGGTCCACTAATGAAGCAATGATCCCACTTTCAGAGATTTCCAAGTTCAATGAAGACAAGACATGAAGATCAACATTTAACACATTAACATTTAAGCACAATATCAATTAACTGCAAGAGAAGAGAATCAGTAGGTCAGAGTTATATAGTTAAAAAAAAAATCTAGATTGGCAATTAGAGAACTTGAATTTGAATCCCAGAACTACTCTTTAATGAGCAGGTCATTTTACCTTTCTCCTACTCATTCTCATCTTTAAAAATTAGGCTGGACTATATGATATTAAAAGTATCTGCCTGCTCTATTATGATGCCATTAGGAAAATCTTCCAGAGGCGTAGTTACAGTGGAATTATTAAGAAAATGGATTGACAATGTGTATTATAAATGAATTTCTGAACACTGCCTCTTCAGTCTTTAGTCTGCACTTTCCTTTCTATCACTCCTCAATGATCAAAATTTCTTTTGTAGTTCTATTTCTCTCTTGTGCTATTCCTTATTCTTACCCCTGAATGCTTATTCAGGATTATTATTAGGCTCCCCCTCACAACTTCCCTTCCCAATGTAGATTTCCATACTTAGCTCCTTCTTTTTCTACTGAAATACCTACTACTCAATGTTCCTTGTTTCCTCTTACAGGTTCTCACCCCCAGCTCACCACTGTTCCTCTTCAGTGTTCTTAAAGGGGGATAGTATGGAATAACAAAACTAAAAAGTTGAGAATGAAACAATGTGTGTTTCCTACAGAATAAGGAGATGACCAAGGAATTAACTGACGCTAAAATGAAGGGAACAGTGGATTTATCTGAGGAGTTGAAGATAGTAGTCATGAATAACGTGACCAACTCAGAAGAAGTCAAGAAACAAGGTCAGATGGATGGAATCTATACCACCACTCAAATGATAGAGGGAAAATTGGGCAAGAGGAAGAAATTAGGGAACTTATACCTCGACTATCCCTTTCTAAATTCCCTATTTCTGCCTTAGTTGAGATCTGTCATGTTTGTGACAGGTCCAGAGCACATCTGGGACTGTGGTAGAGCTCAGTGAGAATATTTGTAGCCAGATGAGAACAGATAGTCAAGGATAAGTGGTTGTCCTTTTAGGAAGGGAAAGGATGGAAAATCTGAGGGAGGGGGCAGCTTGTGCCTGACCCTGGATCGTGAAATAGTTATAGACCGTCAGGCACCTTTCTTACCCTGCCCTTCTTAGAGCCGAGAATAAGAAATCCTTGTAAGGAATTTAGGAGAGCCGTTTTCTTACTGACAGAGAACATTTCTTTGCCTTTACTTTCTTCCCACCACACTGTCAATGATCCCATTCCAGAGTGCAGAAAAAAGGATGCTGCAGTCCATATCTATAATTTGCGGGAACGGAAGTATCCAATATACCAAGAAATCTGGGACCCTCAGGATGATGACTATCTCTGTGAGTAGCTCTCCCATTCCCCTCTGGCTGACATTTACCTGTTCTTAGTGCCAGAGTGCCACCCCTTTCCGTGATCCTGAATCAGTCCCAGGCCAGATTTCTCAGGGTCAGGATAAGCATTCAGTAATGTACTTTGCAATCATCATACTTCTTCCCTCCCTAGGGGATCATGTGCTTCCAACCGAATACCTAGTTTCAGCTGTTCCTAATCCTGGTCTCTATTGCTTGCTTTCCCCCAGTCTGTGAGGAGTGTCAGACTTTCTTCTTGGAAACCTGTGCTGTTCATGGGCCCCCAAAATTTGTCCAGGATGGTGCCATGATCAAGGGATATCCTTACTGCTCAGCCATCACCCTGCCCCCGGGGTTAAGAATTGGACTTTCGGGGATTCCTAATGCAGGACTTGGTGTATGGAATGAAGGCTCAAATCTACCTATGGGTCTGCACTTCGGACCCTATGAAGGGAAATCCACAGAGGATGATGAGGCTGCCAATAGTGGATATTCCTGGATGGTAAGATCGACTTGCACTCTGGTCGTACAGCCCTCTTCTTCCTCCCCTCAACCTTAGTCCCTATTCTCGTAGGGGATCGCTTACTCTATGAATGCAGTTCAGTCTCAAGTATGGCCCACCTGGGTGTTCAAGGCTCCATTCTGGATACTGCTTGGGAGAAGCTACATAAAAAGATCAAGTCCCAGCCCTAGGGGAGGGAGCCCCTGATGTGATGGGGGAGACATGGCTTTCACCTCCAGGAAGTTGCTCCCCCCATCCTCTTAGGACAAAGCATGATATAGACCCCAAAACCAAGCACTCTGTCAGCACATTTAAGCTATCAACGTGTAAACTGGATCAGTCCAACCTAAAGAGATAGCAGGGTAAAGGGGTAGCAGTCTGCATATGAAAATACATGAATTTAATATTATTTCCTGAATTCCAGATCACCAAGGGCAGAAATAGTTACGAGTATGTGGATGGGAAAGAGGAGTCTTGCTCTAACTGGATGAGGTGAGAACTTAACTCCAGAATCTGAATAGGTCAGTGTCCAGGGAGGTAATTTCATTCTGCAGATTGACTTCTACCGCATTTGCTTTTCCTTCTTCCCCATCTGCTTCTGCCATCTTCCTTTCTTTACCCAACAACTTCTTTATTTGTCTTGGGTCTGGGTGAAAAAATCCTGTGCTATTATAGAGTTTTGAGCGCATCTAGCCTGAGGCTACTATAAGAAAGGTCCTGCTTTCCCCACCATTCCCTCCAATCCCATGTAAAGCACTGAGAGATCCGTAGTCGATTATGTGATTAAGTACAGGGAATAGTTTGGTGGCATGAGTAGGCCATGTGTAGCATGAAGTGGCAAAGGTCCAGTAAAATGAGACCTCTATGAAGGGTACTGAATATCTGTGTGAGGAATTAGGATTTGCCGTGGGGGCTGACAAGGTTTTGTTTCATATCAGCCTTTCTCTTTCCCCACATGCCAACTGCAGATATGTGAATTGTGCCCGGGAGGAGGAGGAACAGAACCTAGTGGCATTCCAGTACCAAAGACAAATCTTCTACCGAACCTGCCGAGTCATTCGGCCTGGCTGTGAGCTCCTTGTCTGGTACGGGGATGAGTATGGTCAAGAATTGGGCATCAAGTGGGGAAGAAAGTGGAAAAGGCCCCTCACGGGTATCACAGGTAAGCAGTGGGGGTCTTATTTTTGTGTCCTTTCTGCACAGGACCTTGGATCCAGAAGTTGATAAAGCATGAGTTATGTTAAACCAAAAGTAATAAGAATTTTCAGATTTCCTTACCATAACAGAATAAAACCCAATTAATGCAGATTCTGTTAATTAGCAACACTGTGAAAAACATTTGATTTGAAGCATGGGGATGGAGAATCATGGACTCTAGATCTAGATTTCCTTCTCTTTAAGGAAACTCCCAATATATAATTTCCTCTTCAAGTGGCAACTAGACTATGATTTACTTCTCAGTTGTCTGACGATATTGAAAGGTTAAGGAGCAAACCAGGGGTAACATTTGAACTCATGTCTTCCTGACCACAAGTTTAGCTGACATCTCTCATGTGATTTTTATTGATCCAAAATATATTTAACAAAAAAAGAAAAATCTTTTTCATCTGAATTTTCCTCTTCATCAGTATTCTTTCCAACTGACAGTCTAAGATTTTTATATAAAAAGACTTTCATATATTAAAGGTCAGCCCCCAAGCTGCCATTTGTTCATTAACTTCATTTCACTTAAAGATTACTCAAAAGTTACCCAAGTTGCATTCCTTTAGGTTTTATAACTCAATCTTTTTATCAAGCCAGACTGCTTTTCTCCCAAGCCTGTTCTTCATGGCCTATTATCCAGCGATTCCCTTGCAGATTCTCTTGGGCCCAGCCTCTTCCCCAGCCCTACTTTCTTATGCTTGGAGTCTATCCCTTTCTCTGTCTCTGAAAACTACTTGCAACAGGAAGCCGTTCTCCCCCCTCCCCCCGCCCCCAATCCCCCAGGAGCCTGTGCCTCTCACTCCAATTTCTTTGCTTCTACCTTGTAGGTCATCCTCATGCCTGACTCCTCAGGCCTTTGTGCGTTTTCAGTACCTAGAGGTTCCAGCATGTAGTAAGGACTTGTGAAAACACTTTATTGACTATGAATTAATGAGATTTTAAGTGTACAGATGTTAGAAATTATGGCCATATAGCTATCAACATGAATCCATATATCAAAAATCCAGTTTAATTGATTTTTCCATGCTATTGCATGACTATCGCAGATTTTACCTGGGGATACAAGGTGATCTCTCCCACAATGCACATGTGATCCAGCTGTTTGCACAACCTGATACTTCCTGTGGTGTGAACTCTTAAGTGCATAAACAATCCCCCCCCCCCACCCTCG
Organism: Sarcophilus harrisii; assembly: GCF_902635505.1. Taxonomy (NCBI): domain Eukaryota; kingdom Metazoa; phylum Chordata; class Mammalia; order Dasyuromorphia; family Dasyuridae; genus Sarcophilus; species Sarcophilus harrisii. The sequence goes on from NC_045428.1 coordinate 589,082,870, forward strand.
CCCCAAATCAAAGCCACAGCCATGCAGTTTGAATATTTAATATTTCAGTGTTTCAGAACACTCTGATTTCAGTGTATACTTCCTTCACTACTGTAGATCATTGCTTTACTGTGACTTTGATAGACAAGGCTCACTCTGAAGCCAATTTGATTATAATCTTGGTTGGTCCAGGTTAGTGGCCCCCAGCAAGCCAAGGCTTAAGCTGTGCTGGCATAATCTGAGAAGCTCTAAAAAGGTAGACATCAGTCAGCTGGTACTAGAAAAATCATAGGAATAACTCGAATAGGATATTACTACTTACAAAGTATAATTTTCACTACCTTAATTTTGCAGATGAGGAAACTGAGGCTCAAGGTGACTAAGTGTTTGGCCAGGGCTAAACCGAGAGCCAGGACGTGCATGCAAGTCTTTTGCCTCTAAGGACTTCAAAGTATTTCTTGATTCTTTAATTCAGACAGTTCTATTAGATATCTCATCTAGCCTGTTGGAACTAGAAGGTGCACTTAGCACTGCTTCAGTGCTGTTTGAATGTCTGAATTTACCACCTCTTTGTAGAGTATCCATTCATTATCCATAGGGGATCACTTTCATCACTGAAGAAATAGTACTTAGCATGTGCCTTTGGATGAAGGGATTAGACACACAGAGCTGCAAAATGACTGAGCCCTCTGGAACAGAGGTTTCCCTCAAAGTCATTCAGGTTGCCTTGTTTTAACCAGCCAGAGCACAAATGTCACCTTTATCCAGACCGAGTTCCATTACAGTAGTTTAAGTGAACTTTGTGCTGGGAGGAGGATACCGTTCCCCAAAACTAAGAGTTGTCATAGCCCCAAGTGGTTCCTCAGTCAAAACAAATGTACTGACTCAGGGATTTCAGAAGCAAGTTATGTTATCAAGACATTTGCCAGAGGCACAAGAGAATGGTAAGAGATGCAGGGGGGTGAGGGGGGAGGGAAGAAAGGAGAGGCTCTGCAAACTGTCAGAGAGAGCGCAAAAGCTCTGGCCTGAAATGTTATTACTTCTTTAAGAACAAGTCCAGGAATCCATCTTTGCCCTTCTTGCCCTTCAGACTTCTCCACTCATGCCTTCCTCAGTCAACAAGTGCCCAAACAGCCCTCTCAAGGATTCCTGGATTCAACCACAGGAAGTCATGGGCTGGGCAATCTCCATCCAGACCAGCTGCTTCCACCTGGTTACAGTTGTGTAAGTGACAAAGCAGAAACATCACGAAAAGAACACCCTAGCACCTTATGGGAGAAGATCAAGAAAGTGGATCTGGAGGAACCAGCCAGCCTTCCTCAGAGGCAGCATGTGAGAGAGGAAGAAAGCAACCTTGGGGAGTGGGATCTCAGCAGGATCCAGGGGGAGAGTGTGAAATTGACCTCATTGGCATTACAGGAGGAATCTCAAGAAGGGCTTGGGCAATACAAGTGTGGTGAAGGCAAGCAAAGATACAGCTCAAAGCCAGGCCTTATTAGACACAGGCAGCGGACACACTCAGGAGAGAAGTGTTATGTGTGTGAGGAGTGCAAGCGGGGATTTGCACGGAGGTCATACCTCAACATACACAGGCGGAGACACTCAGGACAGAAGCCTCATGTGTGTGAGGAGTGCAAGCGGGGATTTGCAGACAAGTCAACCCTCATCAGACACAGGTGGACACACTCAAAAGAGAAGCCTTATATATGTGAAGAGTGCAAGCAAGGATTTACACAGAAGTCATACCTCATCAAACACAGGTGGAAACACTTAGGAGAGAAGCCTTATGTGTGTAAGGAGTGCAAGCAAAGATTTACACAGAGATCATACCTCAACACACACAGGTGGAGACATAGGCAAAGGAGTCTTTTGTGCATGAGGAGTGCAGGTGAGGATTTACATAGAGATCATAGCTCATCATACACAGATGGACACACTCAGGAGAGAGGCCTTATGTGTGTGAGGAGTGTAAGGGAGGATTTACACAGAGATCATACCTCAACACACACAGATGGAAATGTAGGGAAAGAGGAGCCTTATGTGTGTGAGGAGTGCAGGTGAGGATTTGTAGACAAGCCAGCCTTCATCCCATACAAGTGAACACGCTCAGGAGAGAAGCCAGTCAAAGATTTACCAAGGATTTAGACCTCAGCATATACAGATAAACATACTAAAGAGGAACATCTTACACATGTCAAGCACCATGGGCAATAGTTAACTAATTTTCCAAATGTGATCACATATAAATACTAACATCTTATCAATAAAGATAGCCTATGTATTAGGTACACATATGGAAGAAATGGGACCCCCCCTCTTCTGATCATCCTGAGACAGCACTCAAAAAGTCAGCCTAACCACTGTCCAGTCATTACTCTGAGAATGGGGCAAAGAGTTAACTAATAGGCACAAGGCTTCCAGGAGATGAGTTTGAATAGTTAGGAAATAATCTGAAGTTCAGTTTGGAGAGATTATGCTCCTTGCTGTGTTTCTGTTAAGTGTTTTACTGCAATAAATTTTTCAAGTCTTTATGCCTTACCACTAAGAAAAAATGAAGGGGAGGAGGGGAAGGTTTCGTTGGGGGCTACAGGAATAAAAAGAAAGGCACAGACAACTCTTAGTGTAAGCTCAGTATCTCAATGGGACTTGGCTGAGGTGTGGATTCAATCTTGTAAATTTATTGAAGAAAACAATTCCATACATGGAGAAAGAAGGGAACTAGCCCGTGGGAACTGGAGGGGTACCTGGGAAAAGATAAAATTGGAGAATCCCCCAGACTTAACAAGGGGTCACTTGTAGAATTCGTGTTCCTGCTCGTCCTTTTTAATGACTGTTTTGTATGCCTTCTCAAAATCTTTGGCCAGGACAATATATCGATTTTCACGAACAGCTAACATTCCACCCTAGAAAAACAAAGAACCTGGAGTTAATACATATAGCTTCAAAGCACACCATCATCTCAGACATGTAAATTTGATATAATCAAAATTTTCTATTTTGTAGTCAATAGTGATCTCTAGTTCTTTGGTCATAAATTCCTTCCTCTTCCACAGGTCTGAGAGGTAAACTATCCTACGCTCTTCCAATTTATTTATAATCTCATTCTTTATGCCTAGATCATGAACCCATTTGACCTTATCTTGGTGTACAGTGTTAAGTGTGGGTCCATGCTTAGTTTCTGCCATACTAATTTCCAATTTTCCCAGCAATTTTTGTCAAATAATGCATTCTTATCCCCAAAACTGGGGTCTTTGGGTTTGTCAAACACTAGATAATTAAAGTTATTGACTGTTTTGTCAGATATGTAAATTTGAAGGGGGAAAGATGAAAATGTTTTCTTTCTCTGTACTCTCAGATCTGGAGAAGCCAATGCTGACAGCTAAGAGATACCATAGCGCACAGGGCTCTGGGCTTGGAATCAGCAAGAGTTCATATAAACCTCACACACTTACTAGCTGCATAAATCTTGCTTGTCACACTATTGGCACTATGTAAGTGCTCTATAAAAGGAAAGGGCAATTACCCCTTTATCTTTGCCAAGAAAACCCCAATGGAATCAGAGAATCAGACATAACTAAAAAACAACTGAAAAGCAACAAAAATGTTTATTCCCTTTCCACCTTGTCTTATTTTTGTATCCAACCCTGACACACACAAAGTGTAGCAATTAACAAATGATTTTTGAATTAGTAAAATGAAGGACAAAATGGGAAAAACTAGGGGTAGCTGACTAGACATATCTGTCAAGGCAAAATAAGGGTTTTGATGGAGAGAAAAGTAACTCACCTCTTGACAGATAGAATTAATATCAGCTCCAGAAATCTTATCTGGACGAGCTACATCTGAAGGAAGAAGAGTCAAGGAAATGGTTCTCTGAAGAATGTAGAGGTGAGCAATTAGCTTCTGGTTGGGAAACTAGGGATTGCCCTTCATCTCTACGCTTTTATGTAGAATCTAGGGGTACAGTGGTAAAAAGTCACTTACTTTTAGAAAGTAGGTGATTTTTTTTTAACCATCAGGGTCAGGGGGGTGCACAATTAAAGGGGAAAACTTCCTCCCCATGTTTTTTCTTAGAACAGGATACAATCTTCCAGATCAACCTCTTCCGAGAGGTTCATCTTGCTGGTGATAGTGGAAAAAATTAATCTTTTCTGTCGACGGTCAGGCAATGGAAATTCAATCTTTCGGTCAAGCCGGCCAGGCCGGAGTAAAGCAGGATCCAGAGTGTCTGCCCGGTTTGTGGCCATGATCACCTAGTATTGGAGAAGACATCTTGCCCCTTATTTTCCAGACTTCTCCCTTCCTCCCAAAAACCTTTTCGGTCCTGCTCTGGTACCACTGTTTCCCACCCAAGCTTCCAACCTTGACATTGACATTCTGGTCAAATCCATCCATCTGATTCAAAAGCTCAAGAAGGATCCTCTGAACTTCTCGGTCAGCTGCAAAGAAGGTCCCAGTCAGTCCAAGAGCCCTTCAATCCTTGACTCAAATTTGGGTCCCAACTTTGAATCCAAGTTCATAGCCCTTCTTCCCTCTCAATCTCCAGCAGGCAGATTTACTCACCCCCAGTTTGGGCATCAAATCGCTTGGTGGCAATGGCATCAATCTCATCAATGAAAATGATGGCGGGTGCATTCTCTTTGGCCAAGCGGAAAACATCCCGGACCATTCTCGGTCCCTCCCCTAAGTACTTCTGCACAAATTCTGAACCCACGACTCTGATAAATGCAGCTGGAGGGTAAGAGGGGATGAAATCACACCTTTTCCTCCCAGAAGCCTGAGATTCCCATCTTCCCCCCTGTTCCCCTACCCTAGGAGAGGAAGGAACCAATTACTGCAGCTTCTGAACAGGAGAAGGGGAATAAACATTGATGAAGGACTTTTCAAATGTCTTAATCTGATGCTCCCAGCAACCCTGTGAGGTGATGGTGATTATTATCCCCATTTTAAAGCTAAAGAAACTTGAGGCATATGGAAGTTTAGTGACTTGCCATGGGTTGTACAGTTAGTAAATATCTGGGGCTACATTTGAACTTGAGTCTTTTCTGACTCCAAGGCTGGCTCTCCATGCACTGTGCAGCCCAGGTGTCCATGAGAATAAGAATAGAAAAGAAAAACTTAACAGCTGTAGAACTCATGGGAATATTATATAAGAACAAAGTATTTCTCAAGCCTCTAAATGCCTCAGGTCCAGAACTGTCAAATCAAAATCCAGTTAAAAAAAGAAAAAATAGGTGGTAGAGAGGAACTAGAAACTTAAAAAACTCCTTTGAGACAGAAACTGATTTCTCTTCTCTTCTATACCACCCACCTCCTCAATCCCAAAACAGGGACCTGAAGGAGGAGAGGAGTCTAAGGGGTAAAATCAGAAACAAGAGCTATTGACCTGTGGTCAGGCATTTCTCACCTGTCGTGTGATGAGCTACTGCCTTTGCCAACATAGTCTTTCCACAGCCTGGGGGCCCGTACATGAGGACCCCTCGTGGGGGGTCAATTCCAATCTGAAATCACAGGCAAAAGCAAGTTGAGGAGGCCAGGCAAGGCTCCACATGTTCCTTCCACATTCCCTTTATTTCTATTCGTTCTACTCACCTGCTTATAGAGCTCAAAGTGAGTCAGTGGGAGTTCCACAGCCTCCCTCACCTCCTGCTTCTGAATGTCCATGCCGCCGATATCAGCATACATGACATCAGGCTTCTGGTCTGGAGGGACACATGACCTTAAGGCCTGGCTCTGCGCAGTCAGGACTCTCACAGAACAAGGGAAACAAAGCTTCCTCCTCACTGAGAGGAGAGGGGGGGTCAGCTCTAGCCTAAGAGAGGGGAGGGGAGGCCTCTTCTCACCTGAGGTCAGCATCATGATGCTGCTATCAGCTTCTGGGGGCAGGACGTCCACCAGGGCGTTGCTGTGTTTGTGGAGGGCCACCGAAGCATTGGGTTTCAGCAGCTCCCTGTCGATGGTGCTGAGAATTCGGACGTAGTAATTAGAGCCTGGAGAGAAAGGGAAGGAGGCAGGGGCGGGGTTGAGGCCCCTCTGGGGGGCTCGAGCGCGGCTCCCCGGGGGGCCCGGCCAGCTGCGCTCCGGCCCGAGGAGGGTGCTGGGTCCGGCTTACCGGTGGTGGAGCCCACAATAGCCGTGTTCTGGTCCACGGCCTCCAGAAACTGCCCAATGACCAGGGGGATGCTCTGGATGCGCTTCACCTCCTCCTGGGCGTGCAAAAACTCCTTCTTCAGGTTCTTCTGCTCGTCCTTGATGTACTCCTCCTGCACCTCCAGAAACTCCAGCTCCTGCTGCAGCTTCTGCGGGGACAGCGAGGCGGAGCCGGCGGCTCAGCGCCCGACCCCGGGTCCTCCCCACCCCGGGGGGCGGCTAGGGTCCCCGCGCTCACCTTGTAGCGGCTGTACAGGTCCTCCAAGTCCTCGGGTTCGGGCCCCAGGAAGGACAGGCCGGTCTGGGGCCGGGAGATGGACAGAGCCGGCAGCTCATCCTGGGGACCGGGGAAGAGGAGCGAGGCCGGTCACCTGGGCTCCGGGCCCCAGAGCCCCCAGAGCCCCCAGCCCGACCGCCCCCGCCCACTCCCGCCCCCGACCCCGTTTTTCCCCGCTGAGGGGCCGCCGAACCCCCCCAATCCCGGACCTGCGCCTTCTCCACCAGAATGCCAATCTCCTCCATGGCAGGCGGGCCGAGTTTGGGCCTCCGCCGGAACTGCTTCAGTCATTGCTTCCGCCGCTGTTCCGTCACCGGAAGTCCGACCCCTGCGCAAGGGCCTGTGGGAACCGTAGTCCGCCCATCGCCATTCTTCGCAAGAGCTTCCCCGGGGAGCAGGGACTGGGTTCCTCCGTGGTCTCCGCCTCCTTCTGTCCGTCCGCCCGCCCTGGCTTTCCGCACGGAGTTTTGGGAGGAACAGTCCGTGTCCTCCCCATCTCTCCGCACCCGCAGTCCCCCCCGGAGTCAGCGGGAGGAGGCAAAGGCCTGTGAAAAAGGGCCTGGGCGCTGGGGGAGAGGATGAGACGAGGCAAGGCACACGTGCGGCCGGGACCTCCGGAGCCTTCGCCGACCGCTCGGGTACGGAAGGTGCGAGTTCGAATCCCTTTCGGGGCACCTTGTGGTGAGGCGACCACTGGGCAAATCCCGCACCTTCTCTGAGGTTCGGTTTCCTCCACGTGAGGATCAGAGCCGGCCTTTATGCCTCGCCCCGCCTCCGTGCTTCGGTCCCGCCCTCGTGGAGCTCCGAGTTCCAATCCCGAACCCGTCCCAGTGGGGGGGGCTGCCCTTTGGCCTCGCGCCCCTTCCCTCCTCGCAGAACACAGCATACCCGCCCCCCCCCCCTCCCGACCCCGTTGGGGTTTTTTTTTAATTTGAGAATTGGACCAGGAGGAAGCATTCGCTCCACCCCAGCCCACGATCCTGGCCCCAGGGACCGGGCCTTGCTCCCGTGGAGATCACGGGCCTCCCCCGTGTGCAGCAGACCCGCCCTCTCCAGCCAGGTCCCTGCCCTGGGATCAGCGCTGTGCGCACCCTCAGTGCCCCTCCCAAGGAACCCTGGGGCCTTCCCCTGGTCCTGAGGGGTCACTGCCAGTTACTGCTGATCCTGCGGGGATCTAGTGGATCACTGCTAGTTGTTGCTCACCTCATGGCTCCCTGCCAGTTACTGCTGACCCCAGGGGGCACTGCCAGTTACTGCTGATCCTACGGGGATCCAGTGGATCGCTGCTAGTTGTTGCTCACCTCATGGCTCCCTGCCAGTTACTGCTGATCCTGCGGGGATCCAGTGGATCGCTGCTAGTTGTTGCTCACCTCATGGCTCCCTGCCAGTTACTGCTGACCCCAGCGGTCACTGCCAGTTACTGCTGATCCTGCGGGGATCCAGTGGATCGCTGCTAGTTGTTGTTCACCTCATGGCTCCCTGCCAGTTACTGCTGACCCCAGGGGGCACTGCCAGTTACTGCTGATCCTGCGGGGATCCAGTGGATCGCTGCTAGTTGTTGCTCACCTCATGGCTCCCTGCCAGTTACTGCTGACCCCAGCGGTCACTGCTAATTGCCGGTAACAAGATCTCATTGCTCGTTCCTTCCAGCCCTGAGGAGTTTCCATTTTCACTGGTCCTGGTGGTTTACTCTTTGCTCCCCTTTCCCACTTGTGGACTCCTCCCTACTCCTTGTCCTTTGAAGGTGAGGAGGCTCTCACCTCATTTAAGAGAGCAATCCAGTTCAAGATATTGTTCACATCAGAGCGAGGACTTGAGGCAAAGATCAGCTTTCACATTTAAAAGGAAGTACACTGTAGAGGGTGCCTATTGTTCGGCCCCTACTTGATCAGAAACCCCTCCGACAAGTGGTCATCCAGTGCAGGGGAGCCCGTGGCAGAATAGGGTGAAGCGAAGGAGGGGTCACTTTTATTTAGCCTAAATGTGCTTTTATGTGACTAGTGTTCTTGGATGCCTTCCTGCTCTTTGGGGCCAAGCAGGACGGGCCAAATCCCTTTCCTCACAGCAGCAAGTCAGATTCTTAAGTCCCGACCCTTCACCTAATTTTTTATTTCCAATTCTCTCACAATCATAGCCATCTTCTTGTGGAGTCACTTCTTATATTTGTCTGCCTTTCTATTATGAGTCTTTACTGTTGTTTTATCCAAAATCATGATTGTAAAACATCTTTTTTAAAAGTTGCCTGAAGCAAAATGCATTTTTTACCTTTATATCTCAAATTATGCTTATTGTTGGTTTTATGGGGAGGGGAATAAATATAGAATTTTTTTTCCTTCTCCCCAGCGGCATCTCTACTTAAATTGACAACAGGAACAGAAAGGCAGGTGTTAGAGCCTCCTGGTGGTGCTCAAGCCCTACTAAAATAGAGAAGCAAAGGTTCCTAACTTTGGCAGGGAGGGTTATCCCCTTTAATAACCCTTACTCAGTGGGAAAAGAAATCACTTGTAGCATTTGCCATGTATACCCACATAGAAAAGATTTTTTTCATCAAAAAAGCCACTATTTTTTTTTTTTTTGGGTACATATGACAATATTTAGTACCATAAAATTGCCAAATGTTTTTTCAGGACACAGTCGCACATAGTTGGATTCTATTGTTCGTCAGGCAGTAGCTGAGGGTCTGCTCAAAACTGCTTAGGTAGCTAAGGAACGTGGGGCAAAAAACCTCTTCTCTATTGCTCCTTATTTGTCCTCTGAAAAAACAAAAAACAGAACAAAATAAAAAACATCAAACAAAAACAACTACCATTCTATCTGATTCATGTAGCCTTGCTCAAAGACATCTTATCCGATTTACAAATAACTTGCTAAAAGGCATCATGTCTGTTTGCCTGGCTCCTCCTTATCTCTTTTGCAGGTTACTAGCCTGTTAGCTAAGCCCCAAATTTTCAGTATATATAGCCTGCCTGTACTATTTCTAATTTGCTAGACTTACTTTAGAAGCTAATCTATCTGCTCTAGTGTAAATAAACTCGCTTGTGGTTTGTGTAAATAATCTCTTTGAACTTTTTCAAACTATGAACTATGACTTTTACACACTTCAGTCTTTTTTCAGTTTGTACAAGATACTCGTGGTCAGCCTCCATTTTGTTTCTTGCTTTCTATTTGATAAAGGAAAAACTGAGAATTCTGATTCACAGAGATGAATTGTTAGAAATGGAATTAAAACTTCTGGAGTCTACTTAGTAAGACTGGGAAATGTTTATCTAAGGGTTATAATTTTGTAACTTTATTCATTAGCAATCAAATAAAAATTTTTTCCTAGGCAAGCTTCTCATACTTCTATGGCAGAAATTTCAGGTCTAGGATATGGTTACAAAAAATGATCAAAAGGCATTTACCAAAATGAATCTTGTCTCACTACCTCTTCTTGCTACTCCTGTTCTCATAGAAATTCTAATCTTTTTTTTAACTTCAAGACACTTTTAAAGATTATACACATATTTATTGTATGTCAATATGCTCTTGGTCAGTATGTATGTCAGTTTAATGAAATTACAAGTTTAAAAAACTATACAATTTTCCAGTTGTTGCCAGAAAGGCCTGAAATTTCAATTTCTTAGAGTTCACAGCCATTCCCATGTAGATTTACATTCTCAGAGGCTCTCAAAGGTTGGGGAGGAAGGCTTTCAAAACATACCTAAAAAATAAGAAGTTACATCTATTTAACATGGATAGGACTGCTTGCCATCTGGGGGTGAAGGTGGAGGGAAGGAGGGGAAAAATCAGAACAGAAGTGAGTGCAAGGGATAATGTTGTAAAAAATTACCCTGGCATGGGTTCTGTCAATAAAAACTTATTTAAAAAAATAAAGAAGAAGTTACAAAGTGAAAATCACAGAGTTATAAGGTAGGTGAGAAAGATTTTTAAAAGGCCACTTAGTTAAAAGCTTCTTAAACTGAATAAGACCTCTTATGGGATTAGATAACTGAATGTGGAAGTTGTGAAATTGTAGTTTATTATCAGTAAATTTTGTATACATATTTTATATATCCTAGGTCACATTGAGTGAAAAGGGTCACAAGTGGAAAAAGTTTAAGAAGCCCTGATCTCATCCAATCCAGACCTGATGCCAGCATCTCTCCAACCTCTCTGACTAGTGGTTAACTGGGTTTACTAAAATATTAGCTAATATTTATATATGGCATCCCAAAAGTCTCAGTACATATTTTAAAGCTTTAATAGGTTTAAATTTTTATGGTTTGCAAAGAGCTTTAAAAGTTAAGCACCCTGTCAATTTTCACATGTAGTATCTGAGGCTGGTTTTGAACTCGGGTCTTAGCTGTAGGTCCAGTGCTCTCAATCCCCTGTACCCCCAGCTATAGTTCACCTTCACTGAATGAATGGGAATTACCTTCCTTCTTCCCGTGATCAAATTATAATGGTGTAGAAAAAAATATATTCGGTTTTTTTTTTTTCATCTCCCTTTGTTTTTCTGGTTTTAAAAAATAAATACTTCTTTTGTCTAAAAATCCCTTCCCAACTTTTTTCTACTTGAAAGTGTGCAGAAGGCCGACAACAAAAGACCTTTCTTGGGGAAACTGGCTAAGAATGGAAACCAGACTTTGTGCCAAGTTATCTCTTGCCTGGTCGAGAATACTGCCTCCCTTTCACCAAGTGGCTACTGAGCATCTAAAAGCAGCCTCCTTTCTCATCCTGAGAAGTAATTGCCTTAAGAATTTACTTTTCTCTGTCCTAGAAAGGATTAGGATACTAAAACTGATAGATGAAAAGAGTCCCTTTTCAATATCTGCAGGGGGGTGAACCAAGAGTGTTAACCTCAAACTATATTTCAACATACTGTGATTTTTCTTCTGCAAGATTCTTATAAAATTAATCTCAGGTGACCTTAGGGGAAAGATCTGTCCAAAGGCTTGGCTGGGGGGAGGGAAAACTATACTAGTTTGGACATCTTTGTGTCTAAACTAGAAACAAATTATTAGATTCATATCAAATTGAAATTGTTTCTGGAGGATTTATACTTAAATCTCAAAAGAGCATTAATAATTTTTCTTCAATAGCAATAATATTTTGGAATACAAAATGCTTTTTAAATCAAACTTCTATTTCTGGAGGAATAAGGAATTCTACACAGTAACTGAAAGTCTGAAAGAACTACTTTTTTAAGCTTGAAAGCCATGATCCAGGTGGTAACCTTCAGCCTGATACCTGTGGGAATGTGAGGGAAAGGGGCAGAGATCTTAGACACATAATGGGAGTCCTATAATTTTAGATTTACATGTTGAGGGGACAGCTTTCAAGATGGCTAGTTAGAGTTGTTACAAAACCCAAGATCAATCTCCACCAAAAACCCCGGCAGCACAGAGATGAGAGATCTCAGATCACTTAGTTGGAGGTGACATCTCCCAAATGCTTCAAGGTCAGTCAGTCAGCTAATAAACTCTTCTTTAGTACCTGTTATGTTCCTGGCACTAATGGTAAATTAGTAGGAAAAATGCAAAATCAAATTCCCAGCTCTCAAGGAGTCTACAATCTACTAGCACCCAAAGGGAAGTTCAGGGGAGTGGAGAAAGGTATCTAAAGGAAGTAAGTGATAGATTCCAGTCCAAAGAAGTATAGCCAGATGGGAAATGAAGAGGTAAGCTTGGTCTGGAAGTCCTATTTGAGAGGAGCTCTTTACTTCATCCTCTTTCTCTCCAAATCAGGGGAGGCAACACTAACAGATGGGAGTAGCAACTTTTTTTTTTTTTTTTTAAATACAAGAGAAGTCCCATTTTTGCATCTCTCAGCAACGCTTCTATTTTCCAATTCCCAGGGATTCTAGGAGAGCAACTGACTAAATGGGATGGCAAAAAATAAGATCAAAAGCTTATCTTTCTTAGCTCTACAGTATATGGATTTGTTATTGAAATTTTACAAATTTTAATTGGTTTTTTGTAGTACATGTATATTTTTTTAATTTAATTTCTTTGTGAATCATGTTGGGAGAGAAAAATCTGAACAAGAGGGGAAATCAACCATGAGAGGGAGGAAAAACAAAAAAAGAAAAAGTGAATATAGCATGTATTGATTTACATTCAATCTCTATGGTTCTTTTTCTGGATGCAAATGGTGTTTTCTATCCAGTTTGTTGAGCTTGCCTTGGATTGATCATTGAACCACTGAGAAGCTCCAAGTCTTTCATAGTTGATCATCATAACATTCTTGCTATTATTGTGTATAATGTTTTCTTTGTTCTGCTCATTTCCCTCAGCATCAGTTCATGTAAATCTTTCCAGGCCTTTCTAAAATCAGCTTGTTCTTCATTTTTTATACAACAATAATATTCCATTATCTCCATATAGCACAACTTATTCAGCCATTCCCCAACTGATGGGCCTCTACTCATTTTCCATTTCTTTGCTATAGGATATAATTTTTTAAAAAGCCTCCCTTTGGGCTTTGGAAATAAATATTGTCATAATTTTTAGAAACGGGAAAAAATCTCCACAATTTAGGGATATAAGGCAAAATAGTAATTAGTAACAAATTCCTTAAAGAGAGAGAAAGCCATTAACATCACCTAACAGGGCTCTTTTTCTCTAAATAGTTTGACTGCTACCAAGGAAACTGACCTTGAGCCACATTCTTTTAGTTAAAAGATTAATATTTTGCTTTAATGAATCTATTTTCTTTTGATACATTTGCAGAAAGCACAATACATTATGAGAAAGGATTTTTTTTTTCAATTTGCAAAAAGTCCATGTTCCAACCCCCAAATCTCTCTGGGTTCATTGATCCCACCTGTATACACCCCGGCAGGTCTTTAGTTTCCCCAAAGAGCAGACATACTTCTGCAAGTTACATGTTACCTACTCACAGCTGTGACTTCTAAGCTCCCATTAATGTGCTCCTGATTTCAGTATATCAGCTAAGATGATACCCTTCACTCTTAATCATGAAACATTTGCTAAACATGAAGGCAAAAGTAGAAATAATCTCATTACACATTTAAATCTGGGCCACATCCTACCAATACACAGTGGACATGGGGGAATTTGGCACAAACTTACAAAGGCTTAACAGAAAGCTACGTAAGGAGTTACTCTGCTGTGAGAGACTGTCTGAACCTCTCTGCTCTCCTGCTGCTGGAACTGGGTGCTACCTGCGGCTCCTTTAAGGTCTTTTAGTGACCACAGAGATCCTAAGCCTAAGGTCTTCAGGGACAGTCCAGCATTTCTCCCCCCCCCTCCCTTTGCTGGGCAGTGGAGGCAACTTTAGCTCTCTCAGCTCATAGTTCTCAGCCTGAAATCTCCAGTACTTCTCAGATCTTTCTGTTCTGAGATACTTTCCCAATTTAGGTTACATTATGTTATATGACCATTTATATCATGTTATATGACATGATTTCTATTATATATGGCAGTACAAAGAGAGCAGTCTCCCCTTTTCTCAAACTAATCTTTGTCTAATTCTTGCCTCAGTTCTAGGTTCTGTTCTGTGAAATGACTTAGTGAAAGACTCACATTCACATTGGTTCATTAGTTTAAAAAAATAATAGACTTTGCTTTAAGGAATTTGTTTCCTCTTGATATATTTGCAGAAAGAATATATTCTTTATGAGAAAGGATTTTTTTTTTCAGTTTACAAAAAAATCACCAAAATGATAGGTAACTTACAATCTTCTCTTAGCTGACAAACTGTTCTAGTTATCCTGGCTTTGCCTTCCAAGTCCGCATAATAATAATAATAGTATTAATAATAATAAGCAAATAAGCTTCTGAGAAGTCACCTGGGCTCCCTTTTTCTGACAGGCCATTCTGTCTCAGTTGTCTGCATCTGTTTTCTGTGCAACAGTGAGAAACTAATTTTTCCTCACAAAAGGTCTTTTCCTTTCCAATACATAAAAATGTCCAGTTAAGAAAATGCACATACACTTATGCTCATTATGCAAAGCAACATAATGGAGATAAGTCCAAACAGAATGCTTAGCAGTGATCAGAGTACTAAGTCCTAACTTCAACGGTTTAACATCTTCAATGCTTAAAAGTGAAATTTTTCTACTTCTCTGAACTTTTTGAGCTTGTAAAGAATTAGAAACAAAACAGGACATTATTGGGAAATTGTGTGTGTGTCCTCACTAGCTATGGCATTTTATTTCCTTTCTCTTTTAAACTCCTTCAGAAAGTGGATTGGAACCCTACCAAATCCCCCCACTTTCTCTCTCCTTCCTTCTCTTATAATCTGGCTTCCACCCTCATTCTCCCACAGAAACTGCTGCCTGCAGAGGCACCCCAATCTCCTCTTTGCCCAATCCAACCTCATTTCTCAGGCCTCATGCTTCTGGATGCCCCTGGAGCCCATCACTGGTTCTCTCCTCTCTGGGTTATCCTGACACTACCCTCAATCAGTTCTCCCCCATGCCCCACCCCCATCTAATCTTTATTCAGTTTCTTTTGCTGGATCATCGTTTTCATGTCCTCTTATTTCCCTGAAAATAAAAATTATTGGGGAAGGAAAAACACAAATTATTAGATAATTGCAGAATGGCCTTGGTCAGCCTGGGTCACCAAGTCAGCATGAAAACTTGTGGGTGAGATTGATAATCGACTGTTTTCAGTGATCTGTGGAAAATTGCATGAGAACAAGAGAGGTGTTGCGAAATTTGGAGAACAAATAATCCTGTTTCCCAAAACAGGACGAGGATGGAGTCCTTTAATTCCTTATTGCCTTTCTGATGGAGTTATCAGGTCAGTGAATCAAGAGAATGTCAGAGACATACAGCTCTATGATTCTATGATTTCCAGATCATGGCTTAAAATGAATGCAGGGGGTCTACAATGATCAGATGGGAACACTGGGGGCAAAATATCACATTCATGGAATGCTTCCCATTTTAGCTGGTCCCAGGCTGTGATTCTTCTGTTTCATTCCTATTCTTTATGGGTGGCTGCCACTGCCACTGATGACTGCAACTGAGGAAAATGACAGATGACATAGTCACTGAAGTGCTGCAGCAGATCCCTGAGCAGAGCTAGGGACATTTTTTAAAATGTTAATTTGCTTTGTTGGTTTTCTAAGCCAATAGGCAGCAGCAGAAATACTTTCTTTTTTTTTAATTATAGCTTTTTATTTATAAGATATATGCATAGGTAATTTTTCAGCATTGACCCTTGCAAAACCTTCTGTTCCAACTTTTTCCCTCCTTCCCCCATCCCCTCCCCCAGATGGCAGGTTGACCAATACATGTTAAATATGTTAAAGTATATATTAAATAATATATATATATATACACACACATATATATATAATGTCCATATTTTGTGCACATTTTGCTGCACAAGAAGAATCAGACTTTAAAATAGTGTACAATTAACCTGTGAAGGAAATCAAAAGTTCAGGTGGACAAAAATAGAGGGATTGGGAATTCTATGTAGTGGTTCCTAGTCATCTCCCAGAGTTCTTTCGCTGGATGTAGCTAGTTCAGTTCATTACTGCTCTATTGGAATTGATTTGGTTGATCTCATTGCTGAGGATGGCCAGGTCCATCAGAACTGATCATCATATAGTATTGTTGTTGAAGTATATAATGATCTCCTGGTCCTGCTCATTTCACTCAGCATCAGTTCCTATAAGTCTCTCCAGGCCTTTCTGAAATCATCCTGCTGGTCACTTTCAGAACAATAATATTCCATAACATTCATATACCTCTAGGGCCACTGTTGAAGGTGTAAGATGGATGTACCTACCACCAGAGGCAAAGACAATATGTGGTTGAATGGAACAGTGAGCTTGGTGACATGTCCAGATCTCTGGGTTATCCCTTCAGAGGACACAAATTCTTTTAATCCTCCCATGCCCTTCAGGTTAGAGAAGAAAAACTCAGTACTCTGCTCATTTGGCATAGGTCTATCAGAAACACATTTATAAATTATCTAAATCTAAGCATAACTGCTTAGCAAAAAAGAATTCCAGACTTATGGTGGAAAGTGCCATCCATATCCAGAGAGAGAACTATGGAAACTGAATATAGATTAGCATATAGAATTTTCACCTTTGTTCTTGTTATTGTTTGCTTGCTTGCTTTTTTTTCTTGTTTTTTTCCTTTTAATCAGATTTTTCTTGTGTAGCATGACAAATATGGAAATATGTTTAGAACTGCACATGTTTAACCTATATCAGATTGCTTGCTCTCTTGGGGAAGGGGAAGAGAGGGAGACTGAGTGAAAATTTTGGAATGCAAGGTTTTACAAAGGTGCATATTGAAAATTATCTTTGCACGTATTGGGGAAAATAAAATACTATTTTAAAAAATAAAAAAAATGTCATACCCAGATGAAAGAAAGAATTCCAAAAGGCAGAATTTCCCCCTGCTCACTGAATATCATCACCACAACCTTTACCACTTATAATTTTATAGTAGTCATGAAACAAATGCAAAATTCCAAAGTCAAGAAAGATTAAAGTTTAGATGAAGTTTTCAGCTTACTGAGTGCTGCTGCTCTTAGTTGTATTAGTCAAAGGATCTCCTATTCTTATCCTTATTCAGACACCATCCTAATTCTTTAATCAGAGAGATTAGAGTGTTGGGGTTCATGCAGGTTTTCTGCTGGTGTTTTTGAAAGAATTCCTGACAGGCCAATCTCCAAATCAAGTAAAGACATTAAGATTAATTGGGGAGAGGATTATGGGAAGATGGTGGAATAGTTCAGTAAATTTCAAGCTCTTCAGATCTTCCTCACAAACAGAACAAATTTGTGCCTAAGGGTGAATATAGACTGATGAAAAATCAAGAAAACTTAAGGCAGAACAGGAGGCTTCCTGATATATAACCCAATAAGACCCAAAAGAAAGAGCCCAGGCTACATATTAAACAGAGTGAAGTACAAACTCCTCCAGGGACAGCAAGTGGGGACCCCCTGGGGCTAGCTGGGCTTGAGTGGAGCCTCCACAGGAACCACAGAAGCTGTTACCTCCTAGACTGAGTGTAGGGGGGAAGACTGGGCAGATCTCGGCTAATTAGGAATGCCAGGCCCAGCTGTGCTGCAGAGATGCAATCTTAAGTGGGAAGGAACCAGCACACCAGGAGTGCAGAAGCAGGGGGCAGGGATGCTGCTGGTTGCAGGCACTTTCAGGAGGGGGAATTAGAACAGAATGTGAAATATCTCTTTATTGTGGCTGCTGATAGGTCCTGTATGATTTTGATTGTAGCTCCAGCATATTTAAATTGTTTTTTTTTCTATAGTCTGTTTGGGGGAGATGGGGATGAAAGGAAGGAAAAAGAATAAAGTAAAAAAAAAAATACACAGCAGATAACAAAAAACAACCTACAAAGAAGCAAAGAAAAGATGGACATTCATGAATGGAATTTCTTCTACTATTATATATATCCTTCCTGAAACAGGAAATTTATTATTATATATTTTGAATCCTCCCCGATGTTCTGCTGGGCACATGACAATGTTCTGTTTTATTTTCCTTTTATGTCTTTTTTCTATTTTTTAAAAATAAACAGAAATTTTAAATTTAAAAAAAACTATCAAAAAATAAATAACATGACAAAAAAAAAAAAGATTAATTGAAAATCATGCACTCAGAAGGCACTGTGCTCCTTTTAGAAATTTACCAGGAGTTACCAACCAATCAAAGCAAAACAATAATATTTATGGAATCTGATTATATCATAAGATGTGTAATTTTGAGGTTGCAGGACCTTTGGTAACATGAGGAGATCCTACAGCCTGGAAGAACTGTGCATGTAGTTTCCCAGAATACATACACAAAGGCCCACTTAGGCGGTATTAACATATGATATTATGATTAACCTAACTCCATCATAAGTTCACCCAAAGGACAGCAAAGCAGGATAGCACACAGGTGCCAGATCAGAGGAAAGATTTATAGAAGTTTGTACTTCAATGTCCTGATCTGCATCTTAGTGGAACTGTTCCCTTATTGGGTGATTTCTATGGCACATCTAGACTTGATGGATGACAGAATTATAGACCGTGTAGACCTGTACCTGCACCTGTCAGCTAGTGATGGAGGATTTCTGTGAAAAAGGGCAGGTTTGAGCTGGGGGAAATAATCAGAATTCCATCATTTCCCACCCTTCCCTCCCCCCAAAAAAGCTGGGACCCAAATTAATTTGAAAGAGAGACAAAGGTCTCATTTTCTGTAGCTTCTTCAGGCTGAAAGCCTATGGACCAGGACCAAGAGGATAAGATGGAGAAAAATTGCCCCCAAGCCCTTGTTGAAGGGATGAGCAGCTACAGCCACAAGCAGTGTGAGAGGTGATTCTCATCTTATAAGATCATTTAGGAATTAATAGAGGCCAGTTTGGAAGCAAGAAATTGAGTTACTAGATTTAGTAAACAAGGGCTAAAAATTGAAAGGAGGAAAATAATGAGAAGCCCAGGTGGAACAACCAGTCTCATGGGAGATCAGGTTCTTATGTAAATATTCTCCCTGCCTTCTCGTGTATTTGATCAACCCTGAGTTCAACTTGATAGGAATTATTAATATACATACAGCAGGAAGAATTAGTAACAGCACTACCCCCCTCCAGAAGCTGGAAGATAATCTAAGGCTATCAATTGTCTGGAACGCTATTGGCCAGAGAGTGAAGTTAAGAGACTCCCATAATTATTTTTACCTTTTGAATCCAATTCTCCCTGTGCAACAAGAGAACTGTTCGGTTCTGCACACATATATTGTATCTAGGATATATTGTAACCTATTTAATATGTATAGACTGCTTGCCATCTGGGGGAGGGGGTGGAGGGAGGGAGGGGAAAAATCGGAACAGAAGTGAGTGTAAGGGATAATGTTGTAAAAAATTACCCAGGCATGGGCTCTGTCAATAAAAAGTTATAATTATTAGAGAGAGAGAGAGAGAGAGAGAGAGAGAGAGAGAGAGAGAGAGAGAGAGAGATTGATTGAGATTCTCGTAACTCCTAGAGTGAGTGAGAGGCCTTATTGACCAGAACCCCAAGCATCTGGGTGATATCATGACCAAGAAATCCAGTTTACAGGAGCAAGAACAACTGCAAGTTCTCTAAGGTGGAAGGAACCTTGTCAAAGAGTCTCCACTTAAGCCATAAGTGAGTGAGAGGTTTAGAAGCACTGGGGAAAAAAAAGTGATGTCAACATTAAGATACCCCAAAGGACACTCCCCATAGGAAAGGTCGGATGTAAGGTGCTGGGAAGTAAGAAGAGCTGAGTTCAGTCTAATTTTTCAGTCTTACTCTTGCTGCATAGAAAAATGCAACCCTTTGAGCTACAGGCAGTTTGGTGGTTGTTAAGAGCAGTTCAGACTGCCTTATCCCAGGGCTGAGTTTAATTTTATGCTGGTAAAATCCCTAGCCACAAGGCTGTATGAAAGAGGTTCCCAGGAGAGGAGATGAAGGAGGTTGACTGGATACAGAGGGGATCTAGAAGGTGTAAGAGATCCTATAAACACAATGAGTTAAAGATTTAATGTTGGATCGCTTGTCATAAATTGCATTAGTAAAATTGGGTGGTCCACTCAACAGTGACTCAAGAGTGGGATCAAGAAAGGAAGTTGGGCTTTTCTACGACACTATTAACTAAGTCTACCTTGAACTTTGATTAGTTTTCCTTTAGAAATTGTTTAAGCCTTTGAGAAGGATGTTAACCAAAAAAAAATTTTGGATTGGGACAGAATACTTGTATTTCAGTCAGTCAATAGGCATTTATTAAGCATTTACTATGTTCCATGCCCTGTGCTAAATGATAAGAATACAAAAAAAAAAAAGGCAAAAATATAATCACTTCCCTCAAGGAAACTACTCTAATTAAGGATTCAATATATAAATAACTTAGTACATATAAGATAATTTCAAAGGAGAAAGGTAGTAGCAGTTGGGAACACCAGGAAAAACCTTCTGAAAAAGATAAGATTTGAGTTAGATTTTTAGGGAAACTAAAAGGCAGAGATGAGAGGGAATGAATATTAGCAAAGGAGGCACAGAGATGTGCTAGAAACAACAAACATGGCATTGTAGCTAGATCACCCAGTGCTTAGAGGGAAGTATTTTAAACGACTGAAAATGTAAGACGAGTTCTTTAGATGTTAAACAGAGAAATTTATATTTGATCCTGGAAGGAAATAGAAAGTATTAATGTTTGCTGACTAGGGAGGTGACGTGGATAGATCTCTGCTTTAGGAAAACCACTTTGCCAGCCAAGTGGAGGATGTAATTTTTGCAGGGGTGAGGGGAGACTTGGGGCAGGGATGCAAATAGTCCAAGTAAGAGGTGATGAAAACTTGAAAATTAAGAGAGGTAGTTATGTGAATGAAGAGAAATGGATATGGGGGGTGTGGAGGAGTGATGTGATGGTAGAAATTTCAAGATTTGGCAGCAGATTGTGTACATTTGGTGAGAATGAGGAGTCAAGGAAGACCTTTTGGTAGTGATTCTAGGGTACTAGGAGATTTACATTGCCCTCAGCAAAAATAGCAAAGTTTTGAAGAAAGATGAGTTCAATGGGAAACATGAAAAATCCTGTTTTGGACATATTGAGTGTGAGCTGCCTAAGATACAACCGATTTGAAATATCAAAAAGACATTACTGTATTGGGTAATGTGGGACTAGAGCTCAGGAGAATGGTTAGGACTGGACGTAGATAGCCATGGAAATCATCTGCCTAGAGATGATTATTGAATTCATGGGAACTGAAGAGACTAACAGTTATAGTATATAGAGCATATGACATATAAAAAGATCAGGATAGAACCTTGGGGGACACTTGTGATTGGATGTGGGCTTGAACCTCCAAAATATATTGAGATTCCAGGCTGGTGTTGCAAGGTATCTAAAAGGAATTTGTAGACATATCTTCTCCAGATTAAGAGGCAAAGATTTTATTATTATGCCATTGATGGGCAAACTAAGTTCCAAAAGAGAATTAGCAATTAATCAGAGGAAAAGACACAAGCTAAATTCCCTAGCAGAATTGACTATTACCAAGGGGGGAGATACTTTAAGTTGGACTAAGTTCCTAATGAACCAGCTATCCATAAGAGGAAAGACACCATAAGGTAGGCAAAGTTCCTAGAGAACTTGCTGTCATAAGGCAGGCAATTCTTAACGAACCCACTATTACAAGGAGGAAGGAGGGAATGACGTGATGCTCTAAGATGGACTAGGTCCTAATGAACTAATAACACCATAAGGCAAGCAGAGCTACTGAGAAAACCCACAAAAACAAGGGGGAAAATGCCATAAGGCAGGCAAAAATCTTAGAGAACTTGCTATCATAAGACTGGCAGTTCCTAATAAATCCACCATTGTGGTGCTTAGTAAGTTTCTAAAAGAAGTTAGCAAAAATGTAGGTTCTTTTATAGGAGAAAAATTACCTCAGGACTGGACATCTATAACTTGACCTTCTGATTGTATCAGTAACTGTGGTGTCATAATAATTATGTCAATGCAATGATTTCTATAAATAATTCAACAAAGGCCACCTAAGGACAACAAAAAGTCCACTCAAGAATTGATCAAATGGTTATTATCCATACTTCTTAAAGAGGACCAAAATGACATCACTGTGTTAGAGTCAAGTTATAGTGTGTCCCATGGTGGCTGATCAGACCAATACAAGCTTGGAATGCTCTGCCACAGGTAGGGCACAAATAGTCCTTGTCAACATTCTCAACTTTGTACATGTCATGTTTCTTCTGAGCTTTGCTCATAGAGCCAGCACCTTCTCTGATAAGGGCACGCCACGCTGGGTGGTCCTGTGCCAGCATCTTCGGTGTTGTACAATCAATTCTAAAGTTCTTGAGATACCTTGAGAGCTTCCTTGAATCACTTTTTTTGACTACCTTGTGAGTGCTTCCCCTGTCTGAGTTATGCATAAACTAGTCTTCTTGGCAAGTGTACATTTGGCATACGAACAGTGTGGTCAGTCCCACAGAGTTGTGCCCTCTATGCTAGAGTTGGAACGCTTAGTTCAAGAAAGGACCTCAGTGTCTGGTACCTTATCCTGCCAGGAGATCTTCAGAATCTTCCTAAGACAATTTAAATGGAAGCGATTCAGCTTCCTGGCACGGCGCTGGTAGACTGTCCAGGTTTCACAGCTATATAACACTGAGGTTAACACAAAGCTCTATAGACCTTCAGTTTGGTAGTCAGTTTAATACCTCTCCTTTCCTATATTTTTCTTTGAAACCTCCAAAACACTGAGCTAGCCCTGGCAACATGTGTCAATCTTATTATCAATATGAACATCCCTGGAAAGTATAGTGTCAAAGTAAGTGAACTTATCCATAGCATTCAAAACTTCTCCATTTGCTGATGGTGCTACACATGGATGGTGTGGTACTGGCTGATAGAGCATCTCTGTTTTCTTGGTGTTAATTGTTAAGATAAAATGAGCACAGGCAGCAAAGAGTCCATCCATACTTTGTTGCATCTTAGCTTCAGAGAGTCCACTGAGTGCACAATCATCTGCAAACAAACAAAAAAATCACATACTGATATTCCCTCCACTTTAGTTTTCACTTGTAGCCTTTCAAGATGAAAAATTTACTATCAGTGCAGGATCTGACTCTGATGCCATGTTTGTCCTTATTGAAGACATTTGAAAATATGTCTGAAAACATCATGCTAAAAAAGCATGGGAACAAGGATACAGCCTTGTTTCGCTCCATTGGTGACTGGGAAAGTGTGAAAGCATTGTTTCAAAGAGGGTTATGAATTGGTCTCAATTCCAAAGAGCCTTCTTGAAAGAGCTCATAAAAGGTTTTTAAAAGTCAAATAAGAGAAGAAGAAAAATTGGAAAAGAAATGAGATATACACAAGAGAGAGTCAACAACTTTGAAAAGGAAGAGCAAAAATTGACAGGAAAAAAACACAATTCTTTTTTAAAAAATGCAATTAGCCAAATGAAAAAATAAAATCAATTGAAGAAAGCAACACCTTAAAAATTAGACTTAATCAAATAAAAAAAGAGATACAAAAGCTAACTGAAGAAAATCATACATTAAAAACTTGATTGGATTAAAAACCAGAATCCTACAATGTCTTGTTTACAAGAAACTCATTTGAAACAGAGAGCCACAAACAGAGTAAGAGTAAAAAAGCTGGAACAGAATATATATATATATTTTTTTTAAATAACTTTTTATTGACAGAATCCATACCAAGGTAATTTTTTACAATGGAACAGAATATATTATGCTTCAGCAGAAACAAACAAACAAACAAGAAAGCAGGGGTAACAATTTTGATCTCAGATAAAGCAAAAGCAAAAATAGATCTAATCAAAAGAAATAAGAAAGAAAGCTACATTCATTAAAGGATAACATAGACAATGAAGTGGCACTGATACTAAACATACATGCACCAAGTGGTATAGCATACAAATTCTTA
This sequence comes from Sarcophilus harrisii, assembly GCF_902635505.1. Taxonomy (NCBI): domain Eukaryota; kingdom Metazoa; phylum Chordata; class Mammalia; order Dasyuromorphia; family Dasyuridae; genus Sarcophilus; species Sarcophilus harrisii. Next base: position 589,106,676 of record NC_045428.1, read on the forward strand.
GAGAAGAAATTAAATCAGTTATATAAGTGAGACAGCAAAACTATACCAGTGGGGAATCTCAACTTCCTCCTCTCAGAATCAGTTAAATCTAAACACACACAAAAAAGAAAGAAATTAGAAAAGTTAATAGACTTTTAGAAAAATTAGATATGCCAAAGCTCTGAAAAAATTGAATGAGGATAGAAAGGAATAACCTTTTTCTCAGTGGTACAAGGCACTGAATTGTTGTATTAGATCATTAAAAACCCTCAAAATCAAATGCAAAAAGGCAGAAATAGTAAATACATCTTTTTCAGATCACAGTGCAATAAAAATTACATTCAATAAAGGGCCAGGAAAAGATAGACCAAAAACCAACTGGAAATAAAGTAATATAATTCTAAAGAATGAGTGGGTCAAACAACAAATCATGAAAACAATAATTTCATTCAAGAGTGACAATAATGAAGCGACATACCAAAATTTATGGAATGTAGCCAAAGCAGTTCCTAAAGGAAATTTTATATGTCTAAATATTTACAAGAATAAAATAGAGAAATGGGGCATGCAATTTAAAAAGCTAGAAAAAGAACAAATTAAAAACCTCTGATTAAATACCAAATTAGAAATTCTAAAAATCAAAAGAAAGATTAATAAAATTGAAAGGAAGAAAACTATTAATCTAATTAATAAAACTAAGAGCTGGTTTTATGAAAAAAAAAAAGCCAGCAAAATACAAACCTTTGGTTAATATAATTATAAAAATGAAAGAAAAAAACAAATTGCCACCCTCAAAAATGAAAAAGTTGAACTAACCACCAATGAAAAGTTCAAAACAATAATTAGGAGTTATTATGCCCAATTGTTTGCCAACAAATCTGACAATCTAATTGAAATAAATGACTATTTGCAGAAATATAAATTGCCCAGATTAACAGAAGATTAAATAAAATACTTAAATAATCCCATTTAAGAAGAAGAAATTAAAGAAGCCATTAATAAACTCCCTAAGAAAAGATCTTCAAGGCCAGATGGATTTACAAGTAAATTCTACCAAACATTTAAAGAACAATTAATACTATTTCCACCTTTTTTCCCTTCTGTTTTTTTTTCATGCTTGTGATTTTCCTCTTTTGTTTTGATTTTTCTCTCTCAACATGATTCACATGGTAATATGTAAAAAATGAACTTGAGCTCGCAAGCTCCGTGTGTTCTGCTGAACAAGAACAACTGCAAGATGAGACAGTGGCCAGAGATGTCCGAAGGCCTGGGATTAGGCATGCTGGCAATCAGTAATCTCTAAGGGAGAGTTACAAGTGAGGATTGCCAGGCCCCAAAAGGGAAGGTTCAACAGCCTTGCTGAGAGTCGGGAAGGCAGGATGTGTAATCATGCCCGGTGACACAGCTGTGCAAACAGCTCAAGTATCTAAGTTAGAGAGCCAGAAGGGTGGATGTGGATAAAGCCTTACAGGATAGAAAACTAGATGCTATGAAAACAGGACTTCAAGCGCCAGAGAGCATTCAAAAGGTCTTTTGAAAAGATGAGGAAGGACATTGGCAAGGTCCAACCTTCGTACTTTGGAGAGGACCGAGATATTTAGGTCTTGCAGGTCCTGATGGAGAAGGCCAGTAGATTTCAGAAAGACTGAATCATGAAATACTAATCATTTGGTCAACCTGAAATCACCTTAGACCTGATCTTGACATTCAGTACTGGATGCTGCTGCTGCTGCCTAAGAGTCATTCATTTCCCCTCTTCAGTCTGGACCCCATTGGGTAGGGCCAGCTCTATGCCCCTTGTCAACCTGAAGTAGTTCCAGAAGATGAGACCTTCATCCCTTTGCCACAGATGAATCTGGGTCTGACTGATTGAGGTGGCCCCTTGTGGAAAACTTGAGGAAAGTCATCTATAGCTGTGGTACCAACACCAAATTGAACATACTTCCTTTCTCATCCCCTTTATTGCATTTTTGTATTGTTACTTTTTCTACTTTAAGCCTATGTTATTTTGTTATTCTTTTTTCTAGCTCTCTAAAATAATCTTTGGTGGTCTGATTTATATGGTGCTGAGTGAATAAACTAATTTAGATAGAATTGTTATTTTTATTTTACTGGCTTGGCCTATTCATAAGCAATTGATATAAAAATGTTTTGTAATTGTGTTTAAATAATTCTTGTGTTTGCCTTGGAAGGTAGAGTCCCAAGTTTTTATACTATCTACTGTTATTTTAAATGAAATGTCTCTATCTATCTCTTGCTGTTATATTTTGTTGGTAATATATAGAAATTTGCTGATATTTTATATCCTGCACTTTGCTAAAGTTGTTAATTATTTCAATTAGTTTTTTAGTTGATTTTCTAAATATATCATCATATCATTTGCAAAGATAGTTTTATCATTCATTGCCTATTCTAATTACTTCGATTTTTTTCCTTCTCATTGCTGTAGCTAACATTTCTAGAACTATAGTGAATAATAGTGGTGATAATGAGTATCACCCATTTATGATGATACTCATGGCTGATGGTTTTATAGAGCAACTATATATTTTTAAGGAAAGATCCATTTATTCATATGGGGGTGGGTTTTCTTTTAATAGAAATAGTTGCTGTATTTTTGTCAAAAGCTTTTTCTGCATCTAGTAAATAATGATGATTCTGTTGGTTTTGTTATTGATATGGTCAATTATGCTGATAGTTTTCTGTAACCTCCCTCCGAGGCTACTGATTGCCAGGGCCATACATACCAATCTTCCCCAGATACACATGGAGACCAGCTGATGTTAAGGTGCCAAAAGCCTTTCTTTATTGGTAATCTCAGCAGGGGTTAGCAGGAAGCAAGAGCAAGTGTATGTCTCTGCATCTCTGAATCCCTCTACATCTCTGCCCCTCTCTACCTCTCTCTGCATCCTTCACCTATGGACTCAAAGCTGATTATTTATATTTACTGTCCTGTGATATTACCCCGTGCTTAGCCCACTCAGCACTGTGTAGGTGGATCTGCAGAAGGGAGATACCTGGAGTTAGTACTGCATCCTAAGAAAAGATCTAGCAAGAGGACACACCCCTCTCCATCTCAAGGAACCTTTAACACCTGTAAGACACAACCTCCTGCCTCAGAGGGCAAGGCCTTTTTTACCTCCAGGATTCAGTCTACCAGCTGACATGGCATACATGGCAATTCTCAGAAGGAAAGTCCCTAACACTTATAGCACCTAGAGCTATTCTCAGATCTTATTAACCATTCCCATCATGGACATGTTCTCATTTCGACTTCTGTAACACTTTTCTTATTTGATTTTGCTACCATGACTCATTGCTGCTTACCAGTATCTTTTGTTGGATTGTCTTCTAGTCCCCTAAATCACTGACCAACTTGAGCTACTGATCAACTGTCACCAATGGGAGGATGAGCATGAGGCCCTGAGAATGGCAGTACCTTGCAAACTTCTAGTCTTGCTTCCACTTCAGCCCTCACAACCAAAGGGACCAGACATCCCTCAACCAGCTGCCATTTACAGGGCAAATTGGCAAACCTCGTTAAATATTATTTGGAACAGCATGCTCCCTAGGAGAGAGGAAAGAGGCAACTCCTTTAGAAAAAAAGATCAAGATCAATTGTGATGGACTTGGCTCTCTTCAACAATGAAATGATTCAAGGCAATTCAATAGACTTGGGATGCAAAATGCCATCCACATCCAGAGAGAACTATGGAGACTGAATGTGGATCAAAGCATAGTATTTTCACTTTTTTTGTTGTTTGTTTGCTTGCTTTTTTTCCCTTTTGATCTGATTTTTCTTCCTCAGCATGAGATACATGAAAATGAGAAAATTGTATATCTTTAACCTATATTGAATTTCTTAGGAGGAGGGGAGACAGGGAGGCAGGGAGAAAATTTTGGAATACAAGGTTTTGAAGAGAGGAATGTTGAAAACTATTTATGCATGTATTTGGGAAAAAATAAAATATTATTTAAAAAAATCAAACTATCACCTTGACCTGATAGAAAAAGCCCAGGATCATTAACCCAATAGCTTTTGGGATAGTTGTACTTTCAGGTCAATTCCTGCAACTATCACCTTTGGAAAGAAATGGAGATGCAGCTTGGTCACCACTCCTGAAGAGTTGCAGCCACAGCTATCAAAGACCCATAAAGATACATTCTTGTCACTAAAATCCTTGGCTCTGTCAAATTGTTCAATATTGAAACAGATAAGATTTTTCCAGTGGAAATAACATTAATCAGCAAACATCACCATCTGTTTGGGGCTGCATGCTAAGGTCCATGGGACTTTTCCGTCCCATGGAATTTGTGGCTGAAACCCCCATATTTAATGTTTCTCTCATTAGAATGTGAACTCCTTGAAGGCAGGGACTTTATTTGTTAGTTGTAATACCATCACTTAGCACAGCATTTTGTACATTAAGCACTTAATAAATGTGAGATTCATTAATTTTTTGTTGATTCTTTAGAGTTTTCCAAGAAGTCCATTCTATCATCTACAAATATAGTTTCATCTCCTCTTAGTCAATGTTTATGTCTTTCATTTATTTCTCTGGTCTGATTGCTTTTGCTAGCATTTCTGGAACGAGAATCAAATAATAGTGAGAAGAGGAGGTACCCTTACCTTACCCCTACACTGACTGAGAAAGCTTCAAGTGTTTCTCCAATACAACAATGCCAATTTTTAGTTTTTAGAACTATACTTATTATATGAAAATGATTCTCCTGTGTCTATGTTTTTAAGAGCTTTTTGCTTAACACTAAAAGAAACAGGTACATCAATTGAAACAAAATATAATTTTCCTTTTAAATAAAAACTTTCATCTTTGTTTTCTTTGTCTTATGGATTAAAAAAAAATGCAATCACTTGACACAGCTTGGTCCTTTGAGGTTTTCTTAAATTTGGGTTCTAGTGTTAAATATTTTATTTAAATAAGTTTTTTCTGCATTTACCATAAAAGTATGGAATTGTTTTAATATGATTAGTTATGTTGTCTTCCTCCACCATTGCATTCCTAATACAACTTGGCCATAAAGAACGATTTACTGTACAGAACTCATAAAGGGCTGTTCAGATCCTCTATCACCTGCTAGGTAGAGAGCCCTGGGAAGGGTCCAAGGCCTCGGGAGGGGTGGAGCCTCAGAAAGGGGAGGGGCCATAACCAGAATCAAAAGGCTCCCTCCAAACCAGAGCCAGGCTCCTCCCTGCTTGGATCGGGGCCAGGTCTTCACCTTCGCTTCTCCTCCAAGGCCTCAGGCTCCCGCGCTGTCTGCAAGCTTCGCTGAGCATGCGCCCCGAGGAGGCAGAGAGCCCAGAAGCGATTAAGACCTCGTGCCTCCCGCCCCAGGCTAAGCTAGGCCTGCTTGCGCTTGCGCAGGCCTGTCAGCCAACAACTGCGCGCATGCGTGGTACAAGCCCGGCAGAGTCCGAGGAGGTTGCGCAGCGCCTGCGTGTCCAGGAGTGGTCGGGGCCCGCACGTGCCTCCCGTGCCAGGTCATGCGCCTGCGCGGGCAGAAAAGGCGGGAAGTATCAGTCTGGGCGGACCAGCGTGAGGAAAGGATGGCAAGGTGACGGCCAGACTGTGAGGGGTACAAAGGGAACAGGAGAAAGACCCCGTCAAACGTTCAGTTTCTTCCTTGTGGAGATTTTGAGCCAGGAAGGGGAAGAGAAGGGTAAAATATGCCCGGTGAGAGGGAATTTCGTGGGATTGTCGGGAAAGGCGGAAGGAGGGGGGTGGGGGAGGGGAGGGTGATGTGGGCGGGGCTCCGCCTGCCCAGCTGTTGCACGGTCCTGTGCTTCACACCTGGAAGGCTCTCCCTCCCCACCTCAGCCTTTTAGGATCCTTGGCTCCCTGGCAAGCCCTCTCTGTCAGGGGCTGCCTCCTTTCCTCCTTGAAAACTTTCTTGGTCCCTCCAGCCTTCCCCTCCTCCCGAAAATACTTTGCATGTTTTATTTGCATGACACACGTGATCGCGTCTTAATCTTCCCCCCTTCTTTTTAATAGTATTTTATTTTTTCCAATCATATGTAAAGATAGTTTTCAACATTTACCTTTTTTCCCCTGAGGCAATTGGGATTAAGTGACTTGCCCAGGGTCACACAGTCAGTTAGGAAGGGTAAAGTGAGAGCAGATTTGAACTCAGGTCCTCCTGATTGCCACCTAGCTGCCCCCTCAACGTTAATTTTTATAAGATTTTTGAGTTCCATATTTTTCCCTCCTTCTTTTCCCTTTCCCCTTCCCAAAACAGCAAGCAATCTGATACAGATTATATATGTACAATCATATTAAACATATTTGTATGCTGTAAAAGAAGAAATGGAGCAAAAGGGGGAAAACCACAAGAAAGGAAAAAAATGAAAGTACTATGCTGCCGTCTGCATTCAGACTCCGTGTTCTGTATGTTATTTGAGTGTGGACGGCATATTCCATCCCAAAACTATTAGAAATGGTCTTGAATCACTGCACCATTGAGAAGAACTCAGTCTGTCATAGCTGATCATCACATAATCTTGCTGTTACTGTGTACAGTGTTCTCCTGGTTCTGCTTACCTCACTAAACATCAGTTCATGTAAGTCTGCAGGTTTTCTGAAATCTGCCTGCTCATCATTTCTTATACAACATAATACTATTCCATCATATTCATCTATCTAACATGACTTCCTTGAAAGCATTTTTACTTTTTTTGTTTTGTTTTGTTTTGGTCTTGGCAATTCTTTTCTGTTCCCCTAATGTGTGCTTCTTTATTGCATTCCTCACAGTGCAGTTCTGAACTTTCTCTTCTCTTCTCAAGCCTCCCATTCCCACTATTCTCTGCATCTGTCTTCTCAGATGAGAACATCTTCCTATTTTAGTCCTATTATACTAAAACAGGAGCCTTTCTGCCTATTTGAGCTCTCCATCTCAAATGGCATTTTGTGGTTGTGAATTGTGAGTTTGCTCTCAGGATCTGAAATGGGAGAAAATTCTACAATCATTACTGTATGAGGAGTACAGGTATTGGGTAACGGTCTCACCATAGAATAGGATGGATTTTAGAGACAGTTCATAGGAAGTTGCTCCTCCCCAGAAAGGAGTATATTTTGAGGGAGTTGTTAGGATTGGAGTGTCCATAAAATTTGAGGAAACCTGGAAAATATGAGAGTAATATTAACCTTTGTGAAATATCCTAAAATGTAAGTAGGCCTCAAGTAATTATGAGATCGCCATAGAGTCATGGAAAGGTCCTTCAAGTCATTTTGGGGTGACATCACAGGTGTGGTGAATGACTGGGTTAATTTTTAATAGTACTCCATGGAGAAAAGGTCCATAAATTGCAGTAGTTGCTGGATATTCTTAGATTTCTCCATGGGAACCTTATGTCATTATTGAGCACTTAACTCATGGACTGAGATGCCATTAATAATTATGAATGTGTATTAAAGAGCATGGGGCCCTTTTTAGTAATCTCATCTCACAGGAAATGAGAGAATCTCAAATAATCATAGGGTTTTACTGGAATCTGAGCAGCTTTTAGCTTTTGTGGGATTGCCATATGATAGCTGTACAAGTCCTTGTGGGATGCTCAATCCCAGGATGTCTGTAGGGTCATTATGGGATGACTTCATAGTAAGGGGGTCATATTACTGTGGGATTGCTAAAAAGGATAGGTGGGCCATATTTCAGTTTGTGGTCATCTTACTAGATTGGAAAGGGAAAAGTATTTTGAATCAGGGTTACCTCAAGTGATATGTTAGTTTAGAGAGTCGTGAGGTCCCCTTATTAAGATAAGAAAGGCCAAAACTGATTGTGGCATTACTCCACAGTATTGCTCATTGAATGTGAAGAGCACAGGGAACTGACTTGCTGTAAGATTGTCCTAAAAAAATAATGGACGAGGCTATAGTTTGTGTGGTTAACTTCCATGCTATAAGTGACCTCAAGTTACTTTTATAGTAACTTATTATAGAATTTGAAAGTTCAAAAGTACTTGAACCCATACTCAGAAGGAATCCTCACTAAAATATACCTGACAAGTGGTTGTCCAGCCTCTGCTTCAATACCTTCAGGTAGAGGAAATCTTTGGAATTCCTGAAGTATTGAACCCGGTATTTTGGGGTCAGCCTATTGGGAATAAGTGTTTATGAAGTCACCCTCAGGTTAAATGGACTAAATAAGTCATTGTGGAGGGAAGGACTTAACAGGTGCTCTGGGTGTACTACATCTTATTTGTGTTTGAAAACATAAAGAAAAATAACTACATAAATATTACAAGACTCCAGTTGACTCTAAAAAGCAAAACTAGAAGAAGTGGGTGAAGTCTGTAAAGAAAATTTAATTTTTGGAAACTGAGTAGATGCCCATCAATTGGAGAATGACTGAATAAATTGTGGTATATGAATATTATGGAATATTATTGTTCGGTAAGAAATGACCAACAGAATGATTTCAGAAAGGCCTGGAGAGACTTACATGAACTGATGCTGAGTGAAATGAGCAGGACCAGGAGATAGATCATCATATACTTCCAACAACAGTACTATATGATGATCAGTTCTGATGGACCTGGACATCTTCAGCAATGAGATGAACCAAATCAGTTCCAATGGAACAGTAATGAGCTGAACCAGCTACACCCAGCGAAAGAACTCTGGGAGATGACTAAGAACCATTACAAAGAATTCCCAATCCCTCTATTTTTGTCTGCCTGCATTTTTTATTTCCTTCACGGGCTAATTGTACACTATTTCAGAGTCCAATTCTTTTTGTACAGCAAAATAATGGTTTGGACATGTATACTTATTTTGTATTTAATTCATACTTTAACATATTTAACATGTATTGGTCATCTTGCCATCTAGGGGAAGGGGTGAGGGGAAGGAGGGGGAAAATTGGAACAAAAGATTTGGCAATTGTCAATGTTATAACATTACCCATGCATATAACTTCTAAATAAAAAGCTATTAAAAAAAAAAAGAAAGAAATTTAGTTTTGACATAAGAAAATATTTCTCTAGAATGGGAGTAGGTCAACCCTTCACTGGAAGTCTGGTAGACTAGATGGCCTGTAGAATAACAGCATTTTCCATAAGGAAATAGTAAAAAAAAATTTATATTAACTTTTTTATTTTTCAACACACATGCAAAGATTTTTCAACATTTATCTCTGCAAATCTTGTGTTCCATATTTTTCTCTCTCCCTTTCCCCACCCCCAGTCAGCTAGTAATCTAATATAGGTTAAACATGTGAAGTTCTTCTAGACATATTTCCACATTTATCATGCTGCACTAGAAAAATCAGATCAAAAAGGGAAAAAATGAGAAAAAAAACAAACAAGAAAGCAAAAAATAAAAAGTGAAAATACTATGTTATGATACATATTCAGTCCCTATAGTCCTCTCTCTTGATGCAGATGGCTCTCTATATTACAAGTCTATTGTAATTAGCCTGAATCACCTCATTGTTGAAAAGAGTCAAATCTATCACAGTTGATCATCACATAATCTTGTTGCTGTGTACAATGTTCTTTTGGGTCTACTCACTTCACTCAGCATCAGTTCACATAAGTCTCTCCAGGCCTCTCTGAAATCATCCTGTTGATCATTTCTTATAGAACAATAATTTTCCATAACATTCATATACCATAACTTGTTCAGCCATTCCCCAACTGATGGACATCCACTCAGTGTCCAGCTCCTTGGCACTACAAAAAGGGCCGCCACAAACATTTATGTACATGTGGTCCCTTTTCCCTTTTTAATGATCTCTTTGTGATACAGGCCCAGTAGAGACACTGCTGGATCAAAGAGTATGAACAGTTTGATACTCCATATTGCTTTCCAGAATGGTTGGATCAGATCACAACTCCACCAATAATGTATTAATATCCCAGTTTTCCCACATCCCCTGCAACATTTATCATTATCTTTTCCTGTCATCTTAGTCAATCTGAGAGATGTGTAGTGGTACCTCAGAGTTGTCTTAATTTGCATTTCTCTAATCAATAGTGATTTAGAGCTTTTTTTTTTAAATATGACTAGAAATTACTTTAAAGGAAATAGTAAAAATTTTAAGGTTGCAAATCAAAGTGGAAGCATGGTAGCACTTTCTTCATTAGTTATGGGAAAGTCCAGAAAAGGAAAGAGGGTTTTCATAATGAGTTCAGATTGGGACACATTGAGTTGTCTCAGGGATATAGAGCTTGAAAAGCTCAGGGGAGAGATAGACAGGTATGTGAGTTATGTGCATGGAGATAATAGTTAAATCCATGGAAGCCAATATAATTACTAAGAAAAAGTGTGTAGAGGAATAAAAGAGGACATGGATCAGAACTGTGGGAAAACCAGACCTATGAATGAATATTGGGACAGAGCTAGGAAGATGACCCAGCAAAAGTGGAGAGGTCAGACAGGCAGGATAACCCAGACTAGTCAGAGAGAGTGGTAAATAATGTCAGGTGCATTAGTGAGGTCAGTAGGGATGAAGAGTAAGAAATGAGTCAGTTTGATGTGTCTCTAAGGGGATTGAACTCTAGGGCTTTTAATAGGCAGTTGATCAATCAGTCAACCAACAAAGAGATTTATTTAAAAGTGGTCAGGGATTAAAAAAAGGTATTTAAAAAAAAAAAAAAGCTCAGGTATTGTGCTTAGTGCTGGGGATACAAATAAAAAGAAACAGTCACAACCCCTGGCCCTTTAAGTGCTTACTAACCCACAAAAGAAACTGAAAAGGCAGAGATGGAGCAGAGTGGGGAAAAAGTATCAGTGTGAGGCCATGATAGAGACATCTAAATGGACTGAACCTCCTCCTTAAATGGAGGTCATGGAACCCATTTCCCACTAAGTAGAGAGTCCATAGTGAGAACTGTTGTCTGGGACTGATAAGATGTGAGGACTCAGCAGATTTAATCTTGCAAAATAATGAGATTTGCCAATAATGAGTTTTCTGGGGAAGAAGGCATGATGGAGAAATTTTAAAAAGGCCAAAAGCAGGGTGAGAAACAAGAGTGAATACTGTACTGGATCCCTCTCTTAAATGGAAGACCCAGAATCCATTACTTGTGTGATGTCTGCTGCTTTTGTCCATGTTTACTGGCTAGTAAACATATGAAAATAGCACACCCTTTATAAGATGCAAAAAAGGCCACTTCAATGGGCAGTCCTTGTCTCCAGAACTTGACCCTTCTGGCCATAATTTTTTCAGACAAGTTAAAGGGAGTCAATTTATGAGTGGCCTGCTTTGTCTCTCTCTCTCTCTGTCTCTCTGTTTCTGTCTCTCTCTCAATAGCTCTCTCCTTCTCTTTCACTTCCTCCCGCTTCAGTTCTCTCTACTTACATATCATCTTGTTAGGCCTTCATCCCATCTTACCTACATTTTTGCAGTGACCTCTCAATTATCGTCTTTTGATGAGGTCCTTGGCTAGGTGAATTCACTTGGGCACAAATTAGGCAGGCTTGACAAACCTGCCTAATGATTTTTCCTAGTTTGTGATCAATGAAAATAAGGTTAATAGGGGATTGGAGAAAATTCTTTCCTATGTGAATGGTTTGAATTCTCAGTCCTTTCCATAGTTCTAAAGTTCTGACTAAAGGATTGAATTAAAACTCCCAAGGCTTGACCACATCATTCATCAACATATAGAATAAAAAGTTTTTCCAAACTGGGCAAAGCTAGTACTGGGGTAAAGGTCAATTTGGTTTTCAAAGTCTCAAAGTCTTGACCTGGTCAAGTCCCCAGTCTGGGGGAGCATGTTAGGGCTTTGACAGCCCTTGAGGTCCTGAACCATATGATACTCCCCATTCAGTTCTTTAACTGGAAGAATATGAATATTACAGGGAAGCTGACTTATACATTAGAAACTTTTCAATCAAAGGTTGTAATTCCTCTCTGGTTTCAGGCTTCATTGGGTATTGATATCTATAATGGAACACATTAGGATCTTGGAGGCACACGATAATTGGAATGACATGAGTTGCCCAACCTGGAATTCTCTGGTCCTAGACAAAGGAATATCTTCTTTCCCAGATTTAAGTTGGAATATGGGAGGGCCTTGAGAAAAGTATTAAAAGTGCTCCTGGAGATCTGAGAAGAGAGAATTGGGTTCCCAATTCTCAGGTCCTGTTCCAAAGCGGGGCTAGGCAAGAGAGAAGAATTAGAAAAGTGTTTAAACAACAGATCTCCAAACTAACAGGGTAGAAAGGTTTCAAAACATTCCTGTTGCCTATCAATCCTCACTACCTTATGGGATGCTGGTTGTGTAGGGCCAGAATGCTGAAGTAGGACACAGCCTTTGAGTTCCCATGTCAATAAGAAAATTCATGAACTTACCTGACACATCCAAAGAACAAAATTTAAAAATTAAAAATAAAGGGAAAAAAAGGTGCTTAACCTTGAAATTGAGGAAGTAAAGCCATATTGATGAGGTTAGTGGCAGTCAGGGAGTTGTTAAAATCCCTTTATGGTCGGCGCACAGGTTCTTCATGAAACAATTCATGAAACCCAAATTATTAATTGGCAAAAATGAAAGTTTATTGTTGGACAGGAAGCCAGTTAAAGTTCCAAGAAATTGTATCTCAAATAGTAAATCTCAAATAGTTAATCAAAGCTTCAGAATCACATGTCCTAAACAAGTATTGACAATAATCTTACATTGATAACAGTAAGAGATTCATCCTAGAAAGTTCACAGCTTTTCTTCATATCTAAGTAGATGGGATTTAAATTCAATATTATGGGAGAATTCATTCCATCCATTTTCACAGTTAAAATTACTAATTCTGTATTTTCTGTCGTCATATTTTCTCCAGACTATACTTTTCTCTCTTCTTTCCCCTTTCCCTTCTCAACAGTGTTGTGCTTCTTCACCACCTCCCTCAATCTGTCCTCCTTTTTTTTCCAGCCCCTCTTTCTTATTCCAAAAGGGATAAGCCCTTCTAATTCTACTCTCTCCTTCTATTAGTTTCCCCCTTTCTTTTCCCCTTTCCCCTCCTACTTCCCTAGGGTATAGGGTAAGACAAGTTTCTATACCAATATAAGTATGTATGATATTTCCTCTTTGAGCCAAATCTGATGAGATTAAGATTCATGTTTTTCATATTACTGAGCTGATTCTTTCTCTGCATACCTCCATCTGTTTTCCTGGCTTTCCTCTTGGTCCCTTCTCCTGGTGCCAGGACATTCTATCAGCACCAAATAGCCTTGTACTATGGCTCACCAAAGCAGTTCCTCACCAACATGGAGTCTCATTGCTTTTAACTGTCTCTGTTAATAATAATAACAATAACAATAATCATAACTAAATTTACTATAGCACTAAGAGTTACAGAATACTTTATATATGCATATCATTTATTAATTTAAATTCAAGAGACAGAGTGGTGAATGGAGAGACAACTGGTCTCAAAGGTCTATGTTCAAGTCTTTCTTAAACTGTAATAGAGGTGTGATCCTAAACACCTCAGTTATAAGGCTGTAAAGTGTTGAGAGGGTGCTAAACTGCACTGGTAAATGGAGGTTCCTTACCTAGGAGTTTCTTAAGTCAAGAAAATCACAAAGTTTGGTCCTTATCCCTATCCTGATTTTAATTTTCTGTGATTTATTGGACAATATTGTGGAGGGAGGGTCAGGTGCTTCATTGGATGTGATGGGGAAAGGAGAGTGAATTCAAAGTATTGAACAGGGATCTTTAGAAGGGTGGTATTGTCCTGGATAAAAAAAAATAGGGAGAATACAAGCTTGGGGAGAGAGGGAGGTAGGGAGAGAATAAAGTCTGTTATGGACATTTAGCTCTAGAAGAAACCTTAGAGGTCATCTACTCTTAACCGCCCCATGTTACAGTTGAACTGAGACCCAGAGAGATGGAATGGTTTTTTAAGACCACCAAGCTGGAAAGTGAGAAGGGCAGGATTTTTTGGGTTCTGATGGTTCACAGTGAATGTAAATGGCAGTTGTTTCTGTTTTGGCCAGAAATCCTGAGGGTTTTCCCCTCCCAGACTTATTTGTTCTTTATTTGGTTGGTTTTTTGACTAGGTAAAAGAGGCCATTCTCCATTTCATTTCTTACCTAACCAAAATCACTGAATGGACATTGCCCCAGATGAATTGAGACCTGGGAAAGATCTTAAGCTAAGATTTTTCTTAGCCAGGGTCTCCTACTGCATCCAGGGCCATTTCCAGTAATCCAGTTCTATATCTTGATACAGGACTCAAATAGGTCAGGAAGAAAGAGTGAGGCTGATGACTTTGCACAGGCTTGCCTCACTTCAGTCCAATTCACTTGCAAGTCATGATATCTCTTTTTGGACATCATGTTCCTCTTTGAGAAGATAGGATGAACAACAACAAACCACTACAAGGAAGAGACTGACTACTCTCAGGAGTTGGCAATTAGTGGGTGAGGCAATACAGATTAATAGATAGAACTTTCTTGTCCTCTTGTACTGTCTCAAATCCTTAAAATTCCTTACCTGTTGGTCTTCCTTTTTTCAGATTGCAGAAAAAAGAGGCATCTGCTTTTTACTAGGTAAAATCCTATACTATCGATCCCATTCCCTCCTGTCTTCTCTGGGACCTTGTTCTAGCAATCATTCCCACTCTCTGATGTATCTTCCATCTTCCATCTTCCCAGCTGGAAACCTGTCAACATGGTCAAGTTACTCTGGTCCTAAAAAAAAATCCTTCTATAATTGTGAATACATCCAGCCATTCTGGAGAGCAATTAGAACTATGCTCAAAAAGCTATCAAACTGTGCATACCCTTTGACCCAGCAGTGTTACTATTGGGCTTATATCCTAAAGAGATTTTAAAGAAGGGAAAGGGATTTGTTTGTGGCAGCCCTCTTTGTAGTGGCCAGAAACTGGAGACTGAGTGGATGTCCATCAATTGGAGAATGGCTGAATAAATTGTGGTATATGAATATTATGGAATATTATTGTTCTGTAAGAAAAGACCAGCAGGATGATTTCAGAAAGACCTGGAGAGACTTACAGGAACTGATGTTGAGTGAAATGAGCAGGACCAGAAGAACATTATATACGTCAACAACAATACTATATGATGATCAATTTTGGTGGACCTGGCCCTCTTCAACAATGAGATGAACCAAATCGGTTCCAATAGAGCAGTAATGAACTGAACCAGCTACACCCAGGGAAAGAACTCTGGGAGATGACTATGAACCACTGCATAGAATTCCCAATCCCTCTATTTTTGACCACCTGCATTTTTTATTTCCTTCACAGGCTAATTGTACACTATTTCAAAGTCCCACTTTTTTTGTACAGCAAAATAACTGTCTGAACATGTATACATATATTGTATT
The DNA here is from genome assembly GCF_902635505.1 of Sarcophilus harrisii. Classification (NCBI taxonomy): domain Eukaryota; kingdom Metazoa; phylum Chordata; class Mammalia; order Dasyuromorphia; family Dasyuridae; genus Sarcophilus; species Sarcophilus harrisii. The sequence goes on from NC_045428.1 coordinate 589,121,958, forward strand.
TAACTTATACTTTAACATATTTAACATTTATTGGTCAACCTGCCATCTGGGGGACGGGGTGGCAGAAAGGAGGGGAAAAGTTGAAACAAAAGGATTTGCAACTGTCAATGCTGAAAAATCACCTATGCATATATCTTATAAATAAAAAGCTATAATAAAAAATAAAAAATCCTTCTATCATATTTAGCTCTAATGTTCACTCATATTACCACACTTCTTAAAAAAAAAAAACTCACTGTCCCATTTCATCACTTCCTTAACCACTTGCAAACAATTCTTCACCTCATCGCCTTACTAAAACTTCTCTCTTAGGGGTGGCCAAAAATCTAATTGCCAAATTCTTGACTTTGAAAAAAAAATCAGAATCTTTGATCTCTGCAACATTTGACATAGCAGATTAACCACCTTCTTTCCATTTGACAGCTGAGATGCAATGTGACGATGATTCTCCTTCCTTTCTAACAAATCCTTTGTCTACTTTCCAGTCTTCTCACAGTAGCCTCAGTTTATTTTTCTGCTTCGTATATCTCCATTCTATAATTCATCTTCCAAATAGCTGCCAAAATGATACTTTTTTAAATACAAAACTGATCATAGTGATAAAGTCCAGAATACTGGGTGTAATGGGCAGAGAGAAACTGAAGAATTGGCAAAATTATTCCCTGGAGCAGGTAGGAAGAAGACTGATAATCAAGATCAGTTTATTTCCATGGTCCCACCCACTGAATCCAGTCAGTACCCAGTACTGAACCCAGTAATCCAGTCAGAAGTTCAAGTTATTTCAAGTTCTTGAGGCTAAATTCTTCCTATAAAAAACTTATGGCTCATGGCTTTAAGGTCCACCACTGCACAGTGCCTTGTGGTGTCTTTCCCATTCCCCTTCCCCTTCTCCCATGCCATCTGTGGTATCTCCCCTAACTCCACTATACTTCCCAACCCCACTTCTCCTCCTTATAACTAACTAACTCTTTTAGGATGCAAAGTCCCTTTCAGGATTTAGCCTGCCAACTAAGGCCATTCCCTAACCTCATGGGGTGCTCTCTTTCTACTAGGTAATTATGAGTTCCACTGAGGAACTTGTCTTTCATATGCTTTTCCACTCTATTTCATATTTACCATTCCTAGTTCTATTTTATCCCTCCATTTTTTTTCTGCAGCCCATTCCTTTAAATAAATTTACCTTTTTCCAAAGAGAATGACCATTGTGAATTCTTCACATGACCAAACCCTAACTTTGGTGCCTGCCATCATTTGGTGCCAAACCCCATATTGTAGATTGTCTCGGTATCACTGATGAGGTAAAATAGGTGCCAGGAATGGTAAATAGAAATAGATTCGGGAGAGTAATTGATTGTAAAAAGAATATTATATAAGTTCACAACATGGAGCAAACATGGAGCTATCCATCACAGATCACAAAGTTTTGCTATTTATTATATGAGTTAACAAGAGGAAAGATAAGTTCTTTAGTAGAATCCACAATTAATCAGGAGGAAGAAGCCATTAAAAGGAAGATGCTGTGAGGTGGAAAAGAAAATCCCTTATAACAGGCTTAGTCCTGAAAAGAAGTTAGCAAGGAAAGGGGTGCTATTTATCTATGTGAATAGTTTCATTAGCTCTTGGTCTCTTGGTCTCCTTAGCTCAAGCAATTAAAATGCAGTCATACATGAATTAGCATTTTGCACTTCCGGGCACACAACTTTTAAATTAAATCTCAGTGGAGTGGACCAGGATCTATGAAGTAAGGGGAGGAGTTTGATACCTCAGAGGGAAGGATAAAGGAGGCATCAAGTGGAGTTTACCTGGCTGAATAGGTCCTAGACCAGTCCAAAGATAAATGCTAATCAAGATCTGCCTTAACAATGTTAATAAGACAGTTTGGAAAAGTTTCCAACGTGAGTGTTTTACTGACAAGTGGAGAGAATAAGCTGGTTTTATAATTCATATCATCACTTCCCTGCTTCTCTTCTCACTGCCATCCCCCATAAAAACACTCAAAAATCTTCACTAGCTCTTTACTATTTCTCATTTATATAACTTGTGGTTCAGGACCTTCCTAAAACTTTGAGCTCACATTAACTGAATCCAATCTTGGGTGTTGACCACAAAAGATCATTATCTCTGGGAAAATCTCCAAGTATAACTCAAGTCCAGGGTTGCACAAATGTAGTTAATGAGGTTCCAAGCTCCTATATGAACACTCTAGGTAATAAATGTTATTGTGTATAGGACAGCCAAGTGCATAGACAGTGCAAAATATGCAGACTTCCTGGAGTTCCTACATATATATGGATAACATATAATCAAATGACAAGTAGTCTATAAGCAGATATTAGAAACAGAGAAAGACCTCACATTGACTTTCCCACAAGAAACAATACTTGAGTTTACATTAGGGAACCTATCTCATTCTTATGGATCACAGTGTCACATATAGTTTTCCCTAGATTTGGAGTGCCACTTTATTATTTGAATTACTCCTAGAAGGCAAACCCTTTGGGATCTGCTAAGAAAATGGGCAGCTATTTCCCCACTAGACCAGCATTGTTAAAATAATTCACTGTGATGAGGGTGAGTTGTAAGATGGAGATCTCTTGCTTCCCCATTGGGCTTAGTTTTAAACTCTTAATATTCCTTTAACTTTAGAGATAACATAAGTAATGCTTTTCTTAGGAGACATATTGCTAAGGAAAATTCCTTTTTTTTTTCCTCTATATGATCTGGTCACCAATTTCTCAAATTTAGAGTTGTTAAGACACCCCTTAAATTTGGAGCTGACCAAGAAATCTCTTTTCTAGCTACAGGGCTAGATTCTACAGTCATTCTGCCTAATAAATTTCCCTTCTCTGACAAGGAAATTAACTTCTAGAGTTCTTGATCTAGGGACTACTCATAAGTTACTGTCTCCCAAAGACTACTATGGAAATCAACCTTTTTTAACTAAAAGACTGGATTCTGATATCATCCAGTCTCAAAACTAGAAATCTGCCTTTACACAGGAGGTTTGGGTTCAGAAATATTGTCTATGAACTCTGTTTGAGCTGAGTGGGCAAATTCATGTCTACTTCTGTTAAGGACCATGCCTAAGTGAAAGGGCAGGTCAATTCTCAGAAAGCCTCCACAGCTGTGAATCATAACACTTGAAGGAGTTGCAAAGCAGCCTTTACTGATACAGGTGTTGTTTGTGGATTGGGAATGAAATAAATTGGAGGCAGAGGGAGCAGGAGAGAGGTCAGAGAATGCAATTGCCTCTCAGTGGAGAGGTCAGAGAACAGCAACTGCCTCTCAGGAGAGAGGTCAGAGAATGCAACTGCCTTTCAGTCTCCTTGTATCATCATCATCCTCTCACATGAAAAGATCCATTCTACAGGTCTGAGTTTGACCTCCAGCAGCCACTGACAAGTGGCTCCCATATCACAACACACTTCCCCAGGAACTCTCTCATTGCCCCTGCTGCTGCCATCTCTTGAGTGGGAAAATCCAGTTCTAGGATACCAGATTCTGACCTGTGCCCTAAAAGCTGGGGAGAAATAACCTGTCTTCATCTCCAAAACAGTTCTTGTCATTCCCCTTTATTATGTTTCTGGCTTTTTTTATTTTTCTTAATGATATTTTATTTTTTCCCCAGTTCCATGTAAAAACCATTTTTAACATTTGTGTTTTTAAAATACTGAGTTTCAGTAAAATACTTCTCCATCCCACTTCCCTTCCCTGAGACAATGAGTGATAGATGGAATGGAGATTATACATGTGCAATAAGCAGCATAAAAAAAAAAGTGAAAAAGAGTATATTTTAATCTGCATTCAGACTCCATTAGTTTTTTCCTCTGGATATGGATATTGTTTTTCATCATGAGTCCTTTGAAACTATCTTGAATCTTTGTATTGCTGAAAATAACTGAGTCATTCATAGTTGATCATCATATGATATTTCTGTTATTATGTCCAGTGTTCTTCTGGTTCCACTTACTTCACTCTGTATCAGTTCATGTAAGTTTTTCCAAGTTTTTCTAAAACCATCCTGATTATCATTTCTTATAACACAATAGTATTCCTTTTTTTAAAAAAATTAAAGCTTTTTATTTTCAAAACATATGCATGAATAATTTTTCAACATTGACCCTAATAAAACCTTGTGTTCCAAATTTTCCCTTCCTCCTCATTCCCTTCCCCTAGATGGCAGGTAATCCAATATATGTTATACATGTTGAAATATATGTGAAATTCAATATATGTATACATATTTATATAGTTATCTTGTTGCACAAGAAAAATCAGATGAAAAAGGGGGAAAAATGAGAAAGAAAACAAAATACAAGTGAACAACAACAAAAGAAGGGAAAATGCTGTGTTGTGATCCACACTCAGTTCCCACAATCCTCTCTCTGGATGTAGATGGCTCTCTTTATCACAAGATCATTGAAACTGGCCTCAACCATCTTATTGTTCTGATGACATCCATCAGAATTGATCATCTATAATCTTGTTGTGTACAATGATCTCCTGGTTCTGCTCACTTCAGTCAGCATCAGTTCATGCTAGTCTCCAGGCCTCTCTATTCATCCTCCTGGTCATTTCTTACAGAACAATAATGTTCCATAACATTCATACACCATAACACATTCAGCCATTCTCCAACTAATGGGGCAGCCACTCAGTTTCCAGTTTCTTGCCACTACAAAAAGGACTGCCACAAACATTTTTGCACATGTAGGTCCCTTTCCCTCCTTTAAGATCTCTTTGGGATTTTAGCCCAATAGTAAGACTGCTGCTTCAAAGGGTATGCACAGTTTGATAACTTTTTGAGCATAGTTTCAAATTGCTCTCCAGAATGGCTGAATCCAATCACAATTTCACCAACAATGTATTAGTGTCCCAGTGTGTGGGACAAGACCAGTGGCTCAAGTCACATAAGTTAAGGAGATTTCTCAATGCAAAAGCAGAAAGGAATTTTATTATGATCTCGAGAAAAAGGCTTCTCCCTCCCCATAACCAGTTAGGCAAGGAGAGTCAAGGCCTAGCTAACAGCTAAGAATTATATAGAAGTCTGGGGTAACACTCCCTATAGGCTGGATCTTTGCCCTGATTAGGTAGGACAAATGACCTCATAAATGAGGAAAAACGTTCAACCCAACCACATCTCTAGGATTACTAAATTACCTTATATGGGAATTTCAGTGCCAAGATGGCTGGCCCCAACTTAGTCTCACAAAGAAAAGGTCCCACTCCTTATAAACCACATGATTTCTGGAGAAAGAAACCTGGCCCTGAGGCACAGCTGACCTTCACTCAATTTTTACAACACTGTCAATCTTGTGAGACAGCTTTCACAGTTCACCTCATTCACCAGTTTTCCCACATCCCCCTCAACATTCATTATTATCTTTTCCTGTCATCTTAGCCAATCTGAGAGGTGTATAGTGGTATCTCAGAATTGTCTTAATTTATATTTCTCTGATCAATAGTGATTTAAAGCATCACAACTTGTTGAGCCATTCCCCAATTGATGGACATTTGAGGGGATCAATTTTTGCCACCACAAAAAGAGCTGCTATAAATATTTTGTAGAGATAACTCTTTTTCCCTTTTTTTCTGGATCTCTTTGGGACATAGATCCAGTAGTGATATTGCTGAGTCAAAAGGTATGCATAGTTTTATAGTCCTTTGGACGTTGTTCCAAATTGCTCTCTAGAATGGTTGAATCAGTTCATAACTTCACCAACAATGCATGAGTGTCCCAATTTTTTCATATCTCCTCCAACATTTATCATTTTCCTTTTCTGTCATGGTAGCCAATCTGCTCCATGTGAGGTGGCACTTCAGAGTTGTTTTAATTTGTGTTTGTCTAATCAATAGCAATTTAGAGCATTAGAGAGTATGATTATAGATAACTTAGATTTCTTCTAAAAACTGTCTGTCTGTATCCTTTGACCATTTATCAACTGGGAAATGATTTGTATTCTTATAAATTTAACTCACTTCTCTATATATTTGAAAAATGAAGCCTTTTATTAGAGATGCTTGTCATAAAAATCTTTGTGATATTTCTGCTTTCTTCTCTCTAAAATGTAATGTTCTCTGTTGAGGTTTTCTTGGGGTTTCTGGGAGCAGCCTTTGTTTCAGTTCAATAATCACCACAATTGCATTCAAGGGTTAAAGTCCAAATCCTTTATTATCGTTTCCAAAGTCCTATCTTCTTCACTTGGGGCTCGGCTAGTTTTCTGGAGGACTTCCAGAGACTTGGTTTCAGTGGAGAAGCAAAGGAGGAGAGCCTGCCAGCAAGGCAGTGTGAGATGGGATGAATCTGTCTGAGTCCCAAGGGCTTGTGCTTGTGCTCCAGTCTTCAGTCTCCAGCCTTCTGTCTGCTTGTCTCTCAATCTCTCAATCTCCCTGGCTGAGGCTTCTAGTTTATATGCCTCACACTGAGTACAAACCAATCAGTATATCACTAGGAAACCATTACTTGTTGTAGGATTAAATCAATGCTAAACTAGATTCAACCATTGTCTCCTCAATTCCACTTAGTGCCTTGTTTCAAGTTCTGGCCCATAACATCTCCTTATAGGATTAAATCAATCATATTGAACCATGCTAAATTAAATAACTATTGTCTCTATCAATTCCACTGTCTTAGTACCTTGTAAGAATCCTTTGTTTCAAGTTCAGAGTTCTGTCCCATAACACTCTACCACTGGACAGAGAATGATGGCAATGTCTTCTTGGTTTTTCATTCTGACTCAGATTCATTTGCCTGTGAAGCCAGAGAAAATGAGAGGTAGCCTTTAACTATGACTAGAGGGCTATCTGCCTACCCATCAAAGGGAGAATTTCTAGCTTTCATATCCTAGCTGATTGGAACTGAGAAATAGCATCAGGACGGTCCTGAAGAAATAAACCTAGGAGCAAGAAACAAGGAATAATTCCCATCAAACATCCAGGGGACCAGCAGAACAGCTTCCCAGTCAGAGACAATCCATATAACCAGGGACTGTCCAGAGGCATGGCCTCCTGCCAGGGAGGGCAGCCTGATGCCATCACAAGAACACACTTCTGCTCCTACACCATCAGGAGTGTAAGGTTTGCCTCCAGATGTGTTCTCTACCACTTTTGCTCATACCTGCCCCTTGTGTGTGATTCCTAGTCGAACTTATTCTCTCCACTCCCAGGATGAATATTTGTGGGAGTGTGTACTTGGGGTTTATTGGGCAGGAGTAAGGAGAGTGATGTTCTATTACAACATTTTTCTACTATGCTATTTCCTTAAATGCCATTCCTTGAAGTATCTGAGTTCTCTGAAGGACTATAGGAAAAGTAAATGTATGACTGGGGGCTTATGAGTGAGACATGGTTTAGAGTAAATTCAGCACCATAGATATCTTAAACCTGAAATAATGGATATTCTGGGGTGACCCCCAAACTTGAGTGTGGATGGGAGGAAGCAGATACAAATGCAAAGGAGAAAAAACAAATAAATCTGGCTATTGTAGAGGGCACTTTCTCCTATAACTATACTTCTTCCCCATGGGCTAAGCCTGACTCCCAATCAGGAGTCTCTTTGGGTCTTCTTAATGAGACACTGAGGGCCTGCTCCCAATCTCACTGACAAGGTGTCCTTTTGGAAGCCCAAAAAGGTTCAGTGCCTTTGAAGATCATCATATTGAACAGACTACTTATCTCATCTCCTCCCTTTCCAATACAATACATTCTCAGCCTGCTTCTCAGGGTCTTCCTAATTGGCCTCCCATCCATCTCTCCCATCTCATTTCACATTGGTCTCGCCTACACATTCTCTTATTCCAATCAGACTATCTCTATTTCCTTCCTCTGCCTACTATGAAAGATGAATATTTCTCTCATGTTTAATAACTAATTATTGTATTATGACCAAGGTTTTTTCCTTTTTCTACTTATCCAAAAATTAAGTAGTGTGGGAAATCTGTCTTAAAGATTTACTCAACCAAGAACCAGACAGTAAAAGAAACTTTGAGTTTAAGCTAATCTTGCTCAATGTGTTTACTCAAATAAGTTGATTCTCCCTATTATCAAGACAGATAATATGGAAACTGATGTTTTGACCAAAATTTGAGTGACTTAAGTCATTTACCTCAAGACCTTTATTTTAAAATAACCCACTCCTGTCTTTATGTCACCCTTCGGAATACCTTTTCTCCCATATAAATTGTGACTTCACCATCATTAGAGATCCTTGGTTTAAGAGAGACAGCCAAATGACCATCCTTTTATTAATAATTTGTTGGCCTGATTAATAAAATGATTACATTACCCAGAAACTGTCTCTCTCTATTTTAATCATCACACTGTTTAGTCAGATGCATTCTTTTGACCTTTGCCTCTTGGAATCCCTGGCTTCTTTGAAGACAAAACTCACCTCTTCCAGAAGATGCACTTTGTCCTCTCCCAGGAAATATTACTTTGTGCTGTTTGGAATACTTTATATTTATTTTCCTTGTCTACCTTGTCTACCCAGGAGGGTAGAAGCTTCTTGAAAGCAAAGATTTTCTTTAGGTCTTTGGAGCTCCAGTGTCTTCTACATTGTAGCTGTTTAATGTATAGTTATTACCATAAACCCCATCTTTCTTTGCATTCACTCATTACCGACACTTCAGCTGTTGCCTGCATTTACTTCTGAGAACTCACTTCAAATGTCTACTTTTTTTTCCTGAGTCAATTGGGGTTAAGTGACTTGCCCAGGGTCACACAGCTAGGAAGTGTTACATGTCTGAGACCAGATTTGAAATCAGGTCCTCCTGACTCCAGGGCTGGAAAATGCCTACTTTTGAAAACCCACTTCAAATGTTCTCCCTTGTGGGAGTCTTTCCTTCTTTTTGTCAAACTTACCTTCTTACCTCTTCCTATAGTATCTTACAAAGTCCTTGGGTTTGACATGCACTAGACTGTAAATTCCATGAGTTTAGGAACTATGTCATGGTGAGACTTTCTGTCTCCCACACAGTACATAGTGCAGTGTTCTACATTTAATAGGGATTTAGCAAATGTTTGCTGGATTGAGTTTAATTGAAAGTGGTTTTGATTCGTAAAGAATATATACAGTTAGGTATTGTCATTAAAATATATATCCACATAAATATATGCATACATATGTATACACAAGCATATGTAAGTTTTTAAAATAACAGATTTATCTTTCTGTCTATTCAGGCCAATATTAGTATAAATGTAGAGGCACAATGGATAAAATACTGGACTTGAAGTCAGGAAGATCTGAAATTCAGATATTTCCTTTAACATTAACTGTGTGACCATGAAGTCACATAACTTCTCTGAGTCTCAGTTTCCTCATTTGTAAAATGGAGGTAACATCTAATTCCTAACTCCCAGGATTGTTATAAAGTTCAACTGAGATAGTGTTTAGGAAATATTTTAGAAGTTTTAAAGCTCTATGGAAATGTCAGTTATTTGATACTATTATTAATAATCTCTCTGAGCATGATTTGTGGCTAGGAAAGACTGAAATTCATCATATGCTGTGGCTAATCCCCTAAATACTTAGGTTGTCAGTGAGTAATTTAAAGCTGATTCTCATATCCTAAACTCCTCCCATATCACCTGACTCCACTGACAGTCAACCTAGAGAACCATTAAGTAAGTTACTGGGGTGCTGCGTCTGAGGTCCTAATTTCCTGGACAAGATTGCGATTTGGAAATGAGAAATGTTCTCATTTCCTGTTTCTACAGGAAAAAACAAACAAGTAAGATATAATAATTAACCACAAGAGTTGGGGAGAAAAAAACGGAGACACACAGACTCAGGAAGAGGGGAGGAATCCTGAGATAAAGTGACAAGTAATTGACGTGGAAACAAGGCTCATGGTTACCATGCAACCATAGCTTGGTGAGCCCCACCCGTGTGGCTGGATGGGGATTTCCAAGAATGGGACAAAACCCCATCTTGATAGGAAAGTGACCCATGCAGTGATGCCCAAGGCTGGTAGCTTCTATTTCTTTTCCTTTTGGTTCCCAGGAAGCCTCTCTTACCATTGTCCATTAACTAGACTCATATCTGGTTACCTATCTGTCTTCCCAGGACCATAGCCTTTAAGCTCTTGTGTTTTCATCTTTAGGGAAGAATCTAGCTGGGCTCTCTGCTCATCTGTCACAGTTATTTACATGAAGAAGGTGTCTTCTAGCTCAGCTGTCCTTGGACCAGGGAGGGTAGAAATAAAGGTGCAGAAATAAAGGACCTTCTCAGAGGTCCCAATTTAATCCAAGTGAGATGGTCCCTACCTTTAGGCTGCTACCATTTTGTCACTGATAATAGTCACTTCTACTTGTGGCATGCATTAGAGTCTTCCATAATACTTGCATGTATAGTTTTTATTCTTTATTTATTTTTATTTAATATTCGTGTCACCTCTGTGAAGTAGATAAGGCCCGGAAACAGTATGGTGCAAAGGAAAAAATGTAGTCAGAAAAAATGGCATTGAATTTCAGTGCTCACATTTGTTGGGTCTGTTCCTAGAGCTGGCAAGCCTTGGATCTCAGGCAAAGGCCTAGACTTGACTCAGAGCCATAGAAGAAACAAGGCCTCAAGCAATGGCCTTAACACAAAGCAGAGGCATATTCCATATGGAGAATTTTCCTAGAGGATCCTCATTGGGCTGTGTCCTGCATGAACACTATGCTCCTTCATCATAGAACCATTGATGGCAGAGAGTCCCACTAATTTGTACCCATGGCCAGCAAATTTGCACCTCATGCTCCTTCTTTTTCTCCCTTTGCCTGTACTCTTGGCCCCTTCATAAGCAATCACACTATTTCTCATTTCCTTCCTTCCTAATTACCCAACTGGGTATATATATTCCAGTGCTCTGATCTAAACCTTCTTTCATTTTCTCGTTATGTTTTTTTACCTGGTGAATTTCACTCCCATGAATTTAATGATCATCTCTGTGTGTACAACTCTCAGATCCACATATCCAGCCCTTCACTTGCTTCCAAGTTCCAGAGCCACATTACCAGCTGCCTGTTAGGTACCTCAGAGTAAATGGCCCATAGACAGAAATTCAGCCTTCCTAAAACAGAACTCATGCTCTTTTCACCCAAACACTCCACTTTTCGAAATTTCCCTGTTATGGTCAAAGGCACCATAGACCCCCAGACTCACAAGCTCATTGTCATCCATCTCACTCTCATTCAGGCCATGTGTCAAATTTCAGGCCCAGAGCTCCATGCAGTATAGCAGGAGTACTCAACTCAGATAAAAACAGGGGCCACTCTATCTTGAAAGGATCCCTGCAGACTACACCTTGACTTAGAAAACCACATATTGATATCCTTTGTTTTATTGTATCTTATTTGTTTAATATTTCCCAATATTCATTGTAATCTGGTCAGACCATGCTCAGGAGTTTTGTGGGCTGCATTTGCCCCGAGATCCCATGTTTGACACCTCTGCACTATGGTACAAGGACACTCCAGTGGTAAAGTAGATAAAGCTCAAATCCTGCCTTAGATACTGCTTAGTTGTATGATCCTGACCAAGTCACTTCAACTTTGTTTCCCTCAGTTTTCTCATCTGTAAAATGGGGATCATAACAGTAATTCCCAGAACTGTGAAGATTAAATATTTGTAAATATTTTGCAAAAATTTATACTATTTGTAAAGCTCTTAGCACAGTTCCTGGCAATAGTTGATATTTAATAAATGCTTATTCCTTTTTTCTTCTTGCTTCCCTTTGGAGTCATTCTTTATTCTTCTCTCTCCATCCCCAAATCAGGGCAAGTTTCATCATATTTCAGAAGACAGACGACCCTATTTCTACTCTTATGAAAATACTCAGCTAGTTCAGGCATTCATTATTTCTCATCTGTGTAACAAGAGTGGGTCCCATATCTGTAATGAGGCCTATTCTTGTGTGGTTCAGAGGGAGAAGGATAAAAATCTCTAGCTTCTTCACCGTTGTATCTTCTCCAAGGGAAATTTTCGTTCCTGTCAAGAGGAGACACAGGAAGCTGGGGCAAAAGCCACTCTCTGTCCTCAGAAAGCATCATGCTAGAAGAGTAAATATCTGCTTCCCTGAATATTGTTTATCTAAAAGTCTATTATTGAGTTCTATCTAACTGCTGATCATTTTGTCATAATTATTAAGGTGATGGGAGGCTCTGAGGTCTATATCCAAGGCCTGACTCCTTTCCTACCATATACTAATTCCATGATGAACCCTATTTCCTGCTTGTAGGCAGTAACATACCTGGAATGTGCTCCCTCTTTTTTCCAGTCTTCAGAAACCCGATTCAGGTGCTGTTTCATCCATGAAACCTTTTCTTATGCTCCTATTTGTTAGTGATTTCTCTTTTAAATTTTCCTCTGACTATAATTTTATGTGTTGCAGCCCCATAGAACTACCTTGAGGCAAAGAACTAATTCTTTCTTCACCCCTTCACCTAGGTTATCAAGATGCTTAATAAATACTGGTTCAATTAAATTATAAATGTACAGAAAAAAGTCCTCTTTGCAAAAAAAGGTCATATGCAGTAAACGGAATTACCCATTTCAAACAAAGATATGTTTCCTAGTTAAAATAATTTTAAACAATCAGAATCATTTTACTTAAAAAATCCATATTGCATTTAAGTGTTTGTCCTGCAAAAAACATCTAGTTTTTATTTTTCATCAGTTCCATCTGTGCATAGAATTGCAAAGTAGGTGAAATTTGTTTTGGAACCTCCTCCTCCTACCTTTCTTGTTTCTTTGAAAACATTTTGTTGCTCTTTTGTTTTTCCATCATGTACCCTTCTCATAGCCTTTTCATTTCTCCCTTCAGACAGCCATTCTTTATAATCAGTTCAGCAAAACTAACCAGGGTCATCCGAGTTCCCTATTATATGTAATATTCAACATTCCTAGTCCCTCATCTCTTCAAAGAAGAGGGTTAAGAGACAGACACATCCTCATATCTTCTTTGAATTCAAGCTTAGTTTTGTTCTATTTACTATCTTCTTGTAGTCATTTTGCCTGCTGTTTTGACTCTATTGCTTTCATTTTTACATCAATATATATATATATATATATATATTTCCCATACTTTTCTGTTTTCATCGTATTTGATTCTTATTCTACAATAATATTCCATTATATTCTCTGACGAAAACGTTAATAGTGAACCTCATTATTCAGATCATGCATGTGATGGCAGGTTGTCTTAAGGCTGTGGCAGGAAGCTTGTCTTGGTTATGTGGGGGGGAATAATTCACTCCCCTTAGTAGTTTTGGGTCAGGAAAATGGAGCAACCATAACTTTCTGTGGTAGTAAAATTTTGTGAGAACAAAGCAAGACCCTATTGATGGGATAAGAGGCAGTTAGATGGGGCAGTGGATAGAGGGCTGACCTGGAAGCAAAAAAATCTGAGTTCAAAGCTGGCCCCAGATACTTGATAGCTGAGTGACCTTGGCAAGTCACTTCCCAGCTGTCTGCCTCACCTGTAAAAAGGAGATCATAATAACACCTCCCTCCCAGGGCAGCTATGAAGATTAAATTTGTAAAGTGCTTAGCAAATCTTGAAGCACTCTAGGAATGCTAGCTATTCCTGTTATTGGGAAAGCTGAAAACTTGTGGTATATGAATATAACTAAATGCCAAAATAATAACAAATAAGGAGAATTCAGAGAAACTGGGGAGATTCGTATAAATGGAAAGCAGAGAAACAGAAGCAGAAACAGAAGGATAGTTAATACAATGACTCTAATAAATAAAAACACTGGAGCTCTTAGAAGTGCAGAGACCTCTGTGACTTCTGAGAACTCATGGGGAAACTAGGAAGAGGTAATGGACACCTGTTGAGGACCATGCCTAAGTATGAAAGGACTGGTCAGTTCTCTGAAAGCCCCCACAGTTGTGAATCATAGTATCCTTGAAGGAATGATGAGGGACTTATGAAAAATGCCTACTATGTCTACAATCCTACTTTTCCATTTGTCAGAAAGTTTGCCTCCATGACATCTCACAAGATTCAACACCTGCTATAGTGTCTCACCTTTTACCATCCAGAGGAATAGGAAGGAAAGACTTTGATAGGGCTATTTGCATTCCTCAGCATGCAGACTCAGATAACAGCCACTTCACAATATTGGATAAATTTACTGACCATAGTGTTGGGGGGAAAATAATTGTGTTACCATAAAACAAAAAACAGGGAATTGTTAAGTGTGCCTAAGTGCCTAAGTGTGAAGGGGCGGGTTGATTCTCCAAAAGCTCCCACAGCTGGGAATCTTAACATACTTGAAGGAGTTGCAAATCAGCATTTACTGGTGCAGACGTTGCTTGGGAATTGGGAATGAAATAATTTGGAACCAAGAGGGAAAAGGCGAGAGGTCAGAGAATGCAACTGCCTCTGGTCTCTTTGTATTGTTATCATCCTCTCACTTGAAAGGATCTATTCTGCTGGTCAGAATTAGATCCTCAGCAGCCACTAATAGGTAGATCCTGTAACATTCAGCAGTCTCTAGCAGGTTGTGCACTTAACAAATGGCGCCCAATGTGGGGCACAAGAAACACAAGAAACAAACAGCAGCGGTGCTTGAGAGCTGTTGGTGAGTAGGATCCTCCCAGAAGAGTTCTATTGGTAACTCATGGGGAAGGAAAGGAAGAAGAGACCTGGTAAGACTTCTTCAGTCGGGGTAATTAAACACATCAAAGGACCAAGCCAAGAGACTAATGAGAGACTTATGAAAAGTGCCCATTCTGACTACAGTCCTACTTCTCCATTTGTCAGAAAGTTTGCCTCCATGACATCTCACAAAATTCAACACCTGCTATAGTGTCTCTCACCCTTCAACCATCCAGAAGAACAGAAAAGACTTTGACAGTCCTGTTTGCTTCCTTGGCATGTGGACTCAGATAATAGCTGCTACACAAACTTATTGACCATGCTGTTGTGGGAAAAATAATCGTGTTCCCATAAAATAAAAAATGAGGAATTGTTGAGGACCATGCCTAAATGTGAAGGGGCCAGTCATTTCTCCAAAAGTCCCCACAACTGTGAATCATAACACCCCTGAGGAGTTGCAAATCAGCCTTTACTGACGCAGATGTTGCTTGTGGATTGGGAATGAAATAAATTGGAGGCAAAAGAAAAGAGGAGAGAGGTCAGAGAATGCAAATGCCTCTCAATCTCCTTATATCATTATCATTCTCTCATATGAAGGGATCTATTCTGCTGGTCAGAATTAGATCCCCAGCAGCCACTAGTAGGTGGCTCCTGTAACGAGACATGCCTTCCCAGGCATAGCCAGTGTGTTAATTTGTTTTCTTAACTGTGCTTTGTTGGGAAGAAAGCCTCAGATGGGGGAGGTGGGGTCAGGGAAGGAGTAACCTGGAATGATAGCACTTTTTTTAAGTAACAGTAATGAAAAGACAATGGAGCTGCTGAATGAAACTCAGGGTAATGATCAACAGAGTGATATTCTGCTAATTCTCAAATATCATCATTGAAACTGGAGTTTCTCATAAGAGCAAGAGGTTGATTTTCTATTTCAAAATAATTACAGAATTCACAAAATCTCTAAATTTCAGAGTTGGAAGAGAATTCAGCAGCTCCCAAAGGCATTCCCACGACAACATGCCCAACAAGTCCGAAACCTTCAGCTTCTGTCAAAAGATTTCCAGTGAAGGGCAGCCCACCAACTACAGCCAAAGACAACCCATTCCACTTTTGAATAGTTAAGATCCCTAGATCCCTAGATCTCATTTGGGAGGCATCAAGATCCACTCTATCATTTATACAAGAGGAAGAAACTGAGGTCCCAGGAAGAAATGATTGATCTAAACTCCTCAGCAAGAAGTAGCTGAGGCAGGTTTGGGACCCAGATTCTCTTACTCCAAAGCCAGTACTCTTTCCACTGTACTGAACTGCTCGAAGAATCTTTTCATGCAACTTTCACTCATTTTTCTACTTCTCTATCCTGGGCCAAATAGAAACATCTAGCATGTTTCTCTGCATGATTGGTTAAACATCCCTAATTCTTTCAGCCAAAACTGAATACAACATGGTTCAAGGCCCTTCACCATTCTGCTATTGTCCACTAGTTGGGCACCCAGAACTGAATGGACCACTTCTAATGTAGTATGACCAGGGGCCAAGCACATCAGAATAATCACCCTTCATTCTTAGAAGCTCTGCCTTTTAATGCATCCTAAGATTGCAATAGTTTTTTCTTCACTTTACTGAAGAAGTCCTGTTGGAAGCTTCCTGATCACATGAATGTAGTCTTGAAGTCTCAATTAACTCTCAAAGGTACCATGAAGTTCTGAAAGTGATTATTGGCCTAGAATGGACTTTGGGTGTCACCTGTTCTAAAATCTGGATCATTACATTGGAAGAGATGCAGACCAGTTTGCCTCTAAGAGACAAGCTTTTCAGCCATAACAAATTACTCCTAGAGGAGTTGTAATTAGTGAGGAAATATCTCCATCCTGGATCTTTGAAGTTCTATAAGTATTTCTTTCTAAGGGAAACTCACCTTTGCTTCACATCCATATGTCACAATGTTGAAGGGTTGCAGAGTAAGTGGATAATCTAATTCAAGAGGGTAGTCTGTAGTAGGTGAGCTATAGACTGTGTTTGATAAGGGATAGAGAGGGTAGAAAGTACATCCCAGGCTCTAGAGACAATTAGTGTAAAAGCAAATAGGAAGATGCAGTCAGTGTTCCTAGAATGGAGGATCCCCTGGAGGAATGGAAGAAGCTACTGGAATAAGAGAGATGATGTGGAACAGTGGGAAAGGGAAGTCAGTGGAGTAGTATTGAAGGTCAGGAAAAAAAGACCAGATGTATTGTGGCTGACATTTGGAAGCTATATGAGGTCCATTAGCAATTATTCTCTGGTCTGGACTATTCCATTTGTAAATTTAAACAGTTTAACTCGGATGTGATTCTTTCTTTTCTACTTCATTTTCGTGAAACTCTATACTTCTTATTCAGAATCACAGAATTTCAGAACTACAATCTCAGACCACTTCTCTCCATGAACAGCAGATCCCGGGCCTCTTAAATGAAGAAGTTTCTTATTGTTACTTCTCAATTCAATTCAATTTTAAAAGTAGCTGTTAATCACCTACTGTGTGCTGCTACAATATTTGGTACTAGGGATACAGAGACAAAAAGGAAACAGCCCCTGTTCTCAAGGCCCTTACATTCTATATACAGATATAGAGATACAAAATAAATTCAGTGGGGATGTAGGGAGAGAGCAGTAACACTTGGGAAAGAGGTGGGGAGAATGAAGGTATTGCTTGAGATGGGCCCTACAGGTGTTAAGGATTTCAGAAGATATAAGTGAAGAGAGAGGATTCTAGGCATGGTCAACAAACTGTGCAAAGGCACAGAGGTGGGACCTGGAATATTGTCTACCAGGAAAAGCAAGACAATGGTCCTGAAATCCTGGAGCTTTAGTCCTCAAGAAAAATCAGAAACATTTTTTTCTTATCCACTAGGCAGTGTGGTATACGGTTTAAAAAAAAAAATAGAGTACTGGGCTTGAAGTCAAAAAAGACCCAGATTCAACTCTTAGCTCCATACTTTCAAGATATGGAGTAGCCTTGTGGGCAAATTATTAAGCCTCAATTTATTCCTCTGTACAAGACTTGTGCAAGATCCCTACCTCACAGGGCATTTATGAAGAGAATGCTCTGAAGACCTGAAGGAATTGTAAAATTGTGGCCATTAGGAGTGATTTCCAATCCACCATTCCCCCTAACTATTCTTCACTAATCCCATGATCAGGCTGTAAGTCTATAGCATGAATGGAGTACTTCCTGACTGCCAAGCTGTGACTTGGACATTGCGGAAGTTGAAGAGGAAGAAGACACAAATCTCACCTTTAGGAAGTTTCCAGTTTAATAGGACAGACATAGTACATACTGTGGAATGACTAAATAACATACAACCTCATTTTGTTAATGGTGCTGTTTTCCATCTTTCTTTCTCCTTCAGGGAGCCTTTCTTATCTGTCTTTTCCAGTGTTCCATGTCCTTTGACACCTTCCTCTTGGCTCTTTTATAGCCCTTACTATGCCTAATACTCCTAAGCCTCTGGCAGCATTGGGTTCTGAAGCACCCAATGCCCAAAACTTGCTCAGCTCCGGGCCGGGCCCCAGTTCATGTACTAACATCCTGCAATCCAGCTGGGCTAACTTGGGGCCATTTAAACTCCATACAGCAGCCTAATATTATGGAGAAAGCCCTGGATTTGGGGTCAGAAAGGAGAAGGTTAAATCCCAGCCTAAAACTGTGTAACCTGAGAGAGTCCTGATGCCTCGAATGCCTCCCTAAGACTGTTGGAAGCCAAAAATGGGTGGGGTCTGCATCAGGAGGAAGCTCCTGATCCAAATATCAAAACTTTTATATATTCATACTTGTGTAAAGGTCAATTATCCTCCTTTCCATTTTTTGTTTGTGTTATTAGAGCCATGTTTGTTCCTCTTCAAAAGGAAATTCAGTCAAAAAGTTTAAACTATCTCTGATGAGGATAACTGAGTGGTGCAGTGAATAGAGCACTAGCCTGGGAGTCAGGAGGATCCCAATTCAAATTTGGTCTCAAACACTTGACACTTAATAATTGTGTGACTCCAGGCAGGTCACTTAATCCCTATTACATCAGAGAGAGAGAGAGAGAGAACATGCTGCTGAAAGATTTCTTCAAAAAGAAACACTCCTCCATGTCTGTGGCTCCCCATGTTTGAGCCCATGGTTAGATTATAATACAAGGATTCCTGAGACCATGGCAAAATTGAATATTTTTTGTGCTCTACCTTCCCTAACCTGTCCTACCTTGGCCCAAACACCAGGAATGATTAATTACCTACTCTGTGGTAAAGTCAGAACTTGCTGCCACATCCCCTTTGCTCAAACCAGTGTCCCCTGTGTCCGTCTTAGAAGTGTCTCTACCACAGTGACCCAGAAGGGAGGTCCCTTGCTTGTGCAGTGCCTTCAGTCCATTTCCAAAGGACCTGCGAACAGCCGAAGAAGAGAAGTAGAAAAGGAGGGGATCAAGGCCGGCATTGAGGGCACTGAACATCACAGCATACTTTCGCCAGTTGGGGGGTGTGCCTTTAAAATATCCTACCACATGGGAGACGTTGTAAGGTCCGAAGCAGACCAGGAAATTGAGGAGAGTCACAATTGCTAAGCCCATAGCTACGTTGTCGCTGGGCCCCGACCTGTGGCTGGCCAACCATGAGACACACAAAGCGCCAGTAACAGAAGATGGTTACTGCCATGGGCAGCAGGAAGAGAACCAGAACCAGCTCCAGGCGGAACGGGAGAACCCATTCCAGCTGATTGGGAGTGAAATTATCATAGCATTCCGAGGTTGGCTTGCTACTATTCGTTGTATTTTCCGATCCTATGTACTCCACCACAATGACAATGCTGCAATGTCCAAAGGACAGGATCCAGGCCACCAAAGCGGCAGCTAGTCCATATATGGGCTTCCGGGAGAGCTTGTATTGGACAGGGAAGGCCACCCCCAGGTAGCGCTCGATGCTGATGGCGGCCAGAAGCCATGTGCTGCAGTAGATGCTGCTGTAGAAGCCAAAGCCGGTCAGGGCACAGGCCTCCTTACCCAGGGGCCAGTAGAAGTTGTTGGCAGCCTCAAAGATCTTGAAAGGTAGCAGCAAGAGCAGCAGAAGGTCTGCCAATGTGAGACTGAGCAGGAGGATGTGAATCGGAGCAGGGTGAGGCTGCTTTACTCTTCGGACAAAAGCCCTGAGAGCCACGAGATTGGCAGGGAGACCGATTAGAAAGATCATGGTATAGAAGGCAAGGAGCAAATAGCTTTCTGTTGAATTTTCCATTCAGCTGGGGTGGAAAGGGACAAAATTAGGAGACACCCACTTAAACCTGGGTCACCAGTCTCCCATCCAATCTCCCCTCCCAGGAATCTAGCTGTCAGCACTTGCCTGCTCACACCACCTGCCAGTGCCCCACAGAGTAATTATTGACTTTGCCTTGGGAGGGGTATTAAGCTCCAGTTATTGCATTTGCTATCACATATCTCTGGGGGAGACCAACTCTGGCTTCTAACAGGCAATCTCTCCTTGTCTCCCATAGCCTTCCCAATCCCATCTGACAGTGCAGAAAGAGGATCTTGTCATGTTTCACTTCAAAAAATAAGAGTACAGAAGGCTTTGCAAGGGTCAGTGTTGAAAACTTACCCTTGCATATGTTTTGTAAATAAAAGGCTTTAATAAAAATAAAAAAATAAAAACAAAGGAAATAAAGAGTAGCGAACCAAGCCCCATTATGGAGAATTGGGTCACTTTCTTGGGCTTGGATATGTGTTATGTAAAGCCAGAAATCCTGCAAGCAGCCTCTGCTTTTCTCCTGCAGATACTGCTTTGTTCCTTGGCTTCAGGCAGAGCTGTAACTACAAGAGGAAGACCTGGGCTTTGCCCCCAAAATGTTTGGGGCACTGACAGCACTTGTAAGTCTTCACTGTTCTAGAAACAATAGAATTTAACTCCTGGTCAATAAGAATTGGCAGGCTGAGCTGAACTGTTTTCCTCTCCTATTCTGTTCTAACTTCTCCCTTACTTAGGGGGAATGGTCTGTGCTACTTGCTCCAGATCTCCAGATTCCTAGTTCAGGTTCTGGCTCTAGAACATTTGTTCTCCTGGCCGATCTCTTTACCTCACATCCTACTGTCTTTACAGAAAACAGATTTTCTTTCTCAGATTCCATTTCTCTCTTAGCTTATCTCTGTATTTGTATTTTTGAGAGAGGCTGGTCCCAAGCTGGATAGGACTTGAGTGAGAAGGAGTACAGGAGGTAGGAAAGGGTGAGTTAGCTAATCTAAATGTTCTAACTCTTGGGTTAGCCCTGTGACTTTTCATCAAAGGAGGGCACACAAGCTGTACCTGAGATAGGACAGTTTTTATTACTGCCTCTACTTCTAATTAGGAACCACTTAGGCTTTTTGGTGTCCAAACTAGCCGCTCAGTCCAACATCACCTTTGCTCTCTCCCCTTTTATGGATCTCTCCCAGTTACTTCTGCAGGTCTGGTCCCTACTTCCACAGACTTTCCCCCTACACTCTCCCCCATCTCCATGCCTCATCCCCATAATTCATCTTTAGCAGTGTCCCCCGACATAACCACACCTTCAGCTATAATCCCAGCATCCCATTTCCAAGAGCACAAGTCATAGGAACCCGATTGCCTTGCCTTATCTTGTTGTCAGATGATGGCTTCTGGAATCAGCCTCAAGTGGGAACCTTCCGTCTTCTAGGTCAAGACACAGAATTTTGAATGCTGCTACCATCAATTTCATGCAGGAAGGAAAAAAGCAGGAAATCCAGCTGGCTGAGGCTTTTTATACCACAACTAATCACATGATCAGAGAGAGGAAGATCAGTAGTTGAGCTATCTACTCTAAGAACCCAAACCACGTTCTCCTACTTCTAGCCTCAATTCTCACTACAATCCTGTGAGGTGGAAGTTATTGTCCTCATTTTACAGATGATAAGACTGAGATTAGCAAAGGTTAAATGATTTGTACAGGATCACACACATTCAAGAAAGAATTTGAACTCAATTCATGTCTAATATTCTCTCATGCTGATTGAATGACAGCTCATTCAAGTGTTTGCCATTGGGAAAAATTCTCAAAGAACTTGGAAAAAATGCTCCTCTTCTCTCTTAGAACATTTTCTAAAAATGTCCTGCATGCATGTTTTATTATCCTTTTAGAAGTGTAGCTCTCAAGGAAGGTATTTTTGACCAAATGAGAGTTAGAGAACATTATGAAATGCAAAATGGTTAATTTTGATTGCATTAAATTTAAAATGTTTTGCACAAACAAAACCAATGCAACCAAGATTAGAAGGAAAGCAGAAAGATAGAAAATAATTTTTACAGCCAGTCTTTCTGATAAAGGCTTCATATCTCAAATATATAGAGAACTGAGTCAAATTTATAAGAATGAAAGTCATTCCCCAGTTGATAAATGGTCAGGGGATATGAACAAGCAATTTTCAGGTGAAAAAAAAAATTAAAGCCATCTATAGTCATTTGGAAAAAATACTCTAAATCACTATTGATTAGAGAAGTGCAAATTAAACAACTCTCAAGTTACTACTCAAACCTATTAATTTGGCTAAGATGACAGGAAAAAATAATGATAAATGTTGTAGAAGATTTGGAGAAATTAGGATACTGATGCATTGTTAGTATAATTGTGAACTGGTCCATCCATTCTGAAGAACAATTTGGAACTATGCCCAAAAGGCAATCAAACTGAGCATACTCTTTTATCCAACAGTGCCACTACAAGATTTGTATCTCAGATGATTAAAAAAAAAGACAAAAAGGATCTATGTGTATAAAAATAATCATAGCACCTCTTTATTGGGGCAAAGAATTAGAAAATGAGAAAGTGCTCATTAATTGGGAAATGAATGAACGAGTCATCATATATGAATATAATGGAATACTATTTATTATACTGTAAGAAATGATGAGCAGATGGATTTCAAAAAACTCTGGAAAGACTTACACGAACTGATGCCAAGTGAAGTGAGCAGAACCAGAAGAATATTGTACACAGTAACAGCAACATTTTGCAATAATCAACTATGATCGATTTTGCTCTTCACAGATGTACAACAATCCAAGACAATTTCAAAAGACTAATGGCAGAAAATGCTATCTACGTGGAGAGAAAGAAGTATGAATGTTCATTTAAGCACTATTTTCATTTTATTTTATTGGGGATTTTTTGTGGCTTTTCCCTTTTGTTGTGTTTCTTTTCACAACATGACTAACATGAATATATGTTCCCATGATTGCACATGAATAACCTATATCAAATTGCTTGCCATCTTGAGGAAAGGGGATGGGAAGGAGAGAGGAAAAAATTGAAATTCAAAATCATTTAAAAAATGAATGTTAAATGCTATTTTTACATGTAATTAGAAAAAACCAATATATGATTTTAAAAAAAGAAGAAATTAAAATTTGAGCTGAAACTTTAAGGAAACTAGGAAAGCCATGAGGAGGAGTTAAAGAGAGCATTTCAGGAAAATGCTGGGAGTCAGGAAATGGAGTATGATGTTTGAAAAACAAAAAGGAGGCCGTGTTGCTGAACCTTAAAGCAAATTAAAGGAGGTCAGTTATAATAAAGATAGAAAGGGAACAACTAATGAAGGCCTTTAAAAACCAAATGCAGGATTTAATATTTGATCCAGGAGGTAACAGGGAACCAATGAAATTTATTGAATAGAGGATGACATGATCAAACTCATGATAGGAAGAGCACTTTGGGAGCTGAGTGGAAGATTTACTTAAAGGAAAAGATTCTTGAGACAGAATGAGGTCCTGAACAAGGTTGGCAACTGGGTTAATGAAAATCTAGAGCATATGTATCCATTCATCCTCCATTAAGGAGATATTAATGATGCCCCAACAAAATATCAAATGTAATTTGAGTGGGGATATTCATATCCTTGAGAAGAAGTTAAACCTTAATGGCAGACCAATTCTTATTCCTATGGCCACACCTTCTACCCTTCCATGATTTTGTGTAGAATACATTCTCACCATCTATGTAGGTTACAACTTCTTGTGGCTAAATAATCTTTGAGAACTTTAAAAAAAAATAGCTTTTTTTCCTCTCCCTTCCCCACTTTCCTGTCCTTAGGCTTTATTTTCTTCTCACATATATATGTATGTATACTTTCCATTATGACTTCCTTTCTAAGATTTGTAGGAGCAGTTTAGTCCTAATCACCCTAAAAGTTCTTGAAAGTTATGGAATCATAGATTTTTAGCACTCAGCTTTGGAGGTCATCTAAGATTCCATGGAACAGATAACATCTGTAGCCCACGGAGTCTCAGACTCTGATCTCGAATGGACTGGGTTTGATCTCAGTGGCTAAACTAAAAATGTGTTCTTTTTTTTTTTTTCCATTATGCTCCCCACATAGCATTTGCTCTAAGAAATCTCTGACTAGCTCATGTTTTCTAGTGTGGATAACAGGATTTCCAGCTTCTGAATAAGCATTCAAGGTAACAAAGCAAGTAGAGGATAATCTTTATTTCACTCCATCAAAAATAATTATTTAAGGAAAAAAAAAGGCAAAAGTTTACAGAAACCTACAAATGGATAAAAAAATATATATGTGAAGCACCTAGAGTAGTTCATAAGCAATAAATGCAATTATCTTCCCTTTCTGGTAGGTCTCAACTTTTCCACCAAGGCCCTAGAAACCTTCAAGGAAACCAAAAATGGAATTAAACTTGAGGTTGCCAGTGGGACAGCAGCCAGAGTCCTAAAAAGTTTCTCCCAGACTCGTAGTGCCACCCTGTGGTTTCAACTTCCCCAGAAGGCAAACATATTTTGCGACTTAGACAAGCAAACCTGAACTGTCTAAATAACTAATAGTGGGGAAGTAAAGTATAGGTCTTCTGCTCCACCATGTTTAGCCTCTTATTAATCCTTCAGCTATGGAGCCAGTAGACAATCTTCTTGTTCTAAGAGGCATTCTATTTAGGAACAATTTTATCTTTCTCTAAAAGACTAGATTCCCAAAGTCTCAAACTTGGGGTTATTCAAGAGATAATCTCCCAGGTTGATGGTGTCCAAGAAACCTCCCTTTTATGACTAAAAGACCAGATGATGAGACTACTGTTACTAGGAAATCAAAATCTCACTTCCTTCATAGAAGAGAAGGGTGTCCATGAATACCTTAAAGACCATGTAGTGATTAATGCTTCTATCCCAGGGCAGCCATTTATGGGTGCTAGGGTGGCCCCCTTTCCCAGGATATAGGTCTACTTTTGGCTCTGCGGCCATCTCAGGACCTTGAAGGTAAGGGGAAAAGGAGCCCCAAAAGGGCCAATCAGTTCTGGGGACTTACTTTTGTAATACCCAAATCAACAAGTATTTATTAATGCTTAGCACAATGCCTTGTATATGTTAATGCTTATTGAATTAATGAAATATGTTCTAGTCAGTAGGGATACAAAGGAAAAAAATTCTCTGCCCTCAAAAAGCTTACATTTTATTGAGGGAACAGCATAAATACACATATAAGTAAACTGCAAGATACAGACAGGGTAATTTATTTGGATGAGGTGAGCACTAGCAGCTGGATGGGCCAGGGCAGGGGTGTGAACAGGACAAATCTTGAACTGATCATGAAAAGCAACAAAGGATTCTAAGAGGTGGAAGTAAAGAGGAAGAGCATCTAAAGACTCCGAGATAAGACATGTATGAGTTTAATAAGAGTGTGCTGGCAAATGTTTAACAACCAATTCTGCACAAATTCAGGAAACTTACCCTAAAACCGTTTAGTTTACATTACTAACATTTTATCAATTGTGTCCTTAAGTCTAGACAATCACTAAAGTCATAAATCAAGCCAAACTTTGTAGCAGGTATAAATGTGCATATTAGAAAATGTGCAAATTAGAAAAAAAAATTCTTTTTTGAGTCAATACAAGCTGATTCTGGTATAGCCCTGCATGTAAGTAATGCAAGAAAGTCAGTTTAGCTGGACCATAGAATGAATGGAGAAAGTAATATATAATGAGATTGAAAAATGGAGTTAAAGGCAAAATTGTGCAGGATTTAAAATGCCAAACATAAGAATTTGTATTTGACCCTGCAGGCCATTGAAAGTCACCAAAGTTCATTTGAATAGAGTAATGCTGTAGGAATACTAATTTGGTAAATTATGGGACAACAAGAGTCCTAGCCAGCTCATTCATTTTGGGGGCAGACACAATCACTAAAATCATCTTCCAGAAGGTGCTGAAAGATCCCTACAAAATAACCAATTCTCCTTGGAATAGTTCCAGTCATTGTGACTCATTCGGGAGTCTTGTTCTCATCAAGTTGCCAAAGTCCTCTATGGGAAGAAGCATGGCCATCAAAGAGTTTAAGCAAACAAATTAACTGTCCAATCCCAATCGGATTGATCTGGGACTGGCCCTTGACCTCACAGTAATCATGAGAAATAGTAATAATTAGGAACTCCAATAATGTTTGGGAGAAATGAAATGAGATTTGGTTTGGCTTTTAATAAAATCAGAATTCTAGAGGACAAAAAAAAGTGGAATGAGAAACACCCATGAAGATAATATAACCCATAGGCATAGGATCTGGCATGACATTTTTGTAGCCACCAAAGTTTCTAAGTTCTTACCAATGTGTTATCAAGTTACTTAAACTCTTCACCATGACACTAAAAACTTCTAAACATAAAATATTTACTTAATGATAAGGTAAAAGCAAAAATAATCACAAAATGTAGTCATTAGGAAGCAAAAGCAAGAGTTATTAAATATCACAGTTATTTAACAAAGTAAAAGTCAGAATAATCAAAACATTACAATTCACCCTTTTACACATATATTACATGGAAGAAGATGGCACATACTTAAGATACACACTTATAAACGGTAAGTACATGAGTCATGAGAAAATCCATATTCCAGGGACAACGCAGAAGTCTCAACTATAAGTCTTGATATTGTTGATCTTTCAGGAACAATCTACACCACACAAAGTCACTGATCTACTAATTGCTCCCATTTTTGGCTTCACTGCAATTCCACTGGACAAAGCTGCCTGTCTTCTGCTTTGAAACTGATAAACTTGTTTAGCTCACAACCACCGTTAATAGGGTTCTGAGAAAATGTTAATATTTTGGTAAAGAAAAAAATTAATTTATTCAGTGATAAGTAGTTCCCTTAAACTAAAATATTACAAAGTTTCCCAGATTTACAAATAGTAGGAGATTTTGCTATGTGGAGGAAGTAGTGGCACAGCAGATAGAGCACTGAGACTGATTTCAAATCCAGCCTCAGACAACTGTGTGACTCTGGGAAAATCATTTAATCCTGTTAGCCTCAGTTGTTTCATCTGTAAAATGAGCTGGAGGACGAAATGACAAACTACCTTAGTATCTTTGCCAAGAAAATCCCAAATGGGGTCATGAAGAATTGAACACAACCGAAAATGACAACCACCATTGCTTTGTTCAGTCAGCTCACAGCCAAACTTCTTACAGCAAAGTCAATGGAAAACCTGTCTTTGCTTCTTTCTTCCCCTCAGAGTTAACAATATAGATCAAGGAAACATACCTGGGAAGCTTATTCTCTCTCGGGTTATTTGTTGTTGGCACTAAAAAGTCATAGAAGCTCATTCAGGAACAGGATTCATTTCTCTTCCAATTCACAGTAAGAAACTTATAGCCTTCTCCAGCCTCTATTCCAAAGAGAAGGGTCCCAGAAAAACAGCTGCAAAGCGTTCCTGTCATTTCAGATCTGAAAGGTTCTAGATCTAGATACAAGCAGTTTTTCATATAGATTTCTATGCCATCTTTTTATGTATTTATTTTTAAAATTTAACAAAAATCTAAATTCTCTCCCTCCCGCCTCCCCCACCCAATCCCTCATTTCAAAAATGAAGGGAGAAAAATACCTTCTAACAGTATGCATAATTAAGCAAAACAAATTCTAGTATTACCCATTTCCAAAAGTCAGATTTCAATCTGCACCCAAAGTCACCATCTCTCAGTCAGGAGATGGACATACTTCCCATCATTAATCCTCTGGAATCATGGTTGGTCAAAGTTAGGTCTTCTAAAGTTGTTTGTCTTTACAGTGTCCTTTTTGCTGTGCAAATTTAGGGCAGAATTTGGCGTCATTGTACCCAGAAATAGGAGTATGGGTAAAAATGTTTTATTGATACAGTCAAGCACAGAATTGGAAATGACAGACAAATGCTATCAATTCTGTCAGGCATAGAGTTGCATGAGACCTCTCTCACTCCCATCTTGCCTTGAGGCAGCACGCAGGTCAGAAGCCAGGATCCAAAGTAGGATACTGGATTTCTAACAGAAGACCCACAATGGTAGTGGGGTGATGTGATCAAAGAACATAGACCAATAGCAAAAAGAGAGGATGGCTGATGATTGAGGAAGCCTGCTCAGGATAAAGAAAATAGAATTATAACTGTGCCACATAAGCATGCTTGTGAGAGGATTTCAAAAGTGGTTTTTTGCCAGAACTAAGGACAGTTATGCCTTACGAGTGCCAGCATTGTGTAACAAGAGCTAGGAATAGAAGCATAGGATCAAAGATTCCTCTGGCTATTCATTATAATTCTATAGATCATTCTCCTGATTCTGCTCACCTCACTCTTAATCTGTTCAGACCAAACTTCTCAGGTTTATCTGAAATTGTCTTTTCATAATTTCTTATGGCACAATAATATTCCATTACATTCATTTGCTTTAATTTGTTTAGCTGTTCCCCAGCTGATGGGTATTCCTTTAATTTCTAGTTGTCACTACAAAAAGAGTATAATTTTTTTTTACATATGGATCCATTTCTTTTTCCTTTGATCTCATTGGACAATAGAACAGCGAGTCCTAAAGTGTGTATAATCTAGTAACTTTTGAGGCAACATTCTAAATTGTTTCCATAATGGCTATCCCAATTCACAGTTTCAATAATACTTCATTAATATGCTTATTTTCCCATAGTCGTTCCAATATCTGTCATTTGTGGTAGCAAAGAATTGGAAAATGAGTAGAGGCCCATCAATGGGGGAATGGCTGAATAATCTGTGGTATATGAAGGTAATAGAATATTATGTTCTATAAAAAAAGATGAACAAGCTGATTTTAGAAAGACCTGGAATGATTTACATGAACTGATGTTTAACAAAACAAGCAGAACCAAGAATACATTGTACATAGTAACAACAAGAATGTGCGATCATCAGATATCAAAGACTTGGTTCTTCTTAGTGATTCAGTGATCCAAGCATGGAAGAAGATACCACCTGCATCCAGAGAAAGAGCCATGGAGATTGAATGTAAATCAGCACGTGCCATGCTCACTTCTTTTTTCTGTGTTTTTTTTTTTCTCTACCCTGGGTTTTCCCTTTTGTTTTTATTTTTCTCTCCCAAAATGATTCATAAAGAAATAGGTATTAAAACAAACAAATAAACAAAAGGGGGGAAACAAGAGAAATTTTCATTTCTTTAATTAGGGATTTCAAGCATTTTTTCATATGACTACTGAAAACTTGAATTTCTTCTTTAGAAAAGTATCAGTTCATAGCCTTTGATCATTTATTAACTGATGGATAATTCTCATAAATTTGAATATATTCCTTATAGATATAAATGAGACCTTTATCAGAGAAACTTATTGCACAAATTTTTCCCCCTTACCTTCTTCCCTTCTAATTTTACTTCCATGTAGTTTTTGTTTATACAAAAAATTAAAATTTTATATAGAAAAATTAATTATTTTATCTTCTTTGACCCTCTATCCTTTGTTTAATCATATCCATAGATCTAAAAGGTGATTTCTTCCTTGCTTCTCTAATTTATGATAGCACGCTTAGTGTAATACTATCACTTCCTCAAACTATTTTGTTTACAATTTCTCATTTATAAATTTCAAAACTCTAAAATAGTCACATGTCAGGGATCTCATGAGCCACAATGCCCTAACAGCCATCATTGTTTGACTCTCAAGCAGTTCTATCTGAGGAATACTTTTCTAGCTTGTCCTCAGAATAGTCTGTCTCTCATCAATATTTTTGTGGAGACAGTTTCATCACAAGTTGATTATTTCAATTCTCCTTATGAAAATATTTTTGTCCCTCTTAGAAACAAAATTGTTTATATGTAAAAAAAATTATATGTAATATCTTACTGCCAAAGTCAAAAGCTTGGAAAAGTATAAAAAATAAGGTATCTAATATCAACCATAACTCACCTGGAAAATAGATTGAGGAAAGATAATATAAGAATAATCAGTCTTCCTAAAAATTATGCTCAAATAAAGAATCCTAGACATATTTTAAGAAAAGTGTCCAGATCTATAAAAATTAGAGATCAAAGCTAAAAATAGAAAGAACCCACTAATCTCTCCTGAAAGAAATGCCAAATTGAAAACATCTAGGAATATGATAGCTAGATCAGTTCAGTTTAATTCAATTGATACTATTTAATTCAGTGTAAGGGAATAGTAAGGAGCTGATGTAATCTTTATTGTGGTATGATACTTTATAATAGAAGAAACCCACCTTATGGTTTGGAGCTTGCTCTATAGATGGCTCCAGTCTGCTGACCACAGGATTAGAGAAGAGTCTTTTTAATTGTGCATTCCAAACTTGGGAAGAACCAAAGGCCAGAGGATGGTCCTGGCTGACTAGTATCTTCTGAAATAACTGCTATATTCTAACGGGGGAAATTAGCACATAAAAAGCAGAAAGAAAGGGAGGAATCGTTCCTACTTGGGGACAAGACTGCTAGGAAGGAGATAAAAGAAATCCTGAGAGAGAAATGGTGGTTCTGGTTGGGAACTCACCAATAGGAGAAGAATGCCCCAGGGCAGGATCAATCCAGGTTGCTGATTAGGAGGTAGAAAATTCTACAGAGTGAGAAGTAGTGTAAGAAGCAGCAATGGGGATATCTGCCCACTGACCGTGCTATATTTGGAAAAGAATTTTTTGTGCCAAATGCTTTGTAGAAATTGCACTGAGTTTGCACTCATTCTCCCCAGAGTCTGAGCTAACATAACGGAAAGTGTGCCCAAGATGTTGGGGAGAAATGTTTATAAATTCAGTGTCCATCCTATCTTTGAAATAAATATCTAATTTATATTAATTGGCTAAATGGAACTGAGGGCTAATAGCTGATGGTTAAGGGAAGGAACAGGCTTCCTACTGAGATGGCTGCTTAAACAGGAAGCAGGCTGTCCAGCTCTCCCACACCAATATCAGCAAAATCTGGATATTCACACCAGACTGAATAATAATTAATTCAATGAGAAATGGTAATAAGTTACTTCTGCCATCACAGAACGACGCAAAAAGTCAGTCACAAGCACGGGCTAATATCCAGAAGGGGCATCTTAGAAAGGTGAACACTAGCATAACCTAGAGACAAGATGTGAGGCAGCAAGAGATATCTCATTGGCTACTATGATTCTCTCTTGAGTGTCCAGAAAGCCCCACAATAGGAACTTTGGAGGTTCTGGGGCAAGGCAATAGGCATCAGGTAGAGAGCATCATGTGGAGAACGTGTAGTAGAAAGCATCATAATGTCACAGAGTTCAAACTTTTAGGAAGCTGGTGGTACAATGGATGGAATGGAGTACTGGGCCTGGAGTCAGAAAGGCCCAAGTTCAAATGTGACGAGAAATTTACTTGATGTGTGACCTTGAGGTCTCCTAGGGAGAATGTAGCAATTTCTGACAAATTCTAAGGTTACCTGGCCTTGGAAGTGAAACAAACAGTGCTGAGTGTCAGAGTACAATCTGTTGGTCAGTAAGCCATAGAATTCAGTGATGGCCGCTGCTCCACCTCTATTCAATACTCTTTAAGAAGCCATAGAATTCAACAACAGGTACAAGCATTCTTCAGTTGTACCCCTAAGTCATAAAATATGCTAATTTTTGTGAGTTGAACCTGATTTTTATTTCTCTTTTCTATAAAATTATCTTCTTGCTTTTGACTCTGTGAAAATTTCCTTGGAACTTAGCCCTCTGTCAAGCAGCTGTAATAAATCTTTTAATACTTACTTGGAGACAAACTGAGTTTGTGAATTCTTTCGCCATACGTGGGGACCCTAATATTGTTGGAGTGTCTTCTATCTCAATAACCTTAAACAATTACACATTTTCTATAAAATGGGGATAATGTTACTCTCATTTATGGAATTGCTACCTGTGTAAATTCCAGTAGAATGCAAATTACTTAAGGTCAGAGACTTCTTCCATTTTATCTTTGTGTTTGTACATAGCCACTCTATGCTGGTACCAACAGCTATGTCTGGCATTTCATAATAAATTATTATTGATAAAGTAATGATTTTGGAATCATTCTCCTGCAGCAATTATGGTGACATGACCCTTTCAGGTTCTAAGAGTTCAGAAGTGTTTTCTCTACTGCTTGAGTCCCCATTCCAGTTTGTGCTCCTACAGTATTTTTTATTTTACTTTTTGAGCATTTCTTTACACAAAACAGAATCAAAAAGAAAATTCTATATGGAACTATGAATTTCCATTTCTTATTTTTTTTAAGTAGATATAAATTCTACCTGTTACTTTCAAAAGTATCCTGCTTATTTGTGCTTCCTTCTGAAGTCCTTTTGATTGTCTTCTATGCATTTTATTTATTTATTTAATTTCTTTGCTGAGGCAATTTGAGGTTAAGTGACTTGCCCAGGGTCACACAGCTAGAAGTGTTAAGTATCTGAGGTCCAGATTTGCCAGAGCGCTCTGAATCTCTGTCATTTCTTACAGCTAAATAATATTTCATTATATGCATAAACCACAACTTGTCGAGTTATTATCTAATTGAGACACTTGTATTATTTTCAGTTCTTATCTACAAGAAATGTGACAATTTTTTTTGCATGTGTAACAGTTACACAGACCAACCACTCATATATAGGTCAAATTTCAGTCCACTACTTGACTTGGTAACATATTCATTCTCATTATGCTGAGCTCTAGGATAATGCAAGGATAACTTCAGATGTTTCTTCATTAACTATTGTGATAATCTTTTTATCAACAATGTGAGGGACAGAAAATCCTATCCAAAAATGATTACTCGGAGACCTCTCGAAGTAAAAAAGCAGAAAAGTTGTTTATTTAATTAATTCTCATGAGAATGAGCAACTCCACCACGAGGAGGGAAAGAGAGCGAGCTCACGATAGAAGGGCTAAAGAAGGGGATAAGGTATACAGTTTTTATAGCTTTTAGATACAAAGGATTACATCATGAGTTGGAGAACATTAAGAGATAGGTGCCCCCCCCCATCCCTTAATTGGATGTTATTCGTGCCAAAAACAGCAGATTCCTAGTTCTGGGAGGAACTATATACATCAGGCAACTAATTGTCCAGATGTTGGTAACTTGAATGGTGATAAATGTCATCATTCGAGGTTGAATACATATGTCTAAAATCTAAGTACATATTGGCTACCACTCAACATACCCACACAGGTCACAGAGACCTAGAGAAACTAAAAATACAGAAGAGGAAGTTAAATGTCCTTGGAAGTTCAGCTGCTTGAAGTTCTTCACCTTATCTTTACTACATACAGCTGCTGGAAGTTCCTCAACTACACACACACACACACACACACACACACAACAATAAATCAATTCCCTTGGAGGTGTTAGCACAGTCTACTCAATGTTGTTTATTTAATAAGCTAGAGAAATTACTTTTCCCATAAGCAATTGCTCATTATCTCTATATATCAAAACCTCTCCTAAGATTAAATAAATATTGAAGTTACTAGCTACTCAATTCATTAATGATGCAATCATTAATAAGGAAATATATAATTATGTTTTAGCTGTGAAAATAAGTCACAATCAGTTACCTCTAGCTTGATTTCCCATTTAACCCTAATAACAACACTGTGATTAGTATCCCCATTTTATGGATAAGGAAACTAAGGCTAATAAAAGTTATAACTTTGTCAGGGTCACAAAGCAAAAGTCTAAAGTAGGATTTGAAACCAGGTTTATTTGATTTTTTACTCCTAGTCAAAAACTCTATCCACTGAGTCACCTAGCTGAGAACTCTTTATAAGAATTCTTTTCACTCTCCATATGAGATAAATCAATATAGTTTCATCAAGAAATAAGATTCTTATCTAAACCATTTAGATAGAAGAAGAAGCCAAAAGAGAAGAGCCAAAACAAAGAAAGAAATTTATCTCCCTAATGGATACTGATGCAAAATTTTTAAAAAAAATATTAGCAAAGAGATTATAACAACTTATCAGCAAAATAATACATTACAACCAACTGGGATTTATACCAGGGATGCAGGGCTGGTTCAATATAAGAAAAACTATTGATATAATTGACCATATCAACAACAAAACTAACAGAAATCATATGATAATCTCAAGAGACGCAGAAAATGCTTTTGACAAAATACAGTGCCGATTCCAATTAAAAACACTGGAGAGAACAGGAATAAATTAAGTTTTCCTTAAAATGATAAGCATCATCTCTCTGAAACCACCAGGGAGCATTATTTGTAACGGGAAGTGTAATGTCCAAGCTAGCTTTCTGGAGGTCCTCCAGAAGGGCCTTGGTCTCAGCAATCTGACAGTCTTGCCAATCACAACCATCTCCCTCCCTAAATGCAGGAGGCGGGAGAGCCACCAGGAGGATGGTCAAAGATAGAATGTCTATCTTACAATCCTTTTTATCCCTTATATACCTTGTTGTAATTACATCATTACAGCATACTGATTATGTGTGAATTAGAGAACCATTACATCACCCATACTAAGTACTAAGTATATATGTGAACCAGAGAACCATTATGTCATCAATTCCACTGAGTTAACACTCGTTTCAAGCATACTTCTCCAGAGTTCCAGTGCTCTACAGGGGAGAAGCTAGATGCATTCCCAATAAGATCAGGAGTGAAACAAGGATATCCATTATCACTACTCTTATTCAATATTGTACTAGAAATCTTGATTTCATCAATAAGAAAAGAAAAAGAAATCAAAGGAATTAAGAGTAGGCAATGAGGAGATAAAACAATCACATTTTGCAGATGATGGTATATTTAGAGAGTATACTTTGAGAATCATCCAAAAATCTACTTGAAACAATTAACAGCTTTAGCAAAGTTGCAGGATGTAAAATAAACCAACACAAATCATCAGAATTTCTATATATTACTAATGAAGCCCAGTAGCAAGAAATAGAAATTCTATTTAAAATAACTGCACACAAAATAAAATATTTGGTTGTCTACCTACCAACACCAACCAAGGAATGTGAACACAATTATAAAACACTTCACACAAAAGTCAGATCTAAACAAATGGAAACATATCAATTGCTCATAGGCTGAGCTAAATAAAAATGACAATTCTATCTAAATTAGTCTACTTGTTCAGTACCATACCAAACTGTCAAAGATTATTTTATAGAACTAGAAAAAATAATAACAAAATTCATCTGGAAGAACAAAAGGTCAATAATATCAAGGGAATTAATGAAAAAAAAAAATAGCAGTACCAGACCTAAAGCACTAAAGCATCAGTCATCAAAACCACATGATACTAGCTAAGAAAGTGATGCATCAGTGGAATAGGTTAGAGACCCATGACACAGTAATCAATAACTATAGTAATCTAGCGTTTGATAAACCCCCAAACTCCAGATTCTGGGATAAGAACTTCCGATTTCACAAAAATTGCTGGGAAAACTGGAAAATAATGTCAGAAACTTGGCATAGACCTACATCTCACATCCCATACCAAAATAAGGTACCTGACTTAGGCATAAAGGATGATACTATAAGCAAATGAGAGAGCAAGGGATAGTTTACCTATCATATCTTTGGAGAAGGGAGGAATTTATGGCCAAAAAAGAACTGTTTCCCAGTTTTCCCAATAATTTTTCTCAATGCTGTGTTCTTTCTCCATTGTCTAAGATCTTTGAGTTTATAAAACTGAATTACTATGCTCATTTGCTTGTGTGTATTATGTTCCTCATCTATTCCATTGACTCTCCACTACTCTCTTATCCAGTCCCAATTTTTGATAATTTCTGCTTTTTAGTATAGTTCAAATCAAAAAATTAATCTAATTCATTATTTCTTGAAGCAAAAAGACAGTTCCCTCCCTAAGAAGCTTCGAGTCTAATAGGAACCAATATGCAAACAAATATATACAAAGCAAGCTATGGATAAAATAAATAGGGAAAAATTACAAGAGGGAATATCAGAATTCAGAGTTCAGAAAGCCTTTCCTGTAAAAGGTGAAATTTTAGTTGGGACTTAAAGGAAGCCAAGGGGGTCTGCAGAGGAGGGACAGTTCCAGTAATGGGAGATAGCTAGAGAGAATGCCTGAAGGCGATAGATAGGGATCTTGTTCATGGGGGAGTCAGGAAGCTCAGATCACTGAATGGAAGAATAGGATTGGAGAATAAGATGTGAAAAGTCTGGAAAGATAGGAGGAAAGAGGTGATAGGAGCCCCTTGCAGTTTGGGGCGGGTGAGAGATGAGATACAGTCAGAAAATCATGCTTTAGGAAAATCATGTTAGTGACTAAATGGAGGGTGGACTTCAGTGGGGAGAGGCTGGAGGCAGACAGATGCATTTGCAGCTATTGCAGTGATCTAACTGTGAGGTGATGAGAGCCAGCACTAGAATGGGAAAAGCATCAGAGGAGAGAAGGGGCAAATGAAGGATGATACAGAGTATCAATAAGTATTGGCAACAACTTGGATATGAGTGGGATGAGAGTAAGGGGTCCAGGATGGCTCCTGGGCTATAAGCCTGAGGAGCTAGAAGGAGGATGGTGTCCTCTACAATAAGAGGGAAGTGGAGAGATGGAGAAGGTTTAGGGTGGAAGGTAATGATCTTTATGATCCCTCGTGGGGTTTCCTTGACAGAGGTATGGGAGTGCTTTGCCATTTCCTTTTCCAGCTTATTTGAAAGTTGAAGAAACTGAGGCAAACAAGGTGAAGTGACTTGCCCAGAGTCACACAGTAATAGCTGAGGTCAGATTTGAACTGAAAAAATGAGTTTTCCTGACTCCAGGGCTGGCACTTTGTCCACTGTGGTAAGCCTTAGCTGCCCACGCCAGGGGATACCAGGAGTCAAAACTAGGGAGAGCAGCAGATCAAAAAGAAGTGGGCTAAAAGTCCAATTTCTGTCCTCTGTATAGGAAGCCTTTGGGATGAGTTTGGTCCTCCACCCTCCATCCTCTAATCATAGAAAAGAAGCTGAGGAAGGATGTGTCCATGTATGCTAAATAAATTAGGAGAGATGAGCTGCTACTGGGAGAGATATCCTGTTCTATGGGCCTGAAACCAGGCAGAGCATCCCATGCAAAGTAGAGTTAAGTCTTGATCCAACTGAACTTTTGTTCTTCCAGATAAACTTTATTGTTTTCTACCTCTATTTGCTGAATAAGTAAATTAATTTAGATAGCATTATCAATTTGGTTCAGTCTATTCATGAGCAATTAATATTTCTCTGATTAACATGGAGTGTTTTGTAATTGTGATCACATAGTTCCTCTGTGTCTTGGCCAATGGATTCCCAAGTATTTTATGCTATCTGCAGTTATTTTAAATGGAATTGCTCTTTCTATATTTTCTAGCTGATATATGTGTGTATGTGTGAAGATATAGATAGATATAGATGTATACAATACAGATGTATATATGTGTACATTATGTGCATATGCCAATGATTTGTATAGGTGAAGCTTATGTTCTACAATTTATATTTTGCCGATAAAATGCATCTTTGTTTCACCTCTGAATTTATTGGAAAAACTTCTAGTTGATCCCCATTACAGATAATGCTTGCTCTTGGTTTTAGATAGGTATTACTTATCATTTTAGGAAAAGTTCCATCTATTCTGGTGCTTTCTGATGTTTTTAATAAGAATTTTATCAAAAAACCTTTTCTATATCTATTGAGGTAATCATATTTTTTGTTGTTTTTGTTATTGATATGTTCAATTATGCTGATAATTTTCTTGTTACTGAACCAGCCCTGCATTCCTAGTAGAAATCCAGCTTATATGTAAAGTAGATGATCTTTATGATATATTGATGTAAACTCTTTGCTGGTATTTTTTTTTGCATCAATATTCAATATAAAAATTGGCTTATATGTATTTTCTCTTTTTTCCCTCTAAATTTAGGTATCAAAACCATATTTGTGTAATAGAAATAAATTTGGCAGGACTTCACCTATTTTTTAAAAATAGCTTACATGTAATATTGCAATTAATTGGGTTTTTATTTAAATTTTTTTTATTAAATGTTAAACTTCAAATTGTTTCCCTCCCTCCTTCCTTCATACCTTGCACCCTTCCCACTTATATTTGATACAGATTTATAAATATATGTAAAGCCATACTATTCCCATTTCTATCTATCAGTTCTTTCTCTGGAGGTGGATTGTATCTTCCTTTGTAATTGATTTGAGTATACTATTCAAAATGACTTGCTTGTTCAAATATTGCTGTTACTGAATCCAATTTTCTCTTGGTTCTGCTCTTTTCACTTTTCATTATTTCATGCAAGTATTTTCTAAAATCAGCCAGCCCATTTCTGACAATGCAGTACAATTCCATCACAGTCATATTTCACAACTTACTCATGCATTTCTAATTGATGGACAGCCTATTGATACCTAGTTCTTTGCTACCCCAAAGAGATCTGCTATAAATATTTCAGAACATTTGTAAAACTCACTTTTACATTGCAAATACTTTGCAATTTAGAAATTAGCTTTTTAAAAAAGGATATTTTCTTGGATCTATCATTGTGCAGTTTAAGCAAAAGAATATGGTATCTGTATATGAAGATCATTCTCTAAGTATTAAAACAGAATACATGTACTCACTCCATCAAAATATACTTCATATATATATATATATATATATATATATATACTTATTGATGAATATTTTCACAATTCACAAAACACATCCACCTCTGTCATAGACTGAATCAGCCCTCAAGAGCAGTACTCCCAGTTATTTTATGCTTCTACAGTTATTTTAAATGGGATATCTCTTACTATTTCTTCTACCAGGGTTTTGTTAGTGATATATAGAAGTTTTGATAATTTATGTGAGTTCCTTTTCTATCCTGCTATTTTGTTGAAATTATTGTTTCAATTAACTTTTTAGTCAATTTCCTAAGACTTTCCAAATATATCATCATATCATCTGCAAAAAGAGATAGTTTCATTACTTCATTGTCCATTGTGATTCCTTCAACTTCTTTTTCTTCTCTTATTGTTATTTCTAATAAAATATTGAATATTGGTGATAATGGGCATCCTTGTTTCACTTCTGATGTCATTGGGAGGGTTTATAGCTTATCCCCATTACTTATAATGCTTGCAAGTCATATTAAGTGATGCTTCTTATCATTTTAAGGAAAAATCCATTTATTATTATACTTTTCAATGTTTTTAATAGGAATGAGTGTTGTATTTTGTTAAGAGCTTTTTCTGCATAGATCGATATAATATGATTTTTGTTACTTTTGTTTTCGATTTAATTAATTATGATAATAGTTTTTCTTTTGTTAAACCATCTCTACATTTCTGGTATAAATTTTACTTGGTCCTAATGTGATATATTGTTATTGTTTATTTTGGAGAGGCAATTGAAGTTAAGTGACTTGCCCAGGATCACATAGCTAGTAAGTCTTAAGTGTCTGAGGTAAGATTTGAACTCAGGTCCTTCTGACTTCTCAGTTGATGCTCTGTCAATTGTGCCATCTAGTTGCTCCTGTGTGATATATAGTTGTAGTCCCCTGATTAGTATTTCATTTAGGATTTTTGCATCTATATTCATTAATGAAATCGGTCCATAATTTTCTTTCTATTTTTTCTCTTTCTGATTCTCTTGCTGATCTCAGCACCATATTTGTTTCATAAAAGGAGTTTGGTAGGACTCTTTCTTTGCCTGCTATTCTGAATAATTTGGACTAATTCCAGATATTAGAATTATTTGATCTTTAAATGTTTAGTAGAATTTATTTCTAAATCCATCTGGTCTTGATGTTTTTTTTTTTTTCCTTTAGGAAGTTCACTTATGACCTGACCAATATTTCCACTAAAATGGGCTTATTTAGATATTCTCTTTCCTTTTATATTAATGTAGACAGTTTATATTTTTGAAAGTATTCTTCCATTTCATTTAAATTATTAAATTTATTGGTATATAACTGATCAAAATAACTCCTAGTAATTGCTTTGAATTCATTTTCATTTCATTTTAGCTACTATTGATTTGGTTTTCTCTCTTTTTCAAAACTATATTAACCAATAGTTTATTTTAATTTTTTCATAAAAATAACTCCTATATTTATTTATTAATTCAGTATTTTCTTATATTCAATTTTACTAACCTCATCTTTAGTTTTTAGGATTTCCAATTTGATATTTAATAGGGGTTTTTAATTTGTTCTCTTTCCTAGGATTTTTTAAATTGCAAAGCCAATTTATTGGTCTGCTCTTTCTCCATTTTATTGATATAAAGCATTTAGAGAAATAAATTTTTCTCTAATCACTGCTTTTTGCTAAAACCTCTGAGAGATTTTAGTATTTTGTCTCATTATTGTAATTCTCTTTAGTAAAATTATTTATTATTTCTATGACTTGCTCTTTGAACCACTCACTCTTTAAGATTATGTTGTTTAGTCTCCAGTTAATTTTTAATTTGTGTTTTTGTGGTGCCTTATTAAATATAATTTTTATTGTTTTGTGATCTGAAAAAGATGCATTTAATATTTCTGCTTATCTGCATTTAATTATAAAGGTTTAATGTTCATATACATGGTCAGTTTTTGTAAAGGTACTATATGTCACTGAGAAAAAGCATATTCCTTTCTATTCCCAATGAATTCTCTCCAGATATCTATCATATCTAGCTTATCTAAGATTTTGTTCATTTCCTTGACTTCTTTCTAATTTATTTTTTTGATGAGATTTATCTAGTTTTTAGATGGGAAGGTTGAAATCCCCAACTACTATAGTTTTGCTAGTATTTCAATCAATAATTCATTTAGATTTTCCTTTAAAATTTTAGAAGCTAAAACATCTGATGTATATAGGTTTACTGTTGATATTACTTCATGATACCTTTTTTAAAATTATAATGCAGTTTCCTTGTTTGTCTCTTTTAATTAAATCTATTTCAGTTTTAACTTTTTCTGAGATTATGATTGCTACCCCTACCTTTTCTTTTGCATTAGTTAAAGCATAATAAATTCTACTCCTGCGCTTTATTTTTACTCCATGTATATCTTTCATTTTAAAATGTATTTCTGTAAACAAGAAAAAAATTCAAACACCCTGGAGCTACAGTTAGAATTGTAAGAGATTTAGCAGCCACAATAAAAGACTGCAGGTCCTGAAATTATATATACTGTCAATCAAAAGAAATAGGCCTGCAACCAAAAGTATCATATCTAGAAAAATTATCCATAATATTGAATGAAAAAAAGGACCAACAAACTTGCTGATTTCCAGGACTTTCAACCAAATCTGAACTCAATAGAAAATTTAACATACTTGCAGGTCCTGGAATCATATATACCAACAATCAAAAGAACTAGGCCTGCAGCCAAAAATATCATATCCAGCAAAATTCTATAATATTGAACAAGAAAAAAATGGACATTCAATGAACTTGCAGATTTCCAGGACTTTCTATCAACCAAATCCAAACTTAACAGAAAATTTAACATGTAAGAGCCAATATCAAAGAGAATTTCAAGGAACTCAACATGAATAAATTGTTTTTTTTTACATGGGAAATTTATAGCATATGTTATAAGATTGACATTAACAATACAACAGCTCAAAAGAAAGATTGGGACAGAGATAAGGTAAAAAATAGTAATTATGTCATGCAAATGAAGTGCAGAGGAAGAATAGACACAGAGACATTAGAGGGGGGAGCAGGGCTCATAGTTCTGAAAACCTACATCAGGAATGGGTTAAATGGGTAACACTACATATATACCATGAAAGGTATAGCGTCTCCAAAATCTATAAAAAAATTAGGAGGGATGGATGGTCCGGGAAGCAAAGGTAAGGGAAGAAGACAAGGGAGGAATCCATGGGTTGGGTGAGATTAAGTAATAGGAAGGCAAGTTAGGAGTATATTTAAAGCAGAGTCAGCAGGAATAGGAAAGATGTGTGTGTATCTATGTATGGTGGTGTGTGTGTATGTATATATCTATATATGTATAAATATATCTTTTTCTAACTATAGCTTCCTTGGGGGTGGTAGGGGAAATTAAAGGGGAAACAGTTTACAAGGAAGTAAAGAAAAGATGAACACTCATGAATATAATTTCTTCTATCAATATACTTTCTTACCCTGGTATTTGCTGTTATATATTTTGAATCCTGCCTGATATTCTGCAGGTCACATAATAATGTTCTCTTTTGTTTTGTATTCCATTTCTGTTTTTCTTTATTCTTATTCTGTTTCTTTAAATAAAATAAATTTGAAAACTGAAAAAGAAAATTTAACATGAGAGCCAGAATACGAGATTAATTTCAAGGAACTTAACATAGACAAATTGTTTAGTTTTTTACATGTAAATGTATATCATATGTTTAAGATTGACATCAATAATTGGGTAGGTCAGAAGAAAGATTTATACAAATGAGGTACAGAGGAAGACTAGATCAAAGGCATTAGAAGGGAGAGGAGGGCTTGTAGTTCTGAAAACCTGCTCACATGGGAAATGAGGCAACACTACATAGGCACCATAAAGAGTATAACACTCTCCAAAATCTATAAAGAAATAAAGGGGAAGGGATGGGTGGAAGGGGAACAAAGAGTAGGGAAAGAAGATAAGAAAGGAATGCATGAAAAAAATTTTATATCCAAGGATTCTGATAAAGGTCTCATTTCTAAAATATATGGAGGATGAATCAAATTTATAAGAATTGAATCCATTCTCCAATTGATAAATGATCAAAGGTTATGAACAGATAATTTTCAGATGAGCTAGAATAGCTTGGTGAAAATCCTATCAGTCAGGTTCATTACTGAGAGTTGACACTCTATTATGGATTGGAAAAACTATGAAAAGGGGTGAGGGGATTGGTAATTACTTTGACAGAAAAGGTGCAGAGAAAGTATCTTGTAGAAGCCCCTTTATCCCTACATCAGATTGTTTACTATCTTGGAGAGGGAAAAGATAAAGAAGAAAAGGAGAAAAAATTTCAGAATTTTACAAAAATGAATGTTAAAATGTTAAAAAAAAAACCATCTTTACATGTAATTGAAAAATTAAAATGCTATTAAATGAAAAAAAGAATATCTTTATCCATAAACTGAAATTATTTGGGCAAGATCATCAGTCTTGAGAAAAAAAAACTTGTTATGAAATCAGCTTAATGAGAATTTACAAGTGTGTGTATAATACTAGAAGTGATTTTTAATGATTGGTCTTTATAACCAGATGAATCAGCTCAAGAAGAAAAACTTAAGTATATAGGAGTTCTGGTAAACTTTATTGCTTATTGCAACTCCATGAGAGCAAAAATAATTGTATCTAGACCTACACCATGATTAAGAAAACTTATGATTTTAAGTAAAATATTCTGGGACTATAATTGATGCAGTTTTGAGTTTTTAATGAAATATAGTTGTCTGATGAATCATTAAATCAGTAATCCACCATTCAAGAGCTATGCCACAAGCTACCTAGAGAGATGTGATCTAACTATTACAGGTAGAGGTCTATATCTGAGAAAAGGCTAAGAGGACAAACTTGGGGTAGCCAAAGATAAGGGTCCTTTTGACTCAGTTCCTTCCCACCACCCACCACCTCCCCATTGTGTTACATCCTTTTGAACAGTAATGTTTCCCACCTGGTTATTCCTGAATCTGGTTATGAGGCAGAATTGTTACTACATGATTGGTTGTCAACTGTGACTCTTACCCAAGTCAAACGAGACTAAGGATGATTTATCCTGCCCTACTGAGTCATTAAGGACCAGTTTTAATGTTGTTATAATCATCTCCCTATTTTTTTCCTTTTATAGCAAATTCCTATGACCAGAGCAAGTGGTCAGTAGAAGATATGAGCACAATGTAAGTATATATGATTTTTACTATTTTTAGTATAAATGTGTATGCATTCCATATCCCAAACAAGTAAGTAAATTAGTACTTACTTAATCATCTGCCTGCTAATACTTACACAGTCTTATGTAAGATTAAATCCCTGAGGGGCAGCTAGGTGGAAGTGGATAGAGTACCATCCCTGAAGTCAGGAGGAACTGAGTTCAAATCTGTTCTCAGATACTTAACACTTCCTAGTTGTGTGACCCTGGGGAAGTCACTTAACCCCAATTGCTACAGAAAAAAAAAAAAAAAAAAAAAAAAAAGATTAAATCCCTGAAACAGCTCATTCTTTCAGAATGCTATGGGAATAACTGAATAAAGATTTTTTTAAAAGCTTGTAAAACAAAGATATGAATCTATTAATATATAAGGTTAAAGTTTAAAACTTCTATTTTATTTTAAGGAATAGAATTTCAGTAACATCAATCATCTTAATGGAGAGTAATGTTTTTCTAATATCTATTCCATTTGAATATGATTAATAACTGAACATGTTCTAAGCAACTAGATTGATGCACACTGTTTTCTGTATGAGTCTTTTGTTACAATTGGAATAAAGTCAGCCTATTGTAGGCAAATTCATTGAATCTAGAGGTGGAAGCCTTCTATCTACCAAGAGTGATCTCACCTATTTTTTCATATATAGTTTTAGATCCTCAATAGCATCAGATCTTCCTAAAGAAATTGGAATTATTTCGAGTGAAAAATTTTAAGAAAGCAGTAATAGCAGACCTTCCTGTATGTCAAATATAAGTGATTTTATGGGGCCATAGAAAAACCTAAAATCTCTGAAGTTTCAAGTGAACTAGGGGTTCCTAAATTGCCTTTTATCTCTATTGTTAATAAAGTCAGAATTATAAATTTGCTCTGATTTTCATCACATGAAGTAATTATTGGAGAACTACAGTTTGAGAAGCTATGGTTATTTGTATTGAGATCTATTTTGCAAAGGTTTTAACAAGAAAATCTAAGGCATCTCTACAAGTAACCGGGTACCAAGGAAGCAAACCTACTGAATAGGCGCCCCTGAAAACAAGATTTTGCAGAATCCCCCAGAGGCCAGACAGCTTACATGGGACATCTAAAATCCAAGATGAAATGTGTTGATTAGAGAGACATTGGGAGTGGGTTGAGTCATTATGGTATTTCTTTGGCTTTTTGCTTTATTGCAGCTGTATACTTAGTTCTTAGTTAATCGTGTTGTCCTTATATTACCTCATCAGGAAAAATTGTCACAAGTCTACCAATGACATA
The DNA here is from genome assembly GCF_902635505.1 of Sarcophilus harrisii. Taxonomy (NCBI): domain Eukaryota; kingdom Metazoa; phylum Chordata; class Mammalia; order Dasyuromorphia; family Dasyuridae; genus Sarcophilus; species Sarcophilus harrisii. The sequence goes on from NC_045428.1 coordinate 589,166,900, forward strand.
AAGGGGCAATTGAGAAAATCAAACGATTCTAATCCCATTGTAATTGATTCTATTCTCTGTTATGTCCAACCCATGTTTCTTTATTTCAAACTTAGTTAAATTCAGAACTTCAGTTTTCCCATTAATCACCAAATGCCATTGATTCTTCCTTTGCCTCCTTAAGGTTGGGATGGAGGAAAATTGTAACAGGCATGTGAAGTAATTCATTTGGACCCCTACTCTATTCCAATCAGTGTTAATCAACTTGATAGAATCATATCAAAGTTCTGTATATAAGGCCTCAGAGCTGTAAACTCTCAAATTCTAAGTTCACTCACTTAATTATAAGAAGTTAACTGGAGGCCCTCCACCTTTGTTTTTCCTTGTTGTTGTGGCAAAGTCCAATGTGGCTGAGGTGACAACTATATAGAAAGTCCCCCAAAGTATTTTTGTACCTTCAGATCAATCATTTGTCCAATAGGAGAGATTATTATCTTATGAGCATTTAGATCACTGACTGTGATATCTTATACCATTTTCTCCTGCCTAACCTAAGGAGAACCCTGTCCATCTTATGTGGAGATATTCCTTGATTTATCCACTTTGTGACCCTGTTGACATATTATTTTGCTTATTCAGTAGAATTATTCTGTATGTGGTATAGCTGTCCTTGAATAACTGGAAATCTAACTCTATAAAAATAAGGCCCTGAAAGAAGGAGGACTCTTAGAACATGAGGAAGATATGAGGTCCATTCCATTAGTGGGGACCATGTACCCTTTAATAAAGTGTCATTGATGCAGAATTATTTTTTTAATAAGTTTTTTATTTTCAAAACATATGTATGGATAATTTTTCAACATTAACCCTTGCAAAACCTTACGTTCTAATTTCCCCCCCCCAATATGACAAGTAATCAAATATGTTAAAGGTGGTAAAAAATATATGTTAAATATAATATATGCATATATATTTATATAATTATCATGCTGCACAAGAAAAATCATATCAAAAAGGAAAAATGAGAAAGAAAACAAAATGCAAGCAAACAACAACAAAAAGAGTGAAAATGCTGTGTTGTGGTCCACACTCAGTTCCCACAGTCCTCTCTCTGGGTACAGATGGCTCTCTTCATCAAAAGATCATTGGAACTGGCCTGGATTATCTCACTGTTGAAAAGAGCCACATCCATCAGAATTGACCATCATATTGGTTATTTAGCATCAGTTCCTGTAAATCTCTCCAGGCCTCTCTGAAATCATCTTGCTGATCATTTTTTACAGAACAATAACATTCCATAACATTCATATACCATAACTTGTTCAGCCATTCTCCAGTTGATGGGCATCCACTTGGTTTCCAGTTTCTTGCCACTACAAAAAGGGCTGCCACAAACATTCTTGCACATATGGGTCCCTTTCCCTTCTTTAAGATCTCTTTAGGATATAAGCCCAGTACTAACACTGCTGGGTCAAAGGGTATGCACAGTTTGATAGCCCTTTGAGTATAGTTCCAGATTGCTCTTCAGAATGGCTGGCTCCATTCACAATTCCACCAACATTCAGTGTCCCAGTTTTCCCACATCCCCTCCAGCATTTGTCATTATCTTTTCCTGTCATCTTAGTCAATCTGAGAAGTGTGTAGTGGTATCTCAGAGTTGTCTTAATTTGCATTTCTCTGATTAATAGAGATTTGGAACACCTTTTCATATGACTAGAAATGGTTTTAATTTCTTCATCTAAAAATTGTCCATTGACCATTTATCTTAGAGAATGGCTTGAATTTTTATAAATTTGAGTCAATTCTCTATATTTTAGAAATGAGGCTTTTATCAGAACCTTTGAATGTAAAAATGTTTTCCCAGTTTATTGCTTCCCTTCTTATCTTGTCTGCATTAGTTTTGTTTATACAAAAGCTTTTTAACTTAATATAATCAAAATTATCTATTTTGTGTTCAATAATGAGCTCCAGTTCTTCTTTGGCCACAAATTCCTTACTTCTCCACAGATCTGTGATTCTGTCTGTCAATAAAAGTATTGTAGATGGAAAAATATTAATCCCCATATAAGAATATGACATCCAGTCTTAGTAAAAGAAGCTCCAATGATCCCATGAGCAAAGTTGCATCCTTAGAGTCTGGTCTTCTTTGTTCTATTTCTATATCATACCTAGCCTGGCTTGGGTCAGTGTCAGGATCCACAATGTTACCTTGTCCTCCTGCTGTCTCTTGTGAATATACTCCCTTAACCAACTCAATTAACCTAATTAACCCTAATAAAACCTACCAATAACCAAGCTGGTATGAGTGTTATGGTCCAGAACTCTGAACTTGAAACAAAGGATTGTTATAAAGTACTAAGTCAGTGGAATTGATAGACAGTACTTATCTAGTTTAGCATGGTTCAGTACGATAAATTCAATCCTACAACAAATAATGGTTTCCTAGTGATATAATGATTGGTTTATGTAGATCATATAAATTAGGAGCCTTAGCCAGGATTCAATTCGGAGAGATTCAGAGAGTAGAGAAGGAGACAGGACCTCAAACTCTTGGAACCAAGGAGAGAGATAGGCCTCTAAGAGAGCTAACTGGGCCCCAGGAAAGGAGACAATAAAGGATTTGGGCTTTAACACCTGGCTGTTCTTGTGGTGTTTACTGAACTGAAAGGAAGGCTGCCTCTAGAGACCCCAAGGAAACCGAAACAGAAAACATTACATATGAGCCCCCCTTTCTTTACTATCTCATGATTCTCTCTGAGAGTATGTTACCCTATAATTGGCATAATAAGGACAGATCTGCTCCCCTACGGATAGTGCTCAGCAAAAATGCTCACTACACTCTGCCATTTTGGCTTTCCCTCCCTCCCCAATAACATATGTGTGTGTTTATATTTTAAATAAAATAAAATAAAGGGAAGCTTTGATCACATATCTAGGAGAATCTGAGAGACCAAATCCAGTTCCTTCTTTTTATAAAATGTCAGACAGTTTAAAATGATTTTCCTAAGGTTACATAGATAGTGTTCTCATGAGAAGAGAATTTTAATCCAGAACCTTGGACTTCATAATTAATTTAATGAGTTGAACTCAATCAACCTGATGAGACGATAGGATTCCAACTTTTGTCTAGGCTGGAAGAATGTGAAAATGTCTCACCTCCCCACCTTACACACACATTAGCTCCCAGTGACTCAAAGAGCCTCTCTGATTTTGGTGATCGAAAATGATGGCCAGGCTCAGACCCACCCCAAATCAGGATCAATAAAAGTACACACAACTTTTTTGTTCTCCATTATCTTTCTTCTTTCTCTTCTTGCTCTCTTTCCAGAGTGCAGCAGGATGGGGATTTCCTTTTTCCACCTCAGGCCCAGAAACAAAAACTGAGAACATAAGAGGAGAAACCTGAGAAAGGAATTCTTGGACACCTAGCTCCTGGCTTTTTTTACTTATTTATATTCCTGAGCCAAGGTCTGGGATTATAGTTCATTTTTCCCATTTGGGAAATGACCCCAGATTTGGAAGTTTCCAAGTCCCAATATTTGGAAATTGGCCTCCAAGAAGGAAATTTCCTCAATAACAGCTTTGTGGGGCAACCAAAGGATTGCCCTAACAGCCGAAGGATGAAAGCTTATGGGAAGGGAAAGAGAGCACTGGGAGAGATGCCATGTTGTGGTCCACACTTGTAACACCAGTAATGATGTTACAAGATCAATGTTTTCCAGGGGTAAAAATTTTTCATATTTTTATTTGAAGTTTTGAGTTTTAAATCTATCCCTCTCTCCCCCCCACCCCCATCCCTTAGATGGTAAGCAATCAGATATAGGTTACACATGTGCCATTATGTGAAATGTTTCACTGTTGGTCATTTTATATAAGAAGACTCAAATAAAAAAATTGAAAGAAAGTTTTTAAAAATAGCATGCTTCAGTTTGTATTCAGTCAATATCAGTTCTTTTTCTGGAGGCAGATAGTGTGCTACATCATTAGTGCTTTGAGGCTGGCTTGGATCATTGTATTGCTGAGAATAGCCATGTCATTTGCAATTGACATCATATGGTATGGCTATTCCTGTGTAATGATCTGGTTCTGCTCATTTCACTATGCATCGGTTCATGTAATTCTTTCCAGGTTTTTCTGAAATCATGCTGCTTATCATTTTCTTGTAGCACAAAAATATTCCATTACAATTATATACCACAGCTAATTGAGCCACTCCCTAATTGATGGCTATCCCTTTGATTTCCAATTCTTAGTCACCACAAAAAGAGCTGCTGTGAATATTTTTTGGTACAAATAGTTTCTTTACCCTTTTGTGGATGTCTTTGGGATATAGACCTAGCCATGGTATTTCTGGACCAAAGAGAATGCACAGCTTCATTGCCCTTTCGGTGGAGTTCCCAAATTGCTCTCCAGAGTAGTTGGATCAATTCACAATTCCATTCACAGTGTAGTGCTCTGCCCTCCCAATTTCTCACAACCCCTCCAACATCCAGCATTTTCCTTTTTTGTCATATTAGCCGCTCTATGGTGTGAGATGGTACTTTGGAATAGTTTTAATTAGCATTTCTCTGATCAATGGTGATTTGGAGCATTTTTTAATATGACTTTGATTTCTGTATCTGAAAACTACCTCCAAACTCCAACTTTTAAGAATGAAAGTTGCTTAAAAATGAAATAGTTTCCTATATACATCATGGGTTTCCTTTCTCAAAGAAGAGACTGGATGTCCACTCTGGAGGACATAGTATAGTAGGGATTTCTTAGGTAAAGATTGAACTGATCTGAAATTCTGTAATTTTTAACTCTAGTGCAAAAGACCATAGGATGTACTACATTCTCTGTGGAATAAGGGTGCTGTCTAAATCCTAGGTCCTTTATTGTAAAGGGCAGAACTCTGGAGGAGTATACTTGAAAGAAGGTGTTAACTCAGTGGAATTGATAAGACGATGATTATCTAGTTTAGCGTGGTGATTAATAGTTCTCTAGTTCAGTGTGATTGACTTGGTATTAACTCAGTGGGATTAAGATAATGGTTCTCTAGTTTACATGTACTTAGTACTTAATGTAGTTCTACAAGATTGACACCTATGATGATGTAATTATAATAAGAGTATGTAAGAGCCAACAAGGACAGGGAGAGAGACATTCCATCTCCCACCGTCGTGGTGGCTGGCATGGCCTCCTGCTTTCTCCACTAAAACAAAGGCTGGTCCTGAGACCTCCAGAAAGCTAACCCGGACACTACACCTTATGATGAAAAAAATGCTATTCATTCCCAGAGAAAGAACTGATGCAGTCTGAACATAGGTCAAAGCATACTTTTAAAGTTTTCTTTAATTTTTCTCAGTGATTTTTTTTGGGTCTGTGTTTTTGTTTACAACATGACTAACGTGGAAATATATTTTGCATGATTGCATTACATAATCTATATCAAATTGCTTGCCTTCTCAACGAAGGGACGGGAACGAAGGTAATTTGGAACTCAAAACATTACAAACAAATATTAAAAATTGTTTTTATGTTTTACGTAATTGGAGGGAAGTGAAAGACTAAATGGAAAAATAAACAAAAAAAGTTACAGAAAAGTTATTAAAGAGGTAAAATAAAACCTAGGTTGCTACCTAGAGAGAGTTCTGAAAAAAAAAAAAAGTCTCTCCTCACCCCCTTTTCTGAGGTCCTTGCTGAAGAAAATAGGACTGAGACTAGAAGTTTGGGGGTCTGTGAGGAGGCAGGAGCTAGTAGGGCATCCCAGAGCAAACCCTGCCCCTCCTCCCCAGGGGGAGTTGAGGTTCAAACCTCAGTGAATAGGTCTTTCTTCTTGAAGCTGCCTCGTGGATAATGATGACGGAGCCGGATACGGTTTCCTTGACCATAAGGAAATGTCCTCTCTCTGTATCTGAGGCGGATGGGGGCTGAGGTTCCTGAACCTGATTGGTGTGATGGGGGAAGCCTGCAGAGTCCAAGGCCTTCCCCATCCCCACTTCTGTTTTTCCCTGAGATTCCCAGTCCTTGAACTAGACACTCTCAGTCAGATGCAAGGATGCTGGTGGAACTGGAAAAGGGCCAAGTGGACAAAAGGGAGGAGAACTCTGGGATGATGCTGTTGTCTCCGATAAGCCCAGCACTTTGCTGGCTTTGTCTTTGTTATCTCTCTCTCAGCCTTTCCTGGGTATTTACTTTAACTCTTTTTCCTCATTGACTTTGGGCCCAGATCAACTCTGATCATTTATAAGTTACTGATGGAGACCCACCCTGGGTGTGGGGAGGGAGCAGCTCTCAGAGGCCCCGACTCCCCAGGGAGGAGAGGTCAGGGCACCCACCTCAGCCAGTGGGTAATAAGTGGGGAGGAGCCCCTGGGGCAGCAGCTGCCAAGGCGTTGTACAGCATTGCCCTGCCTTACCAGTTGGGCTTGGGCCAGATGCCATGATTGGCAGCCCCTTCTCATTCCATGGTTCATAATTCTCTTTTCTCCATCTCATCTCTGTTCCCAGGAACTTGAAGCAACTACTGTGGGTTGGAGAGTTTCAATAGAAGGAAGAGGGGGTTTAGAACAAGCAAGACCAGTTCTGCTAGTCACAGATGGAAGTGGTGGGCTTAAAAACCCCCTACTGGGACCAGTTTAAACCGGATAGAACTAGCAAGAGCAATCCAGGAACCAGGAACTAGCTGCCTGCAATCTCTGCCTGCACCCCAGCTTAGGGCAGACCTGTCTGTCCTAGGGTCTGAGTGCTGAGGTTGGGAAGGGGACCCCAAAAGTCTGGGGTCACAGACTGATGTCCGAGGTGTCTCAAAAGAATTTGCAGGCTTGAATCCATCTCCTTAGGCAAGGGGCAAAGTTGATTGTAATAGTAATGCCATTACAAAGCAGACTGAATTCTAAGAGAATTCAGCAGAGAAACAGGAGCAAGGAGACACATCTCTTTAGCTTTCAATCATTGATAAGCTAATTCTATGACTCATGGGTAGGAAGGAGGAGTGGGCTCCAATTTGGTTCTCCCTGACCCGCAGACTATCCACCTGCCAGTCAGCAGTGAATTGGGGAGCCGTCTTTTTCCCATAGTCTCAGGAATTTGATCTGGGGGACTAGCTGGAGGCCAGAAGCCACCAGACAGATGGGGCGTGGGAGTTTCCTGCAGCAGACTCCAAAGCCAGAAGAGCTAGAATCACTGACTGATTGCCAGAACAGAAGCCCCCCTAAAATCAGGGGACCCCCTATTACATCATGAGGACCTGGGAAAAATCCAGATCTGGAAACTAACTAGAATTAGGGGCTGGGGAACAGGGAGACAGCTTGGCTATCACTTCACAGGCCATAAAGCAAAGAAGCCATTGGGTCAAAATCTGTCCCTGGGTCAGGAGTCCTGGGACTTAGAGTTCCCTATCCCAAGCCCCTGGCTTCTCAGAGAGGTCACTCCTCTAGGGTCAGAGGCCAGATTTGACCAGGTCTCCGGATTCCAAACCCAGCAGCCCCCTGGGGTTAGTCCCAGGCCACGATGGATCAGTCCCGGAGTTCCAGTCTCTCTGAGGATGCTGGCAGATTGCGGGGGATGAATAGAGAAAAGTGGTGGGTGTTCTGCCCCCTCTTTGGGGCACCTGGGGTTAGAGCATGTGCTCTAACAGAACCCTTCAGGGGTCACCTGAGCAGTGAGCCCCAGACCTCATCCCAAGATGAACCACCTGAATGTGAGCTGGGCCAGAGGCAAGGGGCCACCCCCATTTGCTTCAGTTCAGTCCAACTCTAATTAACAAGCATTTGGGGGCTGGGGATGTGAGACAAGAGTCAAGTAGCTTGTACCCTCGGAGGGCTTATGGAGGAGGGGATGGGGAGAGAAGCGGAGGGGGGGAAGGGAGCTCAAGACTGATCCCCAGCTGAAGATTAAGACTTGGGAAAGTGCCAGGACCCGGATATAGATGTTGGTATTGTTGCTGGCAGAAGCCAGAGGAACCTTGTGTTGGGGAAAAGGGCGGAGGGCCAGTGGGTAAACAGAGGCCCACCACCCACCCTCAGCCTTCCTCCTTCTCAGCCCAGGGCCCACCCAGCTCCCATCTGGCATCCTGGTCTTGGGGCACCTCAGTCTCCATCCCCCAGCTGTCTACCGCAGGCTTAGACACTTAGCTACCCTGCCCTCTCTGGGAGCTGGGGGAGCTCCCCTATCCTCTCAGCCCCAATTCCTCAACTCCATCTTCCCTAGGACCAAGGTGTGGGACTTGCCCCTCCCTCCAAGCGCTTCCTCACTCTTCGACCTTCCCAAGATGGCCCCTCATCGCCCTCCCACCCGCCCACCTCAGCCCCTGCCCTGGACTTCCCCTCCATCCCAGAATTTGTGCTCGCCCCACCCCAGCACCCCCTCCAGGAAATTGGCACCATGTGGGCCCAGCTGACCCAAGGTGTGGTCTCAAGCTCCCTTATAAAACCCGCTCGATGGGGCTACTCAGAAGCTCCTGGGACCCGAAGGTGAGCTGGTCCTGCCCCACCCCAGAGCCTGGCCTTCCACTTTCAACAGGGCTGTGGACATCCCCCTCTCCGGATCTCCCCTCCTCCGGGGCCCTCCTGGGGTCCCAGCCCAGGCCTCCCCTTGCCCGGTCCTACCTCCATCCCTCCCACCCCAGAAGCTGGCTTAGAGGGCAGACGGGCCCAGCCCCCAGAGACGTTGGTTCTCTGGAGCAGCCCCAGAGACCGTGTTCTCCGGGCACAAAAGGCTTTCCTTCTCCCTTACAGAGATGGGGGCCCAGAGGAGCTGGTGGCCGATCTGGGCTGGAGTCAGCTTCTTGCTGGGTGAGTATAAGCCCGGACTCTTGGGACGTCCGTGGCTCCTCTCCTCCCGAGCTCCCGGGGCTGTCGTCGCCCGCCATTATTGTCCCCCTAGAACCCATGCTGGCTCTTTGCAAGGTTGCCTAGTTGAGAGCCACGCTCCCCCTTTCTCTGCCTTCCCTTCTCTCATGGGGTGCTCCTCTGCCTCCCCCCTGCGCCTGGTCTCTGCCCTGGGGAAAGTGAGACACCGGGTGGGCGTCACCTGCAGAAGCATTTGGCAATCACGGGATGGCAAAAGGCAGAAGGAAGGAGAGAGAGCGTTGTCTGAGGGGGGGAGTTCGCAAACTACCTGAGCAGAAAGTCTGGAAAGACCCAAGGAGAGGTTTTTATTCCCCTCCCCTCTGCCCTGGGCTTGTAATTGGACCTGAGCTCTGGAAATACCCATCTTGCAGCTGGGCAGGGGAGCCCTTTGCCAGCCACCTCGGTGGGGGTGTGAATGGCATGGGGAGAGAGCTTGGCGATAACTTTAATGGGAGGGAGAGTGATTAGAAAGTGGGGAAGGGAGAGTGGAGGGGGAGAGCTGGGGCCCCGTGCCTGAGAGGGGGAGGCCAGCAGAATCAGGGGCCAGGACAAGCTCGAGGGGCTTCTTAGACTTCTGAGTAGGAACCCCGGCAGGCACCGGCTGAGACGGGAAGAGAGGGGGGTTGGCTAAGAGCTGGACACCTGCTGTACCTTTGCTTGCATAGACACGTATGGGCAGATACATACATGTACACTGTGCATGTGTGTATATATCATGCATGCTGTGGGTGCTTATATACTTGTATAAATGAACACACACACGTTAAATATATGGGCACCCCATGGAATACATTTATTCACATATGTTATGAATGTAATAGACATGCTCATATACATGTAGCTGCGGTACATTTGTGCACACATGTTTATATTAATGAATATAAACATATATGTGTCTGTAGCCATAGCATGTGTGGCATATGTATATACTATATGTGAGCATGTAGTGCATACACTATACATACAATGTGTGTGCACACACGTGTGTACATGTCGTGTATATGTGCACACTGTGGGCTATATTTTATACACGTAGGTATGACCACACACACATATATTTAGATGCCGCCATATCACACAGGGAGCAACATATTTCTATACATACAGATACAAGTAAAATTTACATATGCTTCTAGGCACATTCATGCGCGCTGGGCATGATCTATCTGTATGCATCTGTCCATCATGTGAATCTGTATTAGGAACATATTCATAAACACGTTTCGCTGCCTATGTTTGCACTCTGTGGTGCATCTGTGTGCATGTAGGGACGAATGCTTATTGCAGGGTCTGGGTGCGCTGTGCTGACATACACGTGTGTATGTACATATGTGCATTGTGTATGTAATAGTACAAATGTGCACACGTGCATTTGTTTATGTGTTTGTATATAAATGACACGGTTATATCGGAGGCATAGACGCTGCATGTAGACATGCACACTGGGTAATATTTATATGCACGTGTACAAGTAGACCTGGAGTGTGCATTTGCCCATACTGTGCAACACGCACAGAGATGAGCTGGAGCCTTTCTGGGGAGCGAACGAGGGAATGTACAGAGGAAAGGCCGGCGGGCCTAGGGCAGAGCCTGGGGATGTTCTCATGCATATCATGCAAAGGGTAAAGCACTGAACTGCCCAAAAGCCAGGGAGGGTCAGCCCCGGCCAGCCCTTACAGAGGGCAAGCACTGGGCAATAAGGAGGCCGCTGGCGAATCTTGGAGAAAGTCGCTGTGATTCACTGGCCGGGAGAGGTGAGATGGAGAAATGGAGGCACGGGGTAGACAGCTCCCCCAGGGCTCTCAGCTGCAAAAGGGGGAGAGACCCAGGATGACAAACAGTAAGCACCTCCTCCCCCCCACCCTGCAAAACCGTCTTTGCACGCAATAACCCAGTTCTATGGTCAGTCTCCTGGCAGTTATTAAGCACCTATTGTGTACCAGGCTGGGGATATAAAAATAGGAAAAAACAATCCTTACCTTTGGGGAGCCCAAAGTCTAATGGAGGAGAAAACATGGAAGCAATTCTGAACAAACAAGTTATAGCTTGGATAAATAGGAAGAGAGCAACAGACTGGGAAAGGCTTCCTAGAGAAGTTCGGATTTTAGCTGGCATTTGAGGGAAACCTTCAGAGGAAGGTGAGGAAGGCAAGCATTTGGCCTTGAGGAGGCAAGAGAGACACGGGATGGAAGGAGGAATAGGGAGGGAAGGAAAATGTAAGAGGACTGGAAAAGTGGGAAGGGACAAGGGCATGATGGGCTTTAAGGGCCAGAGCATTTCACCTTTAATGCTGGAACCAGGGGAGATTAGTAAACGGTGGTGGGGAGTGGGGAGGCCTGAATTTTAAGAGATTTGATAACCGAAGGAAGGATGGATGGGAACAAGGAGACATTGGAAGAGGCAGCCTGCCATCCCAGCAGCTACTGCAGCCATCCAGGGGTGAGATGATGAGGGCCTGTACCCGAGCAGGGGCAGTGGCAGAGAAGGGGACTTTTCAAGAGCTTTAAAAGTGGCAAGATTTGGCCATAGAGAGGGTACGAAAGGTGAGAGACAGAGGCTGTTACTTAGGTTGTGAGCCTGAGGGACCTGGAAGAATATTACCCCCTATAGTAATAAGGTAGGAAGGGGGTCAGCTTCAGAGGAAAAATAACATGGAGGGTTCTGGACATGTTTAATTTAAGGCATCTGGGAGACATGCTGCTCAAGGCAGGTGGAGATCTGAGACTGGACGGTCCTCCTCAGCCTCTCCCCATGGGTGACCCCAACCTCTCTCCCACTCCCTAGGGCTGGCTCCCAGGGCCTCTGAAGGGTGGGTAAGTGCGGCTGGCCGGGAATTCCTCACCGCCTTCCTGCAAAATGATGACCCTGGCTACAGCTCAGCCCGCCTCCACCTCCTTCTCTCCAGCCTTTCCAGCAGCCCCACCACTGTCACCATTCTAAGCCAGGTGACCAAGACCTCAGAGACTGTCACCGTGGGTACAGGACAGACAGTCACGGTCAATGTCAGCAGTGCGGCTGAAATGACCGGCAGTGCAACTGCCCCCCGAGCCATTGTCATCCGCTCGGACCAGGCTATTGTGGTCCAGGCAGTCAGCGTCAAGCCAAACTCGGCCGAACTGACCTTAGTTTACCCTGTCGACATTCTGGGCACCGAGTACTTTGTGCTCACCCCTCCAGGGACCTCGGCTAAGAATGTCAAAGAGTTTGCAGTGGTGGCTGGGGCCTCCGGGGCCTCCGTCAGCATCCAACTGAAAGGCTCGGCCACTTTCCAGGGCCGGTTCCACCCGGCGGGCAGCACCCTGATGCTGGAGCTGGGGCCCTATGCCGTGGCGCAGGTACAGAGCTCGGCTGACCTCTCTGGCTCTCGGGTGGCGGCCAGCCGCCCGGTGGCCATGCTCTCCGGCCATAGCTGTGTCCAGAAGCACACCTCCTGCAATCATGTGGTGGAGCAGCTGCTGCCCCGGGCTCACTGGGGAACCTCTTATGTGGTCCCTGCTGTGTCCTCCCAGGCTCGCTACGACATGGCTTATATAGTGGCCGGCGAGACCACACGGCTGACTTTCAAGCACGGGGGCTTTTCTGGCTCTCGGGGGCTCCAGGCTGGCGAGGTGATGGAATTCGATATCCGCCCGTCCTACCCCCTCTATCTCTCAGCCAGTGCTGGCATCCAGGTCCTGCTCTTCGGCACGGGGGCCGAGCGAGGGTCAGCGACCTACGGCCCCTTCCTGGCTTTGGTCCCTCCGGTGGATGGCTACTGCTCATCCTACATAATCAGTGGGGTGCCTGGGACTGAAGGCATCGCCCTCTTGGTGGCAAAGACAGACACTATAGGAGGCATTACTATGGATGGCCAAACTCTGGGGTCAAAGATCACATGGGCAGCTGTGCCTGGCAGTGAGTTCTCCTATGCAGAGAGGAGTCTTGGGACAGATGGCAGGAGACACAGTGTTGAGGCTGGAAGTCCCTTTGGGCTGCTGACTCTTGGGCTGGCTCCTTCTGTGGGGTTCGGGATGGCAGCTGCATGTGACCAGGGTGAGTGACGGGACGAGGCGGCGGTGGGAAGGGGTCAGACCCATCAGCCATCCTCAGCCTCATCCACGTGTCCCTTTGTCTTTCCTCATCACCAGCAAGGTGGCTTCTAGGCGGTAAATTTTTCTAGTTCATCAGAGTGCTCTACAGACCCCTTGGACAGAAGGAGAAAATAGATGAGCAATTTAACAAGCAGATCAGAAGTCGGGCAGATGGGTGCGACCTAATAGTGATAGGAGATCTCACTTTATAGACATTAACAAAAGCAGCTTCTTCTTCCTGCCTTAATGATTATTAGATTCTTTACAAGGTAGAGAGAAATCAATAAGGCAGAATTCTATATTGGACTGGACGTTTAGCCAGCGTCAGGGTAGAAATGATAGAAAACTGAGCACTGTGTCCTGGAATTTGTGAAAGAAAAAGAAAAAAAAAAGTCATTTTGTTTTATTTCATTATATTTTTAAATTTAAATTTTTGTTGAAATATTGTATTTTCCCTGTATATCCTTTTAACCAGAGAACAATCCCAGAATGAAAAAAGGAGGGGAAAGATAAGCAAAAGTGACTTGTCATCTAAGTCAGAAAACATATGTAGTGTCCCATATCTATCATTCCCCATCCTGGACTTTGAGGGAATAGCTTTCCAAGCGTCCAGAGGAAGGATACATAGAGGATGAAAATTGACCTTATAAAAATGGGAGCATCATAATTAAAAATAAGACTGGTGAGAAGAGCTAAAAAAAAAAAAGTTATTTTAAAAGGTCTGGGAATTTTTTTAAAAAGCTAAATTTAGGAGAAGCTCAGAAAGAAAGAAGAAAAACTTCTGCCTGAGATGGAGAGGAGCTGGAGAGATTAAATTGTCATCTCAGTTCTTTTTTTGCCACCAAGTCTTAGACTAGAAAGCAAATGTGAGAAATGGCCTGTTGGGACTCAATACCCCCGATAAGCAATGAGCTTAGCAGGGAGCGCCCAACTGTCCCCTGGGAGTCTGAGCCACCGTGGCAGATGAATGTGCCCTTGGGTGATCGAGTGGCGATGGGAGTGCTGACCCATGGTCAGCCATCTCTGAAAGACCGTGCCCTTGGATGTGCTCAGACCTGGATGAACAGCATTTTCTATTAACGAATGAGTCTTAGCTGGGGAGGGCTCCAGGGGGGTAGATAGCTTGTGTTTGGTCTCATTTTGGTTTAATGTTCTATCAATGGCTACCATGAAAGCATGAATAGTCTTGTCAAATTTACCAAATGATCACATCACAGTAGCAGTCAGGAATTAACAAAGGATGAATTATTAAAAATTAACAAAAGAATCCCATTAATAGGAGTCAAGGTAATATTAATCTGGGGTCTAAGAAATTTCCACCTAAGTACAACAAGGTCAAGATCTGGTTAGACTGCAGTTTGTTCGGGAAACAAAAAAAGAGCCGAGGGTTTAAGTAGACCGCATCTCAATGTGCGATGGGGCAGCTGGCGAGGCTGGGCTCCCCTCACGGGGTAGAATATTGGGCTGAATTGAGTAAGATCACCGTTAAAGGGGGCAAATGTAGAGACTCAGCCTTGGGACTAAAATCCCCTCAGGGGTACAAGAGGGCAAAGATCTGGGAAGAATCCACTTTTTCTGAGCAAGAGCTGGGGGTTTTCGCACCCAAGTCCAACGTGGGTTAATAGCCAGGAAAAGGTCCCCAGAGAAGCAAAGCTGCTAAGGATGAGGAGCTCCTCCTCTTCCCTTTAAAACCCTGGCTGTGGAATAGTGGTGGGTCCTGGGTGCCGTATGTGGGAATTACACTGACAATCTGGAGCGGGTCCAGAGGAGGGCCGTCAGGATGGGGAGGGGTCTCTGGTCCGAAAGAGGACCCCTAACTAGACTATAAGCTTCACAGCAGGAACTGTTCATGGTTCGTTTCTGTCGTCCCCGGCCTTAGAACGTTTGTGCCTGGCACACAACTGGTGCTTAATTAATGCTTGTAGAACTAATGTAATCTTTCCCAACCGTTTCTTGCTTCACTCCTTAGCTGCCCTTCCCATTTCTTCTCCCCAAACTCTCTCCCCTGTACCCTCCATCTGTTCGCCAGCTCTTCCTCCACAAGGGCTACCTCTCTGCTTCTCCCCCACCCATAACTGCTATTCTTTTTCTCTCTTCCCAGTCCCCCTGCCCACCGCGGACGCATCCTGCTCTGGGGTAAAATGTGGGCCCCAGGAGCGCTGTCAGATGGTGGCTGGCAAGCCAACGTGTTCGGCCGCCTCCACCGCCACGTGCTGGGCCCAGGGGGACCCCCACTACACGACCTTTGACGGCCGCCGCTACGACTTCATGGGCACGTGCTCCTACACGCTGTCTGAGTTTTGCGGCTTTGACGACACCCTGCCCTCCTTCAGTGTGGAGACCAAGAACGAGCATCGGAACAGCAAGAAGGTGTCCTACGTGGGCCTGGTGACCGTCAGTGCCTACAGCCAGGTGGTCTCCCTGGCTCGAGGGGAGCACGGCTTTGCCCGGGTAAGCTGGGCACTGGGGTGGGGGGCCCTCGCCAGGGCCCGCCCCTTGCATCCCATCCTCGGGCAACTTGGGAACAAAGGCGGGATCTCAGATCTAGAGGAGGAAAGGATTTCAGAATGCATCCATCCCAGAAAAGGAAACCCATTGCAGAGAAAATAAAGCCACGTGCCCAAGGTCTCCTGGGGAGCAAATGCTAGAACCTAGTCTCAGCCATGCAAGGGCCAGCGCCTCTGGTCTGGGGGGGAAATGGTCCTATCCTTGGGGAAGCCCTTCCTCTACACCCCTGAGCTCATAATTCCCAGAGGGACCCATTTCAAGGAGAGGGAAGGAGTTGTTCTGGGGGGCTCTGAAGGGGAGGAGGGTGCCGAGGGCACCCGTGGAGCTGACCAACCCTGCTTTCCCTGCAGATCAACAACCAGAAGTCTCGGCTGCCGGTGTCCCTGCATGACGGGAAGCTGAGGGTGTTCCAGAGCGGGACCCAGGGGGTGATCGAGATGGACTTTGGGCTTCGTGTCACCTACAACTGGGACTGCCGGCTGAGCCTGACCCTGCCGTCCCGCTTCCAGAACGAGGTCTGCGGGCTCTGCGGGAACTACAACGGGAACCCCGCGGACGACTTCCTCAAGCAGGACGAGACTCTGGCCACTGACGCCGTGGAGTTTGCCGAGAGCTGGAAGCTCGACGATGGTGACCAGTTCTGCTCCAACGATTGCCAGGGAGGCTGCCCCAGCTGCACCCCTGGGCAGACCCAGCACTACGAAGGCGACAGGGTCTGCGGGATGCTGAGCCTGGCGACGGGCCCCTTCGCCCTCTGCCATGACATCCTGGACCCCCAGAGTTTCCTGAAAGACTGCGTCTATGACCTGTGTGCCAGCAACGGCGACCGGCCCAGCCTGTGCCGCGCCCTGGACTCCTACGCCACGGCCTGTAGGGAGCAAGGGGTCACCGTCCAGGACTGGCGGACAGCTGCTGGCTGCCGTGAGTGTCTGGGGAGGGGGACAGGGACGAGGACCCCCGGAGGGGCCAAGCTGGGGAGGACGGACCTGGTGGGAAGAGCCCTGCAGGCCCAAGCATGGCTGCCCTTTGCCCACCTGGGTGCCCCAGCTGCTTCCATCCTTCCCCTGCCCGTGGGGACGGGCGCAGCCGGGGGACAGACGGGGGGAAGCACAGCTGGGCCAGGCGCTGGCTGCTAACGTCCCTCTGCCTTCCCCACAGCCATGACCTGCCCTCCCAACAGCCAGTACTCCCCCTGTGGCAGCGCCTGCCCCCCCTCCTGCTTTGGGGACTCGGCCCCCGCTGACTGCGACTCCCGGCCCTGCGTGGAGGGCTGCGTGTGCAAGCAGGGCTTTGTGCTGAGCGGGGACACCTGCGTGCCCAGCTCGGCCTGCGGCTGCCAGTACCAGGGCCTCGTGCTGGCCCCCGGGGAGGAGATCTGGGGCGACGAGCTGTGCCGGAAGCGCTGCGTGTGCAATGGGAAGACTCAGCAGGTGGAATGCAAAGACACGGGGGGCTGCCCAGCGGGAGAGCGCTGCCGGGTGCAGGACGGGCTCCAGGGCTGCTACCCAGACCACTTTGGGACGTGCCAAGCCTCCGGGGACCCCCACTATGTCAGCTTTGACGGGCGGCGCTTTGACTTCATGGGCACCTGCGTCTACTTGCTGGCGGGGTCCTGTGGCCAGGACGCGAACCTGCCTTCCTTCCGGGTCCTGGTGGAGAATGAGCACAGGGGCAGCCAGACAGTGTCCTACACCAGGGCCGTGCGCGTCCAGGCCCGCGGTGTGGAGGTTGCCGTCCGCAGGGAGCACCCCGGCCGGGTCCTGGTGAGTGCAGGGGCTCCCAGGGGCAGGGAAGGCCCGAGGGGGACTGGGCCCGAGCAAAAGGGGGAAGGCACGGTGGGGAGGGGCCGGGTTGGGGCGCGGGTGCCTGGTCACTCAGAGGTCCAACACCCTTGGAGAAGCTTGCAGGCCACTTCGGTCACTCCCGTGCCTCCTGCGGGGCACTGGGGGGGTTACCAAGGGCCTCCCACTCAGAACTGGCGGAAAGGCCCCCTCCGACCCCCGATGACCTCGTGTCCCTCCGCCTGCCTGCAGGTGGACGGTGTGCTCCGGTACCTGCCCCACCAAGCAGCCGGGGGCCAGGTGCAGATTTTCCAGAGCGGGTACGATGCCGTGATCCGCACCGACTTCGGCCTGACCGTCTCCTACGACTGGAACGCCCGTGCCAAGGTCAAGGTTCCCATCAGCTACGCCAACGCCCTATGCGGCCTCTGTGGCAACTTCAACAAGGACCCCAAGGACGACTTCACCCTGCGGGATGGGTCCCTGGCTGCCAATGCCTTGGCCTTCGGCCAGAACTGGCAGGAGGAGACCCCTCCCTGGCTGTGGGGCCGTGAGCCCGGGCGAGTGCCCACAGCTGGACACCCTGTTAGCACAGCAGGCGCAGAGCAAGAAGGAGTGTGGGCTCCTGAAGGACCCGGCGGGGCCCTTCCGGGACTGTCAGGCCAAGGTGGACCCTGACGGCTTCTTCCGGGACTGCGTGTATGACCGGTGCCTGCTGCCCGGCCAGCCCGACGTGGGCTGCGATAACCTGGCTGCCTATGTGGCTGCCTGCCACGCCGCCGGGGCCACCGTCCACCCCTGGAGGACGGACCAGTTCTGCCGTGAGTAACAGCTCTGGGGGGCTGAGGCCCCTCTAGGGTCCCCAGGTAGAGAGAGGAGGGGGAGGGGGTCAGGGGGTAAAGAATAGTCCTAGAGATCTGGCTTCAGGCCCCGCCTCGGATGCTTGCCCCCGTCACTGCAGTTTCCTGGGTCTCAGGGACGGTTCCTGAGGGAGAGATGAGCCCCACAGTCCCTGGAGAGACCCCTCCCTTCCAGGGCCCGAGTGACCCCCTCTTTCCTCCCCCAGCCGTGGCATGCCCCGCCCACAGCCACTACGAGGAGTGCTCCCGGGGCTGCCCAGCATCCTGCAGCGACGCCTCCGTCCCCAGGGGCTGCGGCTCCGAGTGCCACGAAGGCTGTGTGTGCGACGAGGGCTTCGCTCTCAGCGGGCAGGACTGCGTGCCCCTGGCCCAGTGCGGCTGCCTGTTCCAAGGCGTTTACTACGAAGTGGGCCAGTCCTTCTACCCGGGCCCCGGCTGCGACTCCCTCTGCCAGTGCGGGGAGGGCGGCGTGGTCACCTGCTCGCCCTCCGCCTGCGGCCCCCACGAGGACTGCCAGGTGGCCGGCGGCGCCCTGGGCTGCGTGGTCGTGGGCTCGGCCACCTGCTCGGCCTCCGGGGACCCCCACTACACCTCCTTTGATGGGCGCAAGTTTGACTTCATGGGCACTTGCGTCTACACCTTGGTCCGCACCTGCGGCTCTCAGCCCGGCCTGGAGGACTTCGAGGTCCTGGTGGAGAACGTGGCCTGGGGCAACGGGGCGGTCAGCGTCACTCGGGTGGTGACCGTCCGCGTGGCCGCCGTCTCCTTGGTGCTGGAGCAGCACCAGTGGAAGGTCAAGGTGAGGGTTCACCCGGAGAGGACGGGCGGGGGTGCGGAGCAGCCCCCCGGCTGGTCCCTGGGCCCCGAGGACGGGTGGCCCCAAAAGATGGGGAAGGGACCCCGTTTGCCCGCTTCCCTGAGGCTCCCTCCCTCCCCCAAGGTGGGAGGGGGCCCCTGAACTTCCCCGTGGTCCTGTCCGGGGCCGTCCCGAGCCTACCAGTGGGCGGAAGGCCGGACCAAATGAAACCGGGACTTTTGGCCTGGGGTGCCACCACCTCGCTTCAAGTCCCTGCCCCCGTTGGCCTCACCGGCAAGCCTTGCCTGGCGGGAACTCAATGGGGAAGCCCGAGGACATTTCCAGGAAACCCCACCGGCCAGCTGGCCGTGGCCCCCCTCGGGCCTTCGGGGACCCGTGCCGCCCCCCCGCCGCCCCCTGCCCGGCACCCCGGGACTGCCCCAGCCCGCCCCAGTGCCGGCCCGAGCTGGCCGAGACCTACGGGCAGGAGCGCTTCTGCGGCTTCCTCACCAGCCCCCAGGGGCCCCTGGCCGCCTGCCACGCCCTGGTCAGTCCCAGCGGCTACTTCGACGACTGCGTCTTCGACCTCTGCCTGGGCGGGGGCAACCAGGACATTCTGTGCAACAGCATCCACGCCTACGTGGCCGCCTGCCAGGCCGCGGGGGGCACCGTCCAGCCCTGGAGGAGCGACAAGTTCTGTCGTGAGTGACCTGCGGGGGGCGATGGCAGCCTGAGGGGCGGGGTGAGGGGAACAGACAGGGGCTAAGGATGGGGGGACGAGGGACAAATGGGAGGCTGAGGGACGGGGAGGGGACAGGAAGAATTGTGGGGCCGGAGCCCTGTCTTTTCACTCCTCGGCCAGCTGGGGCACATTGGGTGGCTCCCCTCCCACCCTCACCCCCCGCCTGTCCCCTTCCGCTCCCCAGCCCTGGAGTGCCCCCCCAACAGTCACTATGAGCTGTGTGCCGACACCTGCTCCCTGGGTTGCTCGGCCCTGAGCGCGCCCCCCAACTGTCCCGGCACCTGCTCCGAGGGCTGCCAGTGCGACGTGGGCTTCGTCTCCGACGGCCGGGCCTGCATCCCCCTGCAGGACTGCGGCTGCTACGTGGATGGCAGATACTACGAGGTGCGCCCCTCGCTCACGGGCCCCCGGCCCAGCCAGTCCCACCGCCTGCCCCCGCCCCCCAGACCCTGCTCCTCTGCCTCCCACTGCCTCTGAACTGAGGGGGGCCGGGAAGGGCCCCAGGAAGGGGGTGAAACACCCATTCCTTTCTCCCTCGCAGCCCAACCAGCCCGTGCTGCTCCACAACTGCAGCCAGGAGTGCACGTGCCGCCCCGGGCAGGGCCTGCAGTGCCAGGACCACACATGTGGCGCCGGGCAGGTGTGTGAGCCCTCAGATGGCATCCTGGGCTGTGTGACCAAAGGTGAGCCCGGGGGCCGGGAGGGAGGGAGACCCCGGGGGGCAGAGGCGCTTGGCTCCTGGGGGCTGGGGCTGGCCTCTACCTGGGGGCCAGGAAGGGACCCCAGGGATTGGGCCGAGGGCTGGACACGGGGCCCCAGGGGCGGCGGTCTGAGAGATTAAAGGGAAGAGAGACTTGGGGCCTCTGCAGAGAGGGCCAGAGGGTCTCAGTCCTCCTCCCTGTCTCCTTTGTATCCCCCAGACCCGTGCCAGGCCGTGACCTGCCTGGAACAGGAGACGTGCCAGGTGCAGAACGGCCAGGGCGTCTGCGTCCCTAACTACCAGGCCACCTGCTGGCTGTGGGGGGACCCCCACTACCACTCCTTCGACGGCCGAGACTTTGACTTCCAGGGCACCTGCTCCTACGTGCTGGCGGCCCTGTGTGGGGGGCCCTCAAGTCTCCCCGCCTTTACAGTCACCACCAAGAACGAGAACAGGGGGAATCCCTCGGTCTCCTACGTGAGAATCGTCACCGTCACAGCCCACGGGACCAACATCTCTGTGCACAAGGGCGAGGCTGGCCGAGTGCGGGTGAGGGCCCGGGACCTTCCGGGCGGGGCGGGGTGGCAGCAGTAAGAGACTCCCACCTCGGCCGGGCAGTGGGGGCTCGAGGCCGCAGCAGACGGGGCTCACTTTTGGACCCGAGCAGCCGTGCCCTCGTGGGCAAATCACAAGGTCCCCCCGAGCCTCGGTCCCCCATCTATAAAACAGGGATTTTTATTCCTCAGGCAATTGCTTTGTTTGGGTTTTTTTCCATTCCATTTTCTTTATTTTTTCCTTACTTTTTAATTAAAGTTTTTGTTTCCAGATACAAACATGGATAATTTTCGACATTCACCCTACCACAAGGTGTCCTGATTTTTCCCTCCCTTGCCCCACCCCCTCCCCCAGGCGGCAAGTGACCCAACATAGGTTAACCGTATTTCCACAAATCTCCTGCTAGGGAATTGTTGGGAGGTTCAGATCGAGGGCCGGGCAGAAGCGTCAGCCCTCCTTGGTGAGGTCAGCATGCAGGCTCCCTGGGTCTCTGAGTGGGAGCCGGCCCAAAGGGGTTCTAGATTTAGGGAAGGGAGACTCGCCGAGCTGCAGGCAGAGGCTGGGAAGAACTTGAACTCAAGCCCTGCCTTGGGTAGGGAGGGCGGGTGCAGGAGGCTCTGGGCCACCTCAGCCTGACGCCGCCCCCTGCTGTGCCCTTTGCCCCACAGGTCAACGGCGTGCTGACCACTCTTCCAGTGAGTGAGGCTGGGGGGCGCCTGGTAGTGTCCCAGGGCCCCGGCCTGGCCGTGCTGGAGACCGACTTTGGCCTCCGGGTCACCTACGACTGGAACTGGCGCGTGGAGGTGACCCTGCCCAGCAGCTACCACGGGGCTGTGTGCGGCCTGTGCGGGAACATGGACAAGGACCCCACCAACGACATGGCCTTCCCCAATGGGACCTTGGCCTCCTCCATTCCCAGCTGGGGCGGCAGCTGGCGGGTGCCCGAGTGGGACCCTTTCTGCTGGGACGAGTGCCACGGGAACTGCCCGACGTGCGAGGAGGACAAGAAAGAGCAGTATGGGGGGCCAGACTTCTGTGGGCCCCTGGCTCCCGGTGCGGGGGGGCCCTTCTCGGCCTGCCATGCCCACATCAAGCCCGACCCCTTCTTCACCGGCTGTGTCCTGGATGTCTGCCTTGGCGGCGGCTCTCAAGACATCCTGTGCCCAGCCCTGGCCTCCTATGCGGCCGCCTGCCAGGCTGCTGGCATCGCCATCGGGGACTGGAGGACCCAAGCCAAATGCCGTGAGTCTAGGGGAGACACTGCCCGGGGGCAGACACTGCCCAGGGGGAGATGCTGCCCAGGGATCCTCGCGGCCAGCCCCCCTCCCTCCGGCCTCTACCTCTCACACGGACTCTGCCACTTCTGTCTCTTACAGCGTACCCCTGTGGGCCAAACAGTCACTATGAGCTGTGTGTGCCAGCCTGCCCACCCAGCTGCCCGGGGCCAGCCCCCGCCCCGCCGTGCTCTGGAAAGTGCTCCGAGGGATGCCAGTGCGACGACGGCTTCATCCTGAGTGGCAGCGTCTGCGTGGCCCGCGAGGGCGGCTGCGGGTGCTGGGCCAACGGCACCTACCACGAGCCCGGGGCCGAGTTCTGGGCTGACGCCAGCTGCTCCTCCCTGTGCCGCTGCGAGCCCAGCCAAGGCCAGCTGCTCTGCAACCCGGCCAGCTGTGGGCCGGGCCAGGAATGCGCCATCCTCTCCACCGGCCTCCGCGGCTGCCGCCCCCTCAGCAGCGCCACGTGCCAGGCGTCCGGCGACCCCCATTACGTGACCCTGGACGGGAGGCTCTTCGACTTCCAGGGCTCCTGTGAGTACCTGCTGAGCGGCACCTGCACCGACCCCCAGCCCGGAACGGAGACCTTCTTCGTCACCGTGGCCAACGCCCACCGTGGGAACAAGGCCGTCACCTACACCCGGGACGTCACTCTGCACGTCTACGACCACAGCTTCTCCCTGAGCAGCTCCTTCCCCCGCAAACTGAAGGTCAGTCAGAGGTTTCCAGAGGCCCTGGGGGCCGGGTGCCCGAGGGGGGGGCTCGTGAGACGCTCATACCAACCAGCTGAACTCTCCTACCCACAGCTGGGCCCTCTCCGGGGGCCCTGAGACTTTCATCCAAAACACCCATCACCCCTGACTTCAGAATGCCCCAGAGGGATCGGGGTAGGGGGGCACTCGATGTCATTGCTATAAAACCTCCTGGACCAGCTCGGCAATTCGTTAGTCTTAGAGTTAGTGGTCAGAGACCCTTAGGAGTTAATCACCTGCCCATGGTCAGCCAGCAGCGGCCGGTCTAGGGCTGCCTCTCCATTAGGGGTTGGACTGTAAGGAGCTCACAAGTGAGCAGATAGCGATCTGAGGGGGAAAGGGGGGGGCAGTCTCACTGACTCAGGCCCAGAAGGGAGGATCGGGGAAGTATCAAGGAGGAGCCCCTTGTGCTGAGTCTTGGTGGACGGAAAGAAGTAAGAGGTAAGCCGCCCATCCCAGCCAAGGACCCCACCCTGTAGAAAGGAAGGCAGAAGGGAGCAGCCCCCCCACAGACCACACCCTAATTTGTCAGCTGCCCCCAGCAGCCCAAAGGGAGGCCATCCTCCTTTCTCAGGCCCCTTCCCGCCCTTTCCCCTAGGTGGACGATCAGCTGGTGGCCCTGCCCTTCCGGCTGGACACGCGTCTCCAGGCGTACCTCAGCGGTGCGAGCGTAGTGATAGAAACAGTTTTCAGCCTGAGTCTGACCTTTAACGGGGATAGCCTGGTGCAGCTGCGAGTCCCGGCTCCGTACGCAGGCACTCTGTGCGGCCTCTGTGGAGACTACAACGGGGACCCCGCCAACGACCTCACCCCCAAGGGCGGCCAGCCGGGCAACGATCCCGTGGCCTTCGGCCACAGCTGGAAGGTGGGCGGCGGTCCGGACTGTGGCGTCTGTCCTCCCAGCGAGTGCCCAGACAGCTGCAGCGAGCAGGAGCAGGCCCAGTTTGGGGGCCCGGAGGCCTGTGGGCTGATTTCAGCAGTCCAAGGACCCCTCGCCGCCTGCCATAGCCTGGTGGATCCCACCCCCTCTTAACCGTTTTTGACCGGCCAGGCCCCAAAAGGCATGCGTTAACCTTTTTGCCGCCCCCTTTGGGGGCCGCCGTGGCCCGGCCGAATTTGCGCACCGACCTTTGGCCTTTGCCCCTTTCCCAACCCTTTTCCTTCCCTTTCCCCCCTGACCCTCCCAAACCCATTTCCTCTTTTCCCCCCCCTTTTCCCTTCTGCCCCTGCCCCCCTTTCCAATTTCCCCTGATTCCTCCCGGTGACGGTCACCCTCCCCCCCCTCCCTTCCCTTCCTTGGGCCACCCTCCCTCCCCCTTTCTCCCTCTTTCCTCCCCATTCCCCCCCTTCTAACCTTCTTTCCCCCCCAGTTTTCCCTGTCCTGGCCCCGGGCCACCTCCAGGGGGGCTTCCTGGGCCCCGGGGTGCCCCGGACCTCTGGGCCCCAACCCTTTACAGGCCTGCTTGCTGGGATTGGTGTGGAGCTCCTTTTAACCTTCAGGGCCCTTTGCCCCCAGGGCTCCTGGGGCCGTTTCCAGAAGGGGCTGCCCCGGCCTGGGCAGATCCCCCCGGGGAAGGGCCTAAGCCGGGCGCCAAGGGATGGTGGGCCCCCGCGGGTGGGCCTGGGCCATTGGGTGAGGGTCCCCCCCAGGCCCACGGGGAAGGGTCTCGGTCCCAGGGTGGCAAGGGCCCCCCTGCAAACCCCGGGCTGCCTTCAAGCCTGGGGTGCCCCAGGAGGCACCAAATGTTCCCTTCGCCCCCTTTGGGACCCTTCCCCAGGGCTTCTCCCCTCCTAAGGCCACCTGGGAAAGCGTTTGGGCCAGGGTGCCCGGGGGGACAACCGCCGGCCAAGCCTGGAAAGGGCCGATGGAAACCCGGACGCCCGGTGGGGACTGTGGGGGCCCAGCGGTGGCCGGGCCACTTGGAAGGTGGGACCCCGGGGGCCCCGGCGACCCAGGTTGGGGGGGGCTCCGAGAGCGGGTGCCCAACTTTCTGGTGGCCCCAACCAGATCCCCCTTCCTGGTGGCCCCCAAGGGGGATTCAAGCCCAAAGCTTCCCCTGCCCCCAACCTTGGGGATTGGGCCCCGGGCCCGGCCCCCTCCCCCCGAAGGCCCTGGGGAGGGGGCCCAGGGCCCGGGCTGCTGGCCGGGCTTTGTTCCTCCGGGGGAAACCCGGCCCCCAGATCACCTGTGGGGGGGCTGGGGCCCTCCCCGGGCCCCTTCCCAACCACCCCAAGGTCGCCGCCTCCTGAAACCCCCGGGTGCGGTTCAGGTGCCCACTTGCCGCCGTCCCCGTGCCCAGGCCCTACCACACCACCCGGCCCTGGGGACTTAAGCCTGGAAGGACGATTGGGCCCTGCCCGGGGAGTGACCTGGGGTGTGGGGACACCTTGGGGTGCCTGGCGCCCGGGGCCCGCCCCCAAACCCCCCTTGTGGCCGAAGGGGGCGGGGGCCGCCGTCCCGGTTTGTTCTGGGAAAGGCCCCTTTCAAGGACCTTCCGGGGCCGTGGGCGGCCCAAACCCCTCGGGCCCCCCTTGGGCCCCCTGGCCCCTCCTCCGCCCCCCTTTCTTCCCCCAAAGGGGGTAATGCCCTGGTGGGCCCATCAAGGCAAGGTTCCCTGGGTGCCGGCCTCCCCACCCTTGGCTCCAGGGCCTTCCCCGGGGCCTCTAAGGGATGGAGGACCAGGGGCCTCCCGGGCCCGGGGGAAGGCCCGTGGGGTCCCGGAGGACCTGGAAGGGTCGGGGCAGGAGGGGGCCAGGGCACCCAGGGGGGCACGGGACTCCCCAAAGGGCGCCGGACACCCTGGGGGCACAGGGCACCCTGAGGGGCACGGGACTCCCCAAAGGGCACCGGACACCCTGAGGGGCACCGGACACCCTGGGGGCACAGGGCACCCTGAGGGGCACAGGACTCCCCAAAGGGCACCGGACACCCTGGAGGCAGCCACACTTAGTCTGAGCCCCCTTTCCACCTGCTGACAGGCCAACTCGACCTCGGTGAATGCGGACTGCTCCCAGCAGTGTACCTGCGCCCTGGGAGGCAAGCTGAGCTGCCAGGCCATGAGCTGCCCGGTGGGCAGCGTGTGCCAGCTCCAGGGAGGCTCCAGGGGCTGCAAGGGCCCCATCGGCGTCTGCTCCCTCTCCACCAGCCTCAACACCTTCGACGGGCTGGGGTCCGCCGCCGGCATTTACGAGCTCTCGGCCCTCTGCTCCGAGGCCAGCGCCGGCGACTCGTGGTTCCGCGTGCTGGCCGACTTCCGGCCGAGCGGAACGCCCGTGACGGTGAGCGGCCCACGCCTTCTCCGGACGGCCTGGTCACGCTGACGGCGACTGGACAAGGTGGTGAGCGCCCTTCGGCTGCCCCAGGCCTTCCCGGCGGCCCGCCTCCGGCCTGGTCCGCTTTCAGCCCCTTTTGTCTCCCCGTCTCAGGTGAACGGACAGCGGCGAAGCCTCCCGCGCCGCTGCTCGGCTCAGGCGGGCTTCGCCGCCCGGCTCTCGTCCAAGTGCGCCAGGAGCGGGGGGTGCGCGTCTGGCTCAGCCCGGCCGGGGAGCTGCACGTGGCGGTGGACGAGGCCCAGGCCGGGAAGCTGTGCGGCGCCTGCGGGAACCTTGACGGGGACCAAAGCAACGACGGGCAGGACGCGGGCGCCCTGCGGGGCTGGGAGGCCCAGGACTTCTCGCCGTGGTGAGGCCTCGGGATGTGGGATCCGGGGCCGGGGGCGCAGGGCGGGGGGGCCGGGAAGGGCCCGGCGGGGCTCGGGTGGCCGAGGGCTGGCGTGGACCCGCTCCCTCTCTTCCAGCTCCGCGTGATCCGCGGACCCCCTCGGCAGCGACGCCTCCGCATCGGTGGGACGCCGTCGCCCCCCTGTGATGGCTCGGAGGCCCCGCGGAGGGGGGGGCGGGGCGACCACCCCCCTGCTCCCCCCATTAGTCAATGAGACCATTTCTGAGAAATGTTAATAAATGGTTAAATACCGACTGGAACAAGTCTGCGCCTCGTGGTTCCGTCCCCTAGGGCACGCACGCGCCCCGGGGTCCTCACCCGGGCAGGGGCAGGCCGGGAGCGGTCGGGCACACTGTCCTAGGGCCCGGGGCTCCGCTTCTCCATCCCCCGCCTTGGAGGAGAGGAAGCGACTCTGGGAAACTGGGCCGCGGCCAGTCTGTGGCACCTCCCAATTAACTTGCCCGGGAGCGGAGATTCCCACGCACCACGCGGCCTTGTCCCCCAAGTCCCGGGCCCTCCGCCGCAGAAAGACCCCCTCCCCCCACCCGCTTCTTCCCACTAGAGGCCCCTCTTAGCTGCGGGTGCGGCTGTGATGGGGCCAATGGGGCTTAAACGCTTCCTAGGGCCGGGCGCTAAGTGTTGGGGAGGCCGGACCCCGGCCGGACCTGCCTCCCGCCAGACCGAGAGGAGGGAGGGCCAGGAAGGGCTTGCCTTGTAGCGGCCGGAGGAAGTGAGGGAAGGCAGGGCCTGGAGATGGGGGAGGGGAGACAACTGGAGGCAGGAAAGTGCCCTGGGGCCCCGCCTAGGAGGGGGTTGTGGAGGCCGGGGGGGTCTGAAGGCCTGGAGGATAGGAGCCCTGCTGGTTCCTTGAGGAGGAAGTTGATCACTCCTTGAGGAAGACCCTCAGCCAGTGCAATCGTTCTAGAAAACAAGGCCGGGAAGTTAGGTCTGGGAAGTTAAGTCTCCCAGTCCTGGCCACTGTGACCTAGGTGAGTCCTCATTGCAGGAGAGAAGAGAGGGAAAGGAAGGGGGAGGGAGGAGGGAAGAAGGAAGGAAGGAAGGAAGGAAGGAAGGAAGGAAGGAAGGAAGGGAAGGAAGGAAGGAAGGAAGGAAGGAAGAAGGGAGGAAGGGGGGAGGGAGGAAGGAAGGAAGGAAGGGGAAGGAAGGGAGGGAGGGAGGGAGGGAAGGAAGGAAGGGAGAAGGGGGAGGAGGGAAGGAAGGAAGGAAGGAGGAAGGGGAGGAGGGAGGGAAGGAAGGAAGGAAGGAGGAGGAAGGGGGAGGGAGGGAGGAAGAAGGAGGGAGGGAGGGAGGAGGAAATAAAAAGGGAGAGGGGAGGAGGAAAAAAGGAAGGGAGGGAAGGGAGGGAGGAAGGGAGTAAGAAGGCCAAGAGATGACAATTTCCATGGCCAGAAAGAAAGATAATCATCACAACAAAGATTGAAACTCACAAAGACCTTTTCATTCCACTGCTCATTGGCATTAATATTATTAATCTTAAATATTTTGGAAAGGGACAAACACTCCCAAGATGGCCAGAAAAAGGCAATGCAAGGACACTCTCAAGGTCTCTTTCCAGAACTTCAGAATTGATTGTAAGACATGGGAGACACAGGCACAAGACTGTGCTCTCTGAGCAAAGTACAATTGAATTAGCCCAAAGAAAACTCGAGATGCACAAAATTGAGAACTACCCCACATACAGGGACTCTTTCTGTCCGACCTGTGGCGGGGCACTCTGCTCCCGGATTGGTCTGATCAGCCACAGTCGGATTCGCTGTACGGCAACTCTAACTCAGCCATGTCATTTTGTCCTCTCGGAGAATGGAGGACGCAACAGCCACTTAAGTAATTATTGTGTTACTGAGGAAAATCCAGCAGCTTTTAAATGTCACCGAGACACCCCACGCTGTGTGGGACTGATTACTAAAATAATCTACACAAATAATTTTAGCTCCTGTTTGACTAAAATCAAAATGTGTCATTCAGTTTAAAATTCCTTCAAATGGCAACTGATTAATTGTTCTTGAATTCGTTTCTTGTTGAAGCTGGAGACGGTTCAGGAAGCCAGGTCGTTGAGAACTAGAGCAGATACTGCCGCCCCTTTTAATGTCATGCCCCAAGATTATTCAGCTTCGTGTGCCCAGGATCCATGTGACGGCGCAGCCAGCAGCTAGAGGCACAAGTCAGCCGTGTTCCGGGACTCTGCCACTTGGCAGATCACTCCCCCGTATCCCACGGGCCCCAGCACCAACTTGACCTTCCTTGGGCACACGGTATATTACATAATCGCCGGGCCGCAGGCAGCCCTGTCTGTCAGAGCAAATTCACCCAGACTGAGCTCACTTGTGTTGATATTGGTTTTAGCTTTTTTTTCCATTAAAAAAAAAAAAAAGTGGATGTGTTTATGTGAGAATTGAACTAAAAATATTCAATAATGTTGACCACCACTTTGTGGCTCCCTTTTTGACTCTTCCCTGGACTGGGAAGACCCTACCATTTTGGAAAACTATGCTTTATGGGGAATAAAAGGAGGTGGGAGTGTGGAGAAGAGGTTGTAAATCCCATCTGAGACTGAAGTGATGTGTTTGAACACTTTAATTTTTTTGAAAACCTAGTTCTGAGGTAAAATGTTCTTCTCTCGCAATGCTGAACAATCTGATTTCAGAAACACATTTTGTCCGATTTATTTGTCTCCTTCCCCCCAGCTGGTGTTTTCCGCCTAGAGATACACCGAGCCCCTTTCTCCCCAAAGGGCCCACCCTGCAGAGCGTCAAAGCAATTCATTCATTCATGATCCATAAACTCCATATCTCCATCTTTTTTCCGCACCAAGTTTCTTCCCACAACTTCAATCTGCTTAGTTATGACTCAGACTCCTGTCAAAGGGAACTCAGATTCAGCTCTGACTCTCTTTAGGAAAACTAATATAGCAGGGGTGTCACGTGGCGCTTAGAGGGAGGCAAGAATAGGCATCTCTAGTGTCCCTTTCCCCCATCCTTGTAATCCTACAGGAATTCGGGGCCAGAGGCTGACCACTCTGTTCTCCTAAGAGAGAGGGGGTACTGGGCAGGAATTATATCTCTCTGCTCCCTTCAATGTTATTAGTCTAAAGGATGCAATTTTTAGGGTCGAGCTAATCTCCTGATCCCTATTCATTACTGGGGACAGTGAGAGCCCACACTTTATATCCAATGCTTGATCCCCTTTCCGTCAAACATTAGGCCTATAGTACAAATAGCAAATAAATCCATTTATCTAACCCGATAATGAAATAGAAATCCGAGAAAGTATATGCATGAGAATATATGTGAGACAATAAAGATTGAAAAAGCTCTCCCATGAGAAACAAGGTAACTCAGCTCAACTAACAGAGAATCCCAGATCTCAACCGAAAGGAAAAATGTCTTGAGTTCCCTAGAATAGAAAATTGTGGATCGGGACAAAATAGAGCCTGCCGACCTTTCTTATGATGGCTTCTTCCCAGAGTCTTTCTTTCCCTTTAGCTACTTGAAGAGAGATTAGAATGATCCAATTTCTTTCTGAGATGGAAGCCAGAACCCAAATAGACTAAAGACTGGATGTCTTTTGTCTCTTGGTCTCACCAACTCTACCTTGCCCCTCACAGTGCATTAACTTCCACCAATGAGGAAAGGGTCTCATTGGCTTTAGGACTCAGGTTACGTTCATAAAACACAATAATCCATAGGTCTTTAACATTACTCTCATCAGTAAGATGACCAACCAAAATTCTAGAAGACTGATGATGAAATAGGTTACCCACTTGCTGACGGAAGTGATGGACTCAAGATATACAATGAGATACACGGTATATTATTTTTCAACACAGCTAATTTATTTTGCTTGACTATGCACATTTATTATAAGAGTTTTTCTTTTCTTTTTTCTTTTTTTTAATTTGGGGAGAGATAGTGAGGAGTAAAAATTAAAATATATTTTCAAAAAAGATTCTATCTTAGGAGACAAGATGACAAAGTAAAGGTGGGAGCACATCCCAGTCTCTCCCAGATTCCTCCAAATACCTTTAAATAATTATTTTAAACAATTTTGGAGCATCAGAACCCACAAAGAGATGGAATGGAACAATTTTCCAGCTGAAGACAGCTAAGAAAGTCAGATCAGGGAAGGTCTTTTGTACTAGAATGGAACTGATGCTCAGCTGTCCTGGTCTCAGCCAACCAGGAGTGGGCCTGGGATCTCTGAATCAGTAGGGACAGCTGGAGCAATCCAGACCTTTCAGTCCAGCAATACCAAAGACTTGGAAGCTTAGTCCATCAAAATTTATTGGCTGAGGTGATCAAAAAAAAAAAAAAAAAAAAGTCTATCACACTACTATGTGAGGGGAGCTCCAGCAAACTAGGAATGGGCCTTGGGAACCACTGAATTAGCAAGGTTAGTGGAAGTAGTGACAGCTTCCAGAGGTCTCAGACAATCTGAGCTGCAATGCTGGTTCACAGGCCCAGAGTGAGTATGAGCTTAGAACATAAAAACTTATAGCCAGAGGGGATCAGAGACCTTCCTACAGTTCCAGGGCAGAAAAGAGTATTTATTGTCACTCACAGATCATAGAATAGGCCAGGAGAATAGTAAACACACTTTTCTTGGATCATAATACTTTGTAAGAACTGAAAACTTATAGATCACTAAAAGAATGTCTGAAAACAGCTGCACAAAATTCCTAAAGCTTGGGATATTGCATCCCCCACTCTGAAAGCAGGGCTCTACTTTAACAAAGAGTTAAGAGTCAAGTAACAAGCTGGGAGCAAACAGAAAAAGATTCTGACCATAGAAATTTACTATGGTGACAACAAAGATCAAAATACACACACAGAAGAGGATAACAAAATCAAAGGTCCTACATCCAAAGCCTCCAAGAAAAATAAGAATTGGATATGGAAGAGCTCAAAAAGGATTTGTGAAAATCAAGCAAAAGAGAGAGAAAGAGAGGGAAAAGTGGAAGAGAAATGAGAGTGAAACAAAAGGGAATACAGAAAGTCAAAGAGGAGACATATGCCTTAAGAAACAAATTGGCCAAATGGGAAAAGAGGTACTAAAGCTCACTGAGGAAAAAATGCCTTAAAAATTAGAATTAAGCAAGTGGAAGCTAATGACAATATGAGAAATCAAGAAACAAGAAAACAAAACCAAAGGAATGAAGAAATAGAAAACAATGTGAAATATCTCATTGGAAAAAAAAAAACTGACCTCGAAAATAGATCCAAACGAGATCATTTTAAAATGATTGATTATCTGAAAACCATGTTCAAAAAAAAATTATCAAGGAAAACTGTCCTAGTATTCTAAAAACAGAAAGTAAAATAGAAATTGAAAAAAATACATTAATCATTTCCTTTTAGAGGTGTAAACTCCTCTGAGAGTGGGATTATGGGAGGTGTGAATTTGGATATCTCATAATGAACTGAAATCTCTCAAATGTGTGAACTAATGTGTGAGCTAATGTGTGAATTCTCAAAGGTGTTAACTTAAGCACTGTTTCTATCAATATTAGCGACTTAACAACCTGTAAGGATTTGCTCTAATGTGTGAACCAATAAGCATTGTATCAATTCATTGAGTTATCACTAGGATTCTAACAAAAACTCACAAGAATTTTCTCATTAAGGCAGTTAAGAGGAGTATATATAGACAGAGGGCAAAGGTGTGAATTGAATATAAAGAGATAGTCTAAAAAACTAAATTAAGGAGTGAAAGAGGAATAAACTGGTAGAAAGGGGAAGGGAGAAGTGGAATAACATAAATAATCTGCCATAAAAGAGACAATAAAAGAGACTTTTAGAGTGGAAAGAGCAGCAGAGAAGGAGGAGTAAGTGAACCTTACTCTCATCAGAACTGGCTCAAAGAGAAAACATATGCATTCAATATGGGTATAGAAATCTCCCCCATCCTGCAAAAAAGTAGGAGGGGAAAAGGTAAGGAGAAGGAGGGAGGATGACAGAAAAGAAGACACATTGGGGAAAGGGTGGTCAGAAGCAAAACACTTTTGAGGAGGAACAGGGTGAAAGGAAAGTGATAACAGACTAAATAATGTAAGTGGGGGGAACACAGCAATAATAATTGTGAAAAAAAATTTTAAAGCAAGTTTCTCAGATGAAGGCCTCATTTATCAAATATAAAGGGAATAGGATCAAATATATTTTTAAAAAGCCATTCCCCAATTGATAAATGATCAAAAGATATAATCTGTGCCCAAAGAGCTATAAAATCATGTATACCCTTTGATCAAACAATACGACTAACAGACGTGTAAACTGAGGGATTTTTTTTTTAAAAGAAAAGGACCTATAAGTACAAAAATATAGCGGGTCTTTTCTCAGAGCAAAGAATTGGAAATTTAGGGGATGCCTATCAATGGGGAAATGGCTGAATAAATTGTGGCATATGATTATTATGAAATACTCTTGTTCTATAAGAAATGATGAGCAGGATGCTCTCAGAAAAACCTGGAAAGTTCTCCATGAGCTCATGATTGTGTACAAAGTAACAGCAATGTTACTTTGGGATGGTCAGCTGTGAATGACTGCTATTCTCAGCAGTACAAGGATCCACAACTATTCTGAAGGACGTATGAAAAATGCTCTCCATACCCAGAGAAAGAATTTATTGTGTCTGAATGCAGATTAAAGCATGCTTTTTGAAACTTTATTTTTCTTGGGGATTTTTTTTTTTGGTGGGGAGGGAGATGTATGTTTTCTTTTGTAACATAACTTTTATGGAAATGTTTTGCATAATTTCACAGGTACTTTCTTAATGTGGGGAAGTAGGGAGGAAAGGCGAGAATCTGGAATCAGCCAGTACTACCATTCATTAAACAGAAACACTTTCAAAGAACAGAGATGTGCTTTGAATTTTGGGGAGTAATGAATAGGTTTGCAGTACATGAGAAGTGACATAACAAGAAAGAAAAAAAGGATTTGGCTTCCTCTCTTCTTGCTGTTATTCTTAAGGTTTCAGATTTCCCAATTATCATACAAGCAACAGGAAGCAAAGAGATGATACCACTGAGTTGACATTTGTGGACTTCCATATGAGTTGTTTCTGCAGCCAGTGACTCATTGACATTGAACAGAATCTCAGACCATCCGGACTGATCCAAGACCTGAAGCTGGCACAAGGAGAACCTTGTGTTGGTGAACTGAAGTCAGAGCCCTGTCCTACTGTTCTTTAACTTTTCCCCTGGTAGCTGCACCCTTCTACTTTTTTCATTATCTATGGGTATGAATAGTTTCTCCAGTGACTTGAAGACTTAAAGACAAATAGATGTTTGGGGACATGGTTTTAGGTGGATGGCTCCATTTGTGATTGGAATTGTTGTTTACTCATTTCAGTCATGTCTGACTTTTCATGAAACCATTTGGAGTTTTCTTGGCAAAGATACTGGCATGATTTGCCATTTCCTTCTCCAGCTCCTTTTATAGATAAGGAACTGAAGCAAATAGGGTTAAATGATTTGCCAACAAGAGATCATCTAGCTAGTAAGTGTCCAAGGCTGGATTTGAACTCGTGAAGATGAGAGTGGCTGATTCCAAACCCAGCTTTCCATATAGTTTAATTTTTTCCCTTCCATTTTTTGCTATGCCCAATAAATTAGGTGATCACCATTTGCAGAATAATTTAGTTCTGTGAATGGACTTTGGGGAGTGGGGGAATCATAACTAGAGGCACTCTTGTAGATATGTATTTTTAAAAATATGTTGGACAAGATATCACTTCATCCTCTAGATTGGTAGTTCTCAAAATGTGGCCTGCAGATTCCTCAAAACTGCCCAAGGCTTTTTCAGGGAATCCATGAGGTCAAAACTAACTTTTATTTTTTATGATAGCTTTTTTATTTTTCAAAACGCATGCAAAGTTTTTCATTCATTGCAAAACCTTGTGTTCCAAATTTTTCTCCCTCTCTCTCTACCACCCTCCTCCCCTAGACAGTAAGTAATCCAGTACACATTGTGTATGTGCAACTCTTCTAACCAGATTTCCACATTTGTCACGCTGCGCAAGAAAAATCAGATCAAAAGCGAAAGAAAATAAGAAAAAAAAAGTAAGTAAACAATAAAAACAATAAAAAAGGTGAAAAAACCATGCTGTGATCCACACTCAGTTCCCATAGTCCTGTCTCTGGATGCAGATGGCGGTTTCCATCCCGAGGCTCTTGGAATTGCCTTGAATCGCCTCATTTTGAAAAGAGCCACGTCCTTCCGAACTGATCATCATACAATCTGGTTGGCGGGTACAGTGACCTCCTGGTCCTGCTCATTTCCCTCAGCATCAGTTCCTGTCAGGCTCTCCAGGCCTCTCTGAAAATTTCCATGATGATATTGTTATTTACCTGTTCAAAGCCACGCCCCTTTTCCGGCCGCTCACCGGCTGAGGTCAAATTTTCTTCCCATCTTTCAACCGAAATGAAATGTCACAAAAGCCTGACTGTGGCTGGGACACAGCTGCCTCCTATTGCACCAGCCGTGAAAGAGATCTGCAAATAAATACGCCCCCTTCTACGTAAGAGAAGGCCGCCTGCTCGCCGAGTTTTGGGGAACGATTTTCGATACACACACTATTTCTGAAGCGGGTGACCGTTTGTCGCTGGGCTCTCTGGACTTCCCCGCCCCCGCTTTTCCGCTTTCTCCTTTGAACCCCGGGATGGACACTAAGTGTGAGACGCGCTGCTTCTCTTCAGGGAGAGAAGCGCCCTGGGACGCGCCCGGCGGCCGGGCTGCCACACACTAGTCCCCCCGTGACCTAACGGGACGTTCCACTGCGGTGACGCTTTGCTGAGATTTCGTCCAGGACGGCCGCGGAAGGGGGGAGGGGCTCCCGTGGAGGCCCACAGGGTTAGGGCGCCTCATGGCCCAGTGGGGATGGGAGTAGAAGTTCCCCAAGGGCCTCCTGCTGTCTTTGTCTCCCCGTGTCTAACGGCGCCTGGTATACTGTAGTCGCCAAATACATGAGCGTGAAACGTAACTGAATCCAGCATCTTTATCTCGGGATCGGGCTGTACCGGAGGAGGAAGGACGGAGGCAGGGACCGAACGAAACCGCCACCCGGCGGCCGTCCGACACACTGCGGGAGCAGACAACTCGAATTTTCCCAAGGCCACGAGCCACTTCCGGACGCATTCACGGCGTCTCCTAGGAGATTGAGTTCCCTTTCCCACGATGAGTGGTGAGCGCATGTGTGAAAAGAGCAACTCTTCAAAAACTACATTTCCCATCAGGGCGCTCCGCTTCCCGTGGAGTGGCTGGCGTCATGACGTTTTACGCATAATCCCTGCCCCTTTTTCCTTTCCCCACCTTCTCGACCCCGGAAATACTGCGGCCGCGACCTGGGACGTCGTAGGACTACTTTTCCCAGCATTCCACCATCCTCGCCGAGCTGACGTAGCCGAACGTAGCCGGGAGGCGGGCGCAAGAAAAAACGTATTGGGTAAACCTAGATTGAGCAGGCGAAAGAAGACTGGCCTCTGGCGCTCCTACGTATATGCGTACTGCGTGCGTACGCCCACGACTCTGCACGCCAATCCCCTCTTGCCTCCCTAGCAGGCAGTCAGGGGTGTTGAAAGCTCCGTGGAGCGTGGGAACCGCGTGTCCGCTGGCGGCCACCGTACGGGCCGACCCCGCTGCCGCTTCCGCTTCCTCCGCAAAGCGAGCCGCGTGCCATGAAGCCAGGTGAGCGCGAGACCGGGCCCGGGAGGAGAGGCGAGACCGAGGCCCGGCCTGGTCAGCGAGCACAGACTTTGCTCCCCTGCCTGTGACTCGGGTTTCCTTTTCTGTAGCAAGAGGGCCGGGGGCGGAATTCTACCTGGGGCCGCCGGCTCGCACTCCGGCAGCGCCTGCTGCATTATTTCCTTTTAAAACCCCCCCCCCCCCCCCCCGGGGGGGGGGGGGCGCGCTCTGTTATCCCCGTCTTGTGGACAGGCCGCCGCGAAGGAAGTGACCTGGGGCTACAACTACTTCTGGGGCAGGGTTTGAACTCGGGTCTCGCCACTTCCGGCGTTCTCCCTCTAAAGCTCCTGGGCTTGGGGCTGTTGGGACCCTCGAAGAGGTGGAAGCCGGCAGTTTAGCCCGTCAGGGCTGGGCCCCGGGACCCTTTCTCGCGGGGGCTTCCTGCCTCCTCTCTGGGGCATGGGAGCCTTCGTAGGGGGTGAGTTGGGCCCGCAGGGGCACTGACAGCACTTTGGGAGGCGAGGGGGGCTCCCGTGTCCGTTACCTGAGATGGGGGGCACGGAATCTTCCCCAGAATGCTCAGCCCGGGGCTTTTCTTCTGCCTCCACAGGATTCAGCCCCCGAGGCGGGGGCCGGGGTGGGTTCAGAGGGCGAGGGAGAGGCGGTGACAGAGGAGGCTTCGGGGGCCGAGGTGGCTTCGGAGGCCGTGGCCGTGGCGGCTTCGGAGATCGCGGAGGCCGAGGAGGGGGCCGAGGTGAGTGGAGGTCGTGGGGCTCGCGGGGCGGGCAGGGGAGGGCAGGCAAAGAGTGAGCCCTGACTTGTGCTCTGCCTCCTGCAGGCGGCTTCCATTCCCCCGGAGGTCGGGGCAGAGGCACCCCCCGGGGCCGAGGCCGGGGTGGTAGAGGTGGCTTCCAAGGAGGGAAGAAAGTGACGGTGGAACCTCATCGACATGAGGGTGAGTGAGGCCCCGGGGGGCGTCGTTCTTGGGCTCTGGTACCGTCCAGGGGCGGGTGGTCACCCCGGGCCTTACTCTTGCAGGAGTGTTTATTTGTCGAGGAAAGGAAGATGCCCTGGTCACGAAGAACATGGTGCCCGGGGAGTCTGTGTACGGCGAGAAGAGAATCACCGTGGAGGTGGGAACCCCCTCCGGTGGGGGGGAGGTGGGCCTGGAGACAGCGGGAAGGTGGGGAGTGCGGGGCTGACCCTTGCTTTTTCACCCCTCAGGACGGTGAGGTGAAGATGGAGTACCGGGCTTGGAATCCTTTCCGCTCCAAGCTGGCCGCTGCCATCCTGGGCGGCGTGGATCAGATCCACATCCGACCTGGGGCCAAAGTGCTCTACTTGGGAGCAGCCTCGGGCACCACCGTCTCACACGTCTCTGACATCGTGGGCCCTGTGAGTCCTCAGTGCCTCCCCACTTTTTGGGAGGAGGGAGGGGCTGCCTTTGAACATGGGCTAAGGGGTGTGAGGGTGGGCTTGCTCAGGGAACAGCCCTGTTTTTTGCCACCTAGGAAGGTCTGGTTTATGCCGTGGAGTTTTCTCATCGATCAGGCCGAGACCTCATCAACGTGGCCAAGAAGAGGACGAACATCATTCCCGTCATCGAGGATGCACGACACCCCCACAAGTACCGGATGCTCATTGGTGAGGGCCTGGCCTGGGGCCCTAGTGCAGTGGGCACTGACTTAGTGGCTGAGGAAGCCAACATGGGGGCAGAAATGATCAGCCCTGGGCTACAGAAGGTCCTGAGTTCAGATCCTATCTCTAGACACCACTTGGCAAGCAATTTACACATCTTAAAGCCCCATGAAAACGCTACTGGGGGAAGGGTGGGCATCTGTCCTCAAGAGTCTGGTCAAAGGGATCCCTTGAGATTGGATCTGGATCTGCAGGCTGCTGGGTTGAATGGAGGGAGGAGGAAGAGATGAAATGAGGAAGAGCCTCATTTCTGCTGCCCTTTCTCTCCTCTGCCTTCAGGGATGGTGGATGTGATTTTTGCCGATGTGGCCCAGCCAGACCAGTCCCGAATTGTGGCTCTCAATGCCCATAACTTCCTGCGCAATGGTGGACACTTTGTGATCTCCATTAAGGTATAGTGCCCTGGCCAAATTCATGACTTGGGGACAATGGGGGAGGAGGCTCCTGAGGGCTGGACAGAGGGACACATCCTTCTCGTGACCATGAAACTTCTCCCAGGCCAACTGCATAGACTCCACAGCCTCTCCTGAAGCTGTGTTCGCCTCAGAAGTCAAGAAAATGCAGCAAGAAAACATGAAGCCCCAGGAACAGCTCACTTTGGAGCCCTATGAGCGGGATCACGCAGTGGTGGTGGGCGTGTACAGGTGAGCCGTGGGGGCGGGGGCCCTTTGGCTGGAGGGGTATCACTGGAGGAGGGTTGGTCCATGGAAACTAGAGGTCTCCTTGATTTGGGTGGGGGAGAACTTGACTTGGAAGGGTATCGCTGGAGGAAAAGATCCTTGGGCTCAGCAAGGGTTGTGGGCATCCCCAGGTGCTACTTGGGCTCTAAGGTCACCTTTCTCCCCACAGGCCTCCCCCCAAGCAGAAAGAAGTAGCTGCCAAGTAGCTGTCTGCCTCCGTCCTGCCCTGCCCTGCCCTGCCCCACCCCTTTTTTTCTACTCTAGCTGTTTTGTCAGATCTTATGTATTTTCTATTAAAAGGTGTGATCCCATGTGACTGCTGCATTCTCAAAGGGTTAAGGTGGGGGGTGGGGAGGATGGAGAAGCTCGCGCCTGCGCGCTAAGGCGAGCTGCTGACGCTCGCCCTGTGGTTACCCGGAGAGGTCGGGCGTCGACCTCTGCGACGCATGCTTGGTCTCGCTGTCTTCGGCGAGCCCTGGGCGGGTTCTTACCTGAGTTGTGCGCATGTGTCTTGAGAAGCTGGCGCAGGCGCGCCGAGCGGCAGCCTGCTGCCCGAGTCACGTGTCGGGGGAGGATGGGAGGGGGCGGGGGGCGGAGTCCAGGCCGGGGGGGCCGGTTTGTTGTGGTCGCCATTTTGCTGGTTGCATTACTGGGTAATTGGGGACCCCGGGCCGCTGCCGATCTGACTGGAGCCACCCGCCCGCGCCGCCGCCGCCGCCACCGCCAGCGTTCCCGCGCGGGGATGAGCCCGGGGCGCTGAGCCGCCACCGCCGGCCCCTTGCGTTCCGCTCCGCCCCTCCCCCTACGGCCCGGCACCCCCGCCCACAGGTAACGGCCGCGCGCGCGCCCGCCGGGGCTGGGGGAGGGGAGGGGGCGCGTGCCCGTCCGCGCCAGCCAGTCAGTCCTCCGGCGCGCCGCTCTCCACCCCCGCGCCGAACGTTAGCCCCGGGGAGGGGGGGGAGCGCGGGACGCCCGTTACGGCCGCCCCGGCCGCCCCTCCCTGGGCGGCGGGGTGGGGCGGAGCGGGAGCGCGCGCTGTCCCGGGGCCCGGCCGGGTGGGGGAGGGGCGCCGGGCCGGACCAGGTGCCGGGGGGAGGGGAGGGGAGGGGGCGGGGCCGCTATTTATAGCCGGGTTCCTGGAAGGGGCCGGCCCCGGGGGAGCGCGGCGCGGGCCGGGGCGGGGTCGGGCAGCCGGGCCGGGGGCGGAGCCGCGGTCTCTCCGGCCCCCTCCCCCCCGTTCCCCTAGCTCTCCCGCTCTTTGTTTGGGCAAGAGCCGGCGCGGGCCCCCACCCGCCGCATCGCGGTCGCTTGGCAACAGCGGGCCGGCTCCCCGCCATTGGCCGGCGCGCTGAGCCCCTCGGGCCAATGGCAGGCCTGTTGCCATGGCAGGGGTCATGTTGCAGCCGCCTCGTGTGCGCCGCGGGGAGCGGGAGCCCGAGCCCGGGAGGCGGGAGGCGGGGCGGGGCGGGAGCCGGAGCAGGCCGCCCCTCGAGCTCAGCGCCTCCTCCCCCCTCCCCCGCCGAGGGGGGCTAGGGGAGGGGGGGCCCGGGCCGGGCCGGGCCGGGCTGGTGGGGTGCTATGGGCGTCGGAGGAGAGGCTTCTCTGGCCCCCGGTGCGAGCCCAGGCTTCCTTGTGAGACAGGCCGGGCTGGAAGTTGGGGGGAGGGCAGTCCTAGGCCCAGGCCAGCAGCTGTAGGGTTAACCCCGTCCTCCCTTCCGTCCCCCGCCCTCCTCTCCCCCTTCCACCTGCTCAGCTCCCCCCTCCAGGCAACCTCGGCTGACCCCCCTCCCCCTCCCGGCGGCTGCTGCTGTCACCCAGCGGACGGGACAGGACAGGGCAGGGCAGGGGCCGGGGGCCGCCTAGGGGCCTAGGGCCAGGCCAGGCAGCTCGCACTCGAGCACCCGTCCACTTCTGTCCCCCCTCGGGGCTCCCACCCTCCCTGCCCGACATGCTGACTGCCCGACTGCCAGACTGGGGACCCCGCCGGCCACCTGCCCGTGGCTCCCGACAGCCCCCCAGCGTGGGTATGAGAGCGGGAGGGGCGCAACCGCAGGGGCACTCCCCGGTGTCCGATGAGGCCCCCCCACCCCCATGCGGCCAGGAGCCCCCTTCCCTGTGTGCTCCCCTCCCCCATGCAGAGTGGCTATCAGCTGGCGAGGGGGGGGCCAGGAAATTGGGGGAGTTCGGGGGTGGGGGAAAGGGCTGTCTCAGGACCATGACCCTTCCTGGCTACAGTTCCTCATGTTCCTCCTCAGCTGCCTTTGGTTTTCTGTCTGTCCCCTCTGTGTGTTCTGTGTCACTGATCCCCTCCCCCGGCCCCCCATCCCGTCTCTCCTCTGTCCTGTGTCACTGATCCCCTCCCCCGGCCCCCCATCCCGTCTCTCCTCTGTCCTGTGTCACTGATCTCCCTGCCCCCATCCCCCATCCTCTCCTCTGCTCCTCTGTCTGTCCTGTGTCCTTCTGTCCCCCACATCTTCTGCCTGTCCGTCCTGTGCCATTGATCCCACCCCCACCCCATCTCTTCTGTTCGTCCTGTGTCACTGATCCTCTCCTCCCTGTGCCCATCCCCCATCCCATCTCTCCTCTGTTCTGTGTCACTGATCCCCTCCCCCCCTGCTGCCCAGGGCCCCCATCCCATCTCCTCTCCTCCCCCTCCTCCAGGTCCCGGCGGTGCTGGTGGCAGCAGCTGTGGTGCAGGATGCGAGAAGTCGCCCCCCAGCCGGGCTCCTGCTCCGGGCCTTGCTTCCCTTCGGCCCTCTGAGCCGGACATGGCCGCCCCTCCCAGCCATGGTCCTTTCTCCGGCTTTCCAGCCCCCCAGGAGCATACACAGGTATCGCCTACCCCAGCTCCTGGGAAGAGGGGTGGGCAGGAGCAGGAGAACAGGCCTGAGGTCAAAGGGTCTGGGGTCGAGTCCCCAACAGCGGTGGAGAATCTGGGTCAGGAAAGGGAGATCCTGGCTGAGGATCTGAGGGTCACAGACAGACCCTTCGAGGTCATCCTCCTGGAGGAGGCAGCTGGAGCCTGGAGAGGGTTGTCCCAGCTCCCATTGGGGGGAAGTGGCTGAGCTGGGATTTGGGCCCAGGGCCTCCGGCTCCAGCTTCGGTCAACAGACACGGAGGGTCTGGGGGGAAAAGGAGCCGGCTGCCTGTCAGCACAGCGATCTTGACAAAGTCAGGGAGAGAGCTTCTGATTTCCCTTTTGTAAATTGGGTCAGAGCGCACGATTGTCCTGTTCTGGCACAAAGGAAGCCGGGAGTAGGAGGCGGGAGGAGAGGTCAGGGGCGGGAGGAGAGGTCAGGGGCGGGAGGAGAGGTCAGGGGCGGGAGGAGAGGTCAGGGGTGGGAGGGCCCGGCCCTGACGTGCCCTGCGCCCCCCCAGGTGGTGCCAGATGTCCGGCTGCTCCAGCGACGGCTCCCGCTGGCCTTTCGGGATGCCACCTCCGCCCCGCTCCGGAAACTCTCTGTGGACCTTATCAAGACCTACAAGCACATTAATGAGGTGGGCTGGGCCCCGGGCAGGGGCCGGCAGTGACTTTGTGGGGGTCTCCCAACAATGTCTTCACCACACGCTCCGCTCCCCAGGTGTACTACGCCAAGAAGAAGCGTCGGGCCCAGCAGGGGCCGCCCGAGGACGCGAGCACAAAGAAAGAGAGGAAGGTTCTGAACCACGGCTACGACGACGACAACCATGACTACATTGTGCGAAGCGGGGAGCGGTGGCTGGAGCGCTATGAGATCGACTCGCTCATTGGGAAGGGCTCCTTTGGGCAGGTGAGGACTCGCGCCCCCACGCGCTGGGCCCGGCTGCCCCCGGTTATCGCCGCCTCCCCCCAGTTATTGCCGCCTCCCAGCTTGTGGCCAGCGGGATCTCGTCCTCCCTTTGGGATCCATCCTGGGCCCCGATGGCCTCGTCCACCCTGGCTCTTGTCCCTCTCAGGTGGTGAAGGCCTATGACCACCAGGCCCAGGAGCTGGTGGCCATCAAGATCATCAAGAACAAGAAGGCGTTTCTGAACCAGGCGCAGATTGAGCTGCGGCTGCTGGAGCTGATGAACCAGCACGACACGGAGATGAAGTATTACATCGGTGAGCCTGGGAGGGTGGCCAGCGGGTGGGGGCGGGGGCCAGAGGCCAGGGTCCGAGCCGCTACCACCTGCCCCTCTCCCTTCTCCCCCAGTGCATTTGAAACGACACTTCATGTTCCGAAACCACCTGTGCCTGGTCTTATCCTGTCCCTCAATCTGCCGACCTGCTCCAACCGCACTTCCGGCGTCTTGAACCCCCGGCTGGCCCAGCAGCTCTGCACACCCCCTGCTCCTGGCCCCCCGGCCAGCATCATCCCTGACCTCAAGCCCGAGAACATCCTGCTGGCACCCCAAGCGCGCCCATCAAAATGGGCGGCTCTTCAGCTGGGCCGAGGGTTTGTGGCCCGGGGAGGGGCTCCGGGCTGGGGGCGGCGGAGGGCAGGGAGTCCTGACCGCGCCTGCTTTGTCTCCAGATCTACCAGTACATCCAGAGCCGCTTCTACCGCTCCCCTGAGGTGCTCCTGGGGACCCCGTACGATCTGGCCATCGACATGTGGTCTTTAGGCTGTATTCTTGTGGAGATGCACACGGGAGAGCCCCTCTTCAGCGGCTCCAATGAGGTGAGCGGCTCGGGCTCGGGGGTGCGGGGTTGGGCTGGGGACCCCGAGTGAAGGAGGCGGGACTGACAGCTCCACGCCTCTCTGTGGCCCAGGTGGACCAGATGAACAGGATTGTGGAAGTGCTGGGACTGCCCCCAGCCCCCATGCTGGAACAGGCACCCAAAGCTAGGAAGTACTTCGACCGGTTGCCTGGAGGGGGCTGGACCCTGCGGAGGAGCAAAGACCTCAGGAAGGTGAGCCATCCCGCGCCCCAGCGCCCATCCCCACACCCTCCATCTCTCCCTCCTCCGTCTCTCCCCTTCCTCCCATCGTGCTGCTCACCCTGTGACTGCTCTGCTCCTCCTCCCTAGGAGTACCAGGGC
This sequence comes from Sarcophilus harrisii, assembly GCF_902635505.1. Lineage (NCBI taxonomy): Eukaryota > Metazoa > Chordata > Mammalia > Dasyuromorphia > Dasyuridae > Sarcophilus > Sarcophilus harrisii. The sequence continues at coordinate 589,210,549 of NC_045428.1, forward strand.
CCCGGCACGCGGCGGCTGCAGGAGGTGCTGGGTGTGCAGACAGGCGGCCCCGGGGGCCGACGGGCAGGCGAGCCCGGCCATAGCACAGCCGACTACCTCCGCTTCCAGGACCTGGTGCTGCGCATGCTGGAGTACGAGCCGGCCGCCCGCATCAGCCCCCTGGGGGCCCTGCAGCACGGTTTCTTCCGCCGGACGGCCGACGAGGCGACCAACACGGGCCCCTCGGGGAGCAGCACCTCCACCTCGCCTTCTCCGGCCCCCGACGCCTCCCACTCCTCTAGCGCAGCCAGCTCTGTCTCCAGCTCTGGTGAGGAGGCGCCGGGACCCTGAGCGGGGCCAGGGGGAGGCAGCCCACGTGCCTGTGGTGGAAGCACTCGGTCTTTGGGCATCCTAAGCTCTCCCGGCGTCGGGCTTCTCTGCGAATCCGGCCCGTGACCTTGAACCGAAGGGTCGCCCTTCTCTCCCTTGGCACGTGGGGAGGGGGCGTTCTGCCAACCTGCTTTCCTACTTTTAGGTGGCTCGAGCGGATCGTCCAATGACAACCGAAGCTACCGATACAGCAACCGGTACTGTGGGGGCCCGGGGCCCCCGGTGACGGACTGCGAGATGCACAGCCCCCAGGTATGGGCCAGGGCCGGGACAGAAGGGGAGGGGGCTCCATCCTAGCGGCCCATTACAGTCTGTGCCTTTCTTCCCCAACAGGTCCCACCTTCCCAGCCGCTGCGCCCTTGGGCAGGGGGAGATGTGGCCCACAAGCCTCCCCCGGGCCCCGCCCCAGCCTCTTCTTCCTCCTCTTTCCACGGGGCCGGTGGCCGGCCTTCGGCCCAGGCTGGCTCTTCTTCATCCTCTTCACCGCCTCCCCCCGAGCTGATGGACGTGAGCCTTGGAGGCGGCCCCCTGCTGCCCCCACCTGCTCCACAGGACTGTGCCCCACTCCGCCCTGCTCCCCCTCTCCAGCACCCGGCCACTTCGGCCTTCCGGACTCGGACCACAGGGGGGGGCGGCCCCAGGGGCGGGGGCCGGCCGCCGATCCCCCCACCTGAGGACCCGGCCCTAGGCCCCCGCCTGGGTCTCTGTGGTGTCCCCCAGAGTACGGCCGCCAGCTCGTGATCCCCTGCCCCCCTGGGGCCCCCCGAAGCCATACCCCTTCCCCCTTGGGGCCCCTGGGCTCATGCCTTCCCTCCCCCAGCCTTCCTCCCCTCTCAACTGGAATTGCTGCTACCCAGTGGGGGGGAGGGGGGGCACCTGCACTGACCTGACTGGGGGCTGGGGCCGAGAAGAGGAGGGGGTATGACCCCTACCCCCCTTGTCCCCCCATGGACTGGCTCCTCGGCCCTGCTGGCCCCTTTGTTTTCTATTTATTGTACCAAAGACTGGCAGCCCTGGGGTGGCTCCCCTGCTCTCCACCCTGGGGCTGGGGGGGGTGGGGTGGGGAGGCATCCGCAGGAGTCTGGGGCGCCCTGTGCTGTACCCAAGTAAAGAGCTTTCTCACACGCCCGACAGCTCCTTTGCAGGGTCGCTCGTGCACTCCCTCCCCAGAGCAGACACTGGAACCCCAAAGGAGGCAGAGATGGGAATAGTGGGAGACAGAAACGGCCCCCCCCAAAGTCACGGGGAGACTTCACCATCCCGACCTTGGGTGTGGACAGGGAGACTTGGCTGTCCCAGTAGGGACTGTCCTGGTCCTGCAAGGTGCCAGGAGAGAGTACCACCTTGATGTGCCCCGGGCACCCCATCCATCCATCCATCCCCATTGGGCCTCCTCCCCGAAGGGAGCGAGGCTGGGCCTGCTGGTCACCCCGACAGAGCCCTAGCCACACTCTCCTGCAGCTGCCTCAGGCTTCTTGTGGCAGTGGCAAGGGAATGCCGTCCCTTGTGGCAGTGGCTGGTGTGCCAGGCAGGGCCGCCCGTGAGGGTGCCTTGGTGCCCCGGCTCCCCTTCCTCGGGGGCCTAAAGGAAGTGGCAGTGGAGGGATGGTTCCCCATTGTCCTCACTGCCAGTAATGACCTTGGGCTGGGGGTGGGGGGAGGGAAACGGGACAGTATCTCAGGTAAGTGCCCTGCCTTTTCTCCCCCGTGCCCAGGGTTTGATGCGGGGAAGTTTTCTCCGCGGTCGGTGAGAGTTCTCATAGTAATTGGAGCCCTAGGGACTTGGAGATGCTCCCCCCGGCCTCAGGCCTAGTCTAGAGGCAGACAGGAGCTGGGTTGGCTGTTCCCCCACCCACCCAGAGGCCTTTGCGCCACCGCTCGGGGGGCATGAAGACCATGGCGCTTCACTTTTTTTAAGATCCTCTCATCTGGGGGAGGGGGGTGCGGTTCTGCTGTAAAGGGCATACCCTCCGAGAGGGAAAGCCACTGCCCCAAGCCGCAAGACTAGCGAGGGTAAGGGCGGGCCTTGCTCCAGCGCCAGCCAATCAGAAATCAGTCTCGCGTGAGGCCGGGGCGCTCCCGGCGTCCTCTTGGAGTCTCCGAAGGACAGAGCCAATCAGTGCTCGACCTTCTCAAAGCTGACCAATTGCCAGGCCCGGGGGAGGGGGAGTGGTGGCTAGCGGGGATTGGTTGCTGCAGGCTGACTAGTCGTGGATTGGCTGCAACAGCCACCACCTGCGGGGTGGGAGCGATGGGACCTCGCCCCCGGCTGCCCGCCCCTCCCTGTGCTCGGGGCTTCCCGGCTACCCCGCTCGGGCTGGAAAGGCCCGGAAATCCCGGGGAGATCCCTGAGCCGGAACTACCGCCTCGCCCCAACCGGGGAGACCCGGGCCCGCGACGCGACGCCGCGGGGGGCCTGGGCGTGCCCCAGCTTCTCCATTTATAAAGTGGGCGGGCATCTTGGAGGCCGCCTCCCGCGGGGTGGGGGGGAGAGGGGATGAAGAGCCGGATCCCTGTAGCGTCTTCGCGCTTCCGTTGCTGCCTCCGCCGGGGCCGCAGTCTGAAGTGTCCTTGTTCAGACCTTTGCCTATGCCTCAGTTTCCCCATGTGTGCCCTCAATGAAAGGCCTTCCCAGCCCCCCCGCCCCCCCTCACAGTCGGGATTCCACCCCGCACGCCCCTGTTCGCGTCCCCACCCCCACCTGCCGGTGCAGGAGCGCACCGTGACCCCGGGAGCCAGCGTTTGAGACCGCTCTCAGCCCCAGCAGAGCGTTTCCTTCCACGCACCGCTGAGAACAGGCCCCGGGGCGCGTCCGCAGGGCCCGCCGCCCGCCTGCGCAGCGACGCCGGCTGAAGGCTGCAGGCTTGCGGCGGGCCTGGGAGGGGAAGAAGGACCAAACGCCTCCGCTTAAAACGGGGGGCTCCTTGGCACGAGCCCTGCCGAGCAGCCCAAGCGGTTGTCGCGTCCGGGAGCGTTTCCCGGTAGCCCGAGACCCGGGGGAGGGGGCGCGGCCTTCCTCGCCCGTCCTCCGGCAGCAGCGCGGCCGCAGCCCCGGGACTTTCCAAGGAGCTCGTCTGCACCTGGGGCTTTCCCTCGCCCTTCTCTCCGGGCTCTTCTACTCGGCGTATCCAAGGTGGCCCCAACCCTCTCATTCTTTGTGGCCAAGAAAAATCCCATTACAATTGACATCCCACAATTCTCTGTGACTCAAGAGAGAAACCATGCTCCCCCCCCCTCCCCCAGCCTGCCTGTAATCTCCCTGGATCAGTAAATTTGTTTTTTGTGGGGACAATTCTCCCAACAAGTTGTTGTTTGTTTCTATAGCGGCGGCTTTGCTTTTTCTCCCCCGTTTAAACCGTGTTCGGCCTTCCACTGTCCATTTCAGATAAGAGAAAGCTTCATCCGAGGCCCATGTTTGTGCGCTCTTGGCTCACTCACTCAAGAGAAAAAACATGCTCCATCCCCGTCTTCCTTCTACACCTGCCTTTTCCCCCTTCCCCGCTCATCCTTTCCTTCCAAGTCCCACGTCAGAACCATTCTGCTCCTCCACGACCGCTCTTCCTCCATTACCTCAATAGCGGTTGAAAACATCAAGGTCTCAATGGAAAGGGACACTTGTTTCCTCTCTCATTAGACAGTTAGTGATGACCTAGTGAAAATTCACATTTTTACAACGGAGCTCTGGACGTGGCTGCCATTCGTGGGAGCCTCCTTTTGGAGGCTCTTGGAGGAGAGGATTGGTGGGTTCTTTCTAGCCTCCCTTTGCACTCTGGTTCTGAAAAAATCTAGGCAATTTTCCCACTGAGGATTTCTTGAGAAATCTAAGCTTTTTTTTTTAATCATGGTTTTCAGGACTCCAACAATTCTTAAGTATCTCTATTTGTTTTTCAATTTTTTTTTTTTTAAATAACTGGACTGGGTTAAGTTATTGGGGCAGAGAGAGACTAGAAGAGCTCAAGACCCAGGTCATTTTATCAGACAAAAAGAATCTCCTTTTTTCTGAACTGGAAGAAAGAATAAGACACAAGCTGAAAGGAAGAACAAACACAAATAATCAAACATGAAGTACTTTCTATGCGCCTGGAACTGTTCTAAGTACTGGGGATACAAAAAGAGGCAAAAGACAGTTCCTGTCCTCATGGAACTTTGTGTGTGTGTGTGTGTGTGTGTGTGTGTGTGTGTGTGTGTGTGTGTGTGTGGCTGCGGCAATTAGGGCTAAGTGACTTGACCAGGGTCACACAGTTAGAAAGTGTTAAGTGTCTGAGGGTAGATTTGAACTCAGGTCCTCCTGACTTCAGGGCCGGTGCTCTACCCACTGGGCCCCCTAGCTGCCCCGGAAGTTATATTCTAATGGAGGGGAGGGGACAACATGCAAACAAATTTATTCAAAGCCCTCTCTATACTGTGTAAAAAAATTATTAACAGAGGGAAGGCACTAGAATTAAGAGGCCTTGGGAAAGGCTGAACTTCAAAAAAAGCCAGGAAAGGCAAGAGGCAGAGATGAGCAGAGAAGGCATTCTAGGTACGGGGAATGTCCAGAGTTAACATGATTGTTATCTTGTTTATGGAACAGCCAAGAATCAACAGAGATTTGGGGTAGGAAAGGTGGGTGTAAGAAGCAGTACAGGGATGGTAATTAAATCCACGGGAGCTGATGAGATCACCAAGTGCGGATGTTTGTCCTTAGTTCCTGAACAGGCCCAGGACATTAGGGAGTTGGGACAAAGGAGTAAATTGAGTTTCCGAGAGAGGATTGTGCAAAGTCCCCAGCCTCACTTTCTCACTCTCTCCTCTGGAGCCATGCAGGCCGGGATGCAGATGCTCTCTCCATCACAAGCCCATTGAAAGTGGCCCGAATCATCTCGTTGTTGAAGAGGGCCATGTCTCTCAGAACTGATCATCGGATAGTCTTGCTGTTGCCGTGTACAATGACCTCCTGGTCCTGCTCATTTCACTCAGCATCAGTTCGTGTAAGTCTCTCCAGGTCTTTCTGAAATCAGCCTGTTGGTCATTTCTTACAGAACAATAATATTCCATTACATTCATATACCACAATTCAGCCATTCTCCCATTGATGGGCATCCACTCAGTTTCCAGTTTCTGGCCACTACAAAGAGGGCCGCCACAGACATTCTTGCACACGTGGGTCTTTTTCCCTTTTTTTATGATCTCTTTGGGATACAAACCCAATAGAGACACTGCTGGGTCAAAGGGTGTGCACAGTTTGATAAAAATGCACACACACACACACACACACATATATATATTTATATATGGAAGGAATGCAACCTTCACCAACAAATGTGCAAGCCAGTCAACAAATATATTGGTATATATGTGTATGTATATTTTAATACACATTTCTTTATGACTTATGTTGGGAGAGAAAAATCAGAACAAAAGGAAAAAGTGAATATAGCGTATTCAACAAATATTTTTTAAAAGCCTACTAAGTGCCAGGCAGCTAGGTGGTGCAGTGGACAGAGCCCCAGGGCTGAAGTCAGGAAGACAAGTTACTTTCTCTCAGTTTGGTGGGTGGTGGGGAGCCTGTAATCCCACTTATAAAATGGAATTAATAGTACCGTGGTACCACAAGAGGTCATATATGGGAAGTACTCGGCAAACGTTGAAAAACTAGATAAACGGCAAGTATTATTATTACATAGTGTTGCTGGTCAGTCATCACTCAGTAATATGGAGTTTTCCTGGAAGAGGTAATGGAGTGGTTTGTTATTGCCTTCTCCCGTTCATTTTACAGATAAGGAAATTGAGGCAGAGAAGGTTAAATGACTTGCCCAGTGTCACACAGCTGGTGTCTGAGGCTGCATTTGGACTCAAGTCCTCCTGATCCCAGGGCCAGTACCCTTGGCCACCCAACTGCCCCAATTATTACAACCCAGATTCACCCTCGGGGCTGAGACAGAAGCAGAGGGAGCAGCTTAAAAGGGAGAAAGCAAACAAGGGAACTTTTCCAAGACAGACACTCATGAAAACTACTAGCAGGGCCGAAAGAGTGAGGGTCTCTGTGCAAAGGAAGAAGGAGGAGGAGGAGGAGGAGAGGGAGAGAGAGGACAGGGAGGAGAGGAAAAGGGGGGGAAGGAAGGGAAGAAAAGAAGAAGAAGAAAAGGGAAAAAAAAGAAAAAGGAGGGGGGAGAAGAAGAGGAGGAAGAAGGAGGAGGAGGAGGAGGAGAGGGAGAGAGAGGACAGGGAGGAGAGGAAAAGGGGGGGAAGGAAGGGAAGAAAAGAAGAAGAAGAAAAGGGAAAAAAAGAAAGAAAAAGGAGGGGGGAGAAGAAGAGGAGGGAAGAAGGAGGAGGAGGAGGAGGAGAGGGAGAGAGAGAGGACAGGGAGGAGAGGAAAAGGGGGGGGAAGGAAGGAAAGAAAAGAAGAAGAAAAGGGAAAAAAAAGAAAGAAAAAGGAGGGGGGAGAAGAAGAGGAGGAACAAGGAGGAGGAGGAGGAGAAAGGGAAGAGGCTGGAGAAGGGAAGAAGGAAGAAGAGGAGAAGGAGGAGGAGGAAGAGGAGGAGGAGGAAAAGGAGGAGGAGGAGGAGGAGGAGGGAGGAGGAGGAGGAGGAGGAGGAGGAGGAGGAGGAGGAGGAGGAGGAGGAGGAGGAGGAGGAGGAGGAGGAGGAGGAGGAGGAGGAGGAGTGAGAAGGGACATAGTTATAACCTCCCTTCTCAAAACCCCATTTGAAGGAGACAGGATTCTTTTAGGTCTCCTCCAAAGCAAACTCACTGCCCAAATCACTGTAAACCATAAAAGGGCTGAGATAGTCCTGCCTCTTCTCTCCAGTTGCACACATCTCCCCCACTCCCCAAACTGGATCCCGGGCCTCCTGGGCACCTCCCCCTTCCCACAGAGGCGTTTATCTCTTTGTTTTGTCCTGGGTCTTTTGGTTCCAATCTGGCCTCCTACATTTGTTTCTTTTCTCCCTGGGCCATTTAGCTGGCCACACAAAAGCCCATTAAGACAGCAGCTGGGTCCCCAGCTCCTTCTGCCAGTCCTGCCGGGAGCCGCCCCCACTGGGGACCCCGGGGAGCCGCTATTCTGCCAGACCCCATCTGTCCAGAACCGTCTGACCTCGTGTGGTTCTCCTGGTCCTAGTCTCTGTTAATCCCATTTAAAACCGGATTCCTCTTAAGTGTGATGTCGAAGAGCCTTTTGGGGGGGATCGGGCCTGGGACTTCAGAGGTCTGGCCCGAAACTCCCCAAGCAATGAACTCTTCTACTGTATTTTTAGAATTCGAGTTGTCTGAGGGTACTGTCCCTGTAGACAGATTTGTCCCAGGATGATTCCGGCCTTGGAGTCCTCCCCCTGAGGATGGACTCCAATATATGGAAAGTACTAGAGTAAAAGCACTTGTTACTCTACCTCAGAGGTAACCAGTGATGTATCGGGAAATATTTTACATCCAGCTCTCCAAAAAAAAAAAAAAGATACATACAAAATATATTTTAAAATTTAATCTGCATTACTAACATTTTCTGTCACTTTAAACTCATATAATCAACAAATCTATGAATCAAATCTTAATTTGTAGTCATCGATAATTTCTGCAGTGTAAATGCTCACACTGAAAATTTAACAATCAGCTCTGGAAAACCAGTAGGAGTTAGCTCCAATATACCGCTAACTTGTAGCCAGTCTTCTTAATACACACATTCAAGTCTGGCTGTCTCTTTAAGACATAGCTGGTGAAAATTACAGTGGCCTGCAATTTATATGAATTTCAGCTGTGTTTATAGTGCCTTCTCTCCCCCCAAAATTATCTCGTCTTTAACTATTTTGTATATATTGGTACTTTAATTTTTTTTCTTTTTTTTTTCTTTTTTTTTGCTGAGGCACTTGGGGTTAAGTGACTCGCCCAGGGTCACACAGGTAGAACATGTTAAATGTCTCCGGTCAAGTTTGAACTCAGGCCCTCCTGACTTCAGGGCTGGTGCTCTACCCACTGTGCCACCTAGCTGCCCCTTATTCACTTTATTTTTTAGTCCACATATATTCTATTATGTTCTCCAGCAATAGGATACAAGCCCCTTATAAGCAGACATTTATTTCCTTCCTTGGACATCCAGCCTCAGCACTTAGCACAATACCTGGCACACAGTAGGTACTTAATAAATGTTGAATGATAGAATGATCCATCACCAAGAGACTGAACTTCAGGAAAACCAATTATCTGTGGTTAGCTATTATATATCTATATTACTTTTTAATAATGTTTTATTTTCCCCAAACACATGCAAAGATGATTTTTGAAAATTCACCTTTGCAAAATCTTGTATTCCAAATTTTTCTCCCCATCTCCCATCATTCCCCTTCCCCAAGATGGCAAGCCATCTGATATAGGTTTAGCATGTGCAATTCTAAATGTATTTCCACATTCATCTACCTCTATTAGGGTTAGTCTGGGTCAGTCCTTATCATAAGCTCATATATTCTTGGCCTTTTCCCAACTGAGTCACAGAAAACTTTGAGAATCTGGTTTCTTGCTAGGAGCAATTCAGGCTTTGCTACTACGTGATAACAGAAAGTCTTCCAGTTGACTGTAGTCCCAAAATTACTCGGGAGTTGCTGAGTAAGAACACTGGCCAGGATAAAATGTACAGTAGTTCCTTTTCCCCAGGAAAGCTGGCCAGAGAGAGAAAAGCCAAAGAGGGCTTTTCTCCCATTAATCTCAGGGACTGCGAACCTGCCTCTGTCTCCTTGAATTTATTCTTTCCTGAGATTAAGCAGATGAGTATTCCAAGATTGATGTGTCCAAGCGCCAATCTTGTGAGTTCAGGTGATCCAGAGTCCTCATAATAACTGAAGCTGCTCATAGTTGTGCAGTTATTTCAATATTACCTGATTTTTCGTGATGCTGCTGTGTTCCAGGTATTAGGCTTAGAGCCGGGCATACAAAGGTTAAAAAGAACAGCCTGTGGTATCTTGGGATAAAGGACTCCAGCGGGCACCTCGTCATGAACTATGGGTAGGACCTTTCTGAGACGCCCGAGGGACGGGAGAGCGGTTGGGAGATGTTGCAGGAGACAGTTGGGCAAAAGGTCCCCATGTCAAAAGCTGCTCACTATTTTCCTTGCAGTTTTGCTTTGTCTAATAGATTGTGTATCTGCAATTAACTGAATATTGATCCTATAAGAACATTGATTGAAAGGGGAAAGTTCAAATGTGGGGTGAATTCTTGGTTTAAAAAAAAAAGTTCGAGCAATAGTTCATTACTCCCCAGTCTAAAATAAGAGCTCTGCCATTACAGCAGTAGGCAGTGTGAGGGAACAGCAATGACCCCAGTGCCGTTTCGGGGGTCCGCTTTAGGGAAAGGATATTCCAGAGCAACTCTGGTGGGACCCCTCTGTGGGTCAGTTGAGCATGCTACCACCTTCTGGGCAACTCAGATATAGCACTCCCTTTTGGAGAATGTTCATAAAGTGGTACCCTACCTTCCCATAGCTTTAAAAATCACAGTTCAAAAGCCAAAAGGAAATGCTTGTTCAACAGCAATGTCACATGGTTACTTATTATTCAACAAATGTTACACGCGGCCTACACCTCTCTCATATTGATTAAATGTTTTATTTAATTCATGGCCTTGAGGTGTGTCCAGCAGAAGAGTATTCGATGGGAAGGTCAGTGGTCAAGACCTGAGGATTTTAATTGGTGGTTGTCCTTTGTTCTCGGAGAGGACCAAAATGACATCACTATGACAGGGTCAAGGTATCTGTGGTTATCAGACCGATAGGATCCAGGAGGTTCTACCACAGAGCTGGCCACCAGTCCATGTGAACGTTTGGAGCGGAGATGGCTCTAGATTTGAACATCTCATATTTATTTTGAGCTACTATATATAATTCTGTTTTGCTCATAGAGCACAACACTTTCGTTAATGGGGGGCATGTTGTGCTGAGTGGTCCTGTGCTAGCATCTCCCATATCTCACAATTGATTCCAATTCTTAAGAGCCCTTGAGGATGTCTTCCTATCACTTTTGACCTCCATTGAGGGCTTGCCTTGTGTGAGTGAGTTCCCCATAAAGGAACCTTCATACGGCATTTGGACAGCGTGACCAGTCCACCGGAGCTCTGCTGTAGAGTCGGAACGCTTAGCAGTACAACTCCAGAAAGGAACTCCATGTCTTATCCTGCCAGGAGATCTTCCTAAGACAGTTCAAAGGGAAGTGATTCGATTTCAGTGCCCAGGTTTCACAGGTACAACAATGGGGTCGGCCCAATGGCTCTGAAGACCTTCAATTTGATCAATCGTCTAATGCCTTTTCTCTCCCATACTTTCCTTTGGAGCTTCCCAAACACTGAGTTAGCTCTGGAAATGTACGGTTCAAACTCATTATCAACAGGGACATACGTCCCTAAAAAGTAAATGAACTTATCTGCAGCATTTTGTTGTCTGTAATTGATGGCTGAACATGCGAATGGTGTGATGGAGAACCTGTGTTTTTTTAATGTTAACTGTTGGATGTATTGATCATCCTGCCATCTAGGGGAGGGGGTGGGGGGAAGGAGGGGAAAAATTGGAACAAAAGGTTTGGCAATTGTCAATGCTGTAAAATTACCCATGCATATAACTTGTAAATAAAAAGCTATAATAAAAAAAAAGAAAAAGAAAATATAAAAATAAATAAATAAATACATAATGTTGACTGTTGGACCAAAATTAGCATAAGTGACAGAGAATCAATCTGTGACATTAAAAAAGTTCCAAGAGACACAGGTTCTGGTTAAGTAATCATTTTATTAACAATACTAGCCTATCATCAATAAAATATCATCAGTGACTCTCAAGTTCCAAAGAAAAATCCTGCTAGTGGGCTCACAGTTAATACATCTATTTCTGATGGTGTCAATCAAGTATTGATTAACAAGTAATGAGAGAGAATGAATATTACAAGAAGAGGCAGATCTATTCTAATGAGCACGCAGGCATATAACTTTGATTCTGTCATTTTCCTTCTAAATCACTCAAACTCTGGCAAACTAATCAAAGAATTGATCCCTTCCCAACCTATGGACTTCCCCTCCTAGATGGAATCTGAACTAAGGGAGGAAAAAGTTAATTCAATCTCATTATCAATAATGTCCTCCAAAGACTGAACACTCCACAGGCCTCTAAAAAAACAATCCTGGTTCTAATTCAGTAATTGATTTTTAATATGAGGGAGAAATAATCATTTTTCTTAAACCATTCTTTATTTCATCTCAGCCTGCATGAAGTACACAATCATGTGGGTTTTAAAAGTTGACCCCAAAACCATATAATTTGAAAGTCAGGATTTTTTTTTTGTTGTTTAGTCGTTTTTCAATGGTGGCTGACTCTTTATGATCCCTTTTTGGAGTTTTCTTGGCAAAAGTACTGGAGTGGGTTGCCATTTTCTTCTCTAGTTCCTTTTACAGGTGAAGAAACTGAGGCAGATAGGGTTAAGTGACTTGCCTAATGTCTGAAACTAGATTTAAATTCGAGATGCTCTGTCTACTCTGACATTTCTCTGCCCCCAAAAGGGACCTTCTTGGCCATCTAATTAATTCACATCCAAGAGGGATTCCTTACTCTAAGATGCCTGACAAGTAGCCATCCAATCTTTGCTTTTCCACCTCATGCAGAGGCAATCCATCCCACTTCCCACCTCAAAGCTGTATTGGGGGATCCCAATGTTGTGGGAGCCTGTGTAGGCTATATTATTTCCAGCAGGAAGTACTCTCCAGACACATGTTTTGAACCCCTTGTAACATATACATTTGTCCCTATTAAATTTAACTTTAGCCAATTAAGTTCTTTCCTTGTAAGAACTTTCTCTGGCCCATAGTCAGTCAGCCATCCCTTCTCAGCTTTAATCAATCTGAAAATTTTATTAAGATGCTAGAATTGTTTTCCTCCAAGTCATTTGTGACAATGTTAAAAAGCTTCAGAACAAGCACAAATTCTCCAACTAGCTGAAGGTCACCACTTAGATAAAGAGCTGGCCTTAGAGTCTGGAAATCTGCTTTAAATTCTAACTCTCTGGACTTCAATTGACCTCATGTATAAAATGGGATAATCGGACTCCCTTGCAACTCTAAATCTTTAACCAAATTGACCTCAAATCATTAATTTTTGGAGTCTGGAATTTAACTAGCTTCTAATCCATTTAACTGTACTATAATCTAGCCAACATTGCTTCACCTTGTCTACAAAAAAAAAAAAAGTAGAGGAGATTTTGTCAACTTTTGGGTTTTTTTTTTTTTGTTTTTTTTGTTTTTTTTGTTTTTTTTTGCTAATTTAAAATATTAGAAGCCAAGAAATTAGGCTTCAGAGTAGTAGAGAAAATAGGGGGTGATATGAAAACCAAAAAAACTAAAATTGGTTTTAGAGATTCATTGAGTAAAAACTGAAATAATTTGGAGGTTACTGTAGAGGGCCGGAACTCTGGAGACGTATACCTGAAACAAGGTGCTAACTCAGTGTGATTGATGAGATGATGGTTCTCTAGGTTATATATACTTAGTACTTAGTCAACTTAGTCAACTATTCTCAGTCAACAAAGTAGGCGGCCATCAATGGGTGAACAAATTCTGATATGAGAATGCAATGGAATATTTCTGTTCTGTAAGAAGTCCGAAAAGGGAGCTATTCCGAGAAACCAGGGGTAACTTGTATGAAATGATGCAGAGGGAAACGACAACTAGGAGAACAAAGTGTATGTGATGGCAACAACGTGATAAAGGAAAACTACTTTAAAGGGACTAACAGTTCTGATCCGTACAAGGACTATCCACAATTGTAAAAGACTCACGAGGAATAAACAGTTTCCATCTCTTGACAGAGAAGTAGAAGTTCCAGATGCAGAATGAGACCCATTTTCAGCCATGACCAATGTGTAGATTTATTTTGCTTGACTATACCTATTTTAATCAAAGACTTTGTTTTCTTTAGATTTTCTTTTCTGCTCCTTTTCTTGGGAGGAAGCTATGAGCATAAGGAGATGTTCCAAGGAAGGGCCATGATAATGAAGAAAAGAAGAAAAAGAGTCAATAAAAGACTTAAAAACTATAGAAAGGAGAAGGAATCTGGTATAACCAAAACAAATTGAATATGTATTTTTAAAAGAATAAGTCACCATAGAGATAAATGTTTTCATTTTCTTTATATGTGGGACATTTGTCACTTTCATAATTTAGGATTAGGGTGAAATGACTGGTCTTCTCAAGGTTCCCTCTGAGTTGAGTCTGATTCTTTTTGTACAGCAAAATAACGTTTTGGTCATGTATACTTATTGTGTATCTAATTTATATTTTAATATATTTAACATCTACTGGTCATCCTGCCATCTAGGGGAGGGGGTGGGGAGGTAAGAGGTGAAAAATTGGAACAAGAGGTTTGGCAATTGTTAATGCTGTAAAGTTACCCATGCATATATCCTGTAAATAAAAGGCTATTAAATAAAAAAATTAATAAATTAATTAATTAATTTGCTTTTGCTGTCCAAAAAAAAAAAAGGTTCCCTCTGAGTTCATCACAACCTAAGGCTTCATTTACACACTCAAGCACACAATGTGTCGGACAATGGTTGCCTCATGTTTTGTGACTTAAGATGCATGTGTTATGTCCTGAATGTCCTAAAGAGATGTGAGGTTTTTGAAAGCCATTCACTCTCCTGGAAGAGAGAGAAATAGAGAGGGGAGAGAGAGAGAGAGAGAGAGAGAGAGACTGAGACAGAGAGAGAGAGACTGAGAGACAGAGAGAGAGAGACAGAGAGAAAAAGAGAGAGAGAGACAGAGAGAAAAAGAGAGACAGACAGACAGACAGACAGAGAGACAGAGAGAGAAACAGACACAAATAGAGAAAGAGATAGAGACACAGAGACAGAGAGAATGGAATAAGAAGAGGAAAATGCTGTTGTCTAGGACCAGGAAGGTGAGGCACCTCATTTTAGTCAGACCTGAGCTGGGTCCCAAGCGTCACTCCTGAACATTGCTCCTTACCTCTAAAAGCATCAGTGCTGGACTACCCATAGGATTACTAACAGCTGAACCTTTCTTTCCGCTCCTGCTGAGCTGAGTCCCACTAGGCTGGGTCCTACAGATCCCCCCAATCCTCACAGCCTCAGAGTTGTATTGATCAGATACAAACATTTGCATGGTTTCTGGGCTCCACTCTTGGAATCTGGGGGATTCAATCTACTGATTTCTCAAGATACTCAAGATGATAGTTATCTCCTATACCTAAAAGAAACAAACAAAATCAAGACAAAGACTAAGACCCATCTTCATGGGCCACATTTCTTCTTGTAGCTTTTTCTTTCTTCCTTTATCAGGTTATTCTTCAGTCTCCCCTATATGGCCAATTGGGAGTATTCTGATGTCTGCTCATAGGCCTGGGATCCTTGGCCAGGGCCTGTTACACTTATAAATGTGAAGTTTAAAACAAAGAAATATTCCAGATAGCTCCAGAAACATCCCCCTGCCTTAGATCAATTTTGAATCTAGTTACAGTTTTCTCCCTCTCCCTCCCCCATCTAAGTCTGCCCAGTCTGGCAGAGAAGGGGTTAAGGTTGGCTAAGTCCTTGATCTCATGTGACCCTGCCAAGGGCCCTGTGAAGGAGTTGTGATGAACATCCCTACTGTGGGAGGAGGAATATCCACTCAAGTCACTTCCCAGGGGGACCAGGCTCGTGCTTTTCCCTGAAAGACGTTGAAATGGTCTTTTATACTTAACTGATTCAGAGAACCAAGGGCTCTGGCCGTGGGCACTGCTTCCTAATGAAAAAAGGAAATCTCCTTGGACTAACTTGGACTACAAGAATTTCACCTCATTCAACATTTGCTCTAAATTACCAAGGAACTGGTTTAGTTTTTCCCCGTTGCTGTTGTTTTTCCTTCCAGACCAATGACATCACAGGATAATGGCCAAATAGGGGGTGAATTGGATTTAAGTGAGGACACAAGGTCATCAAACTCACTCTCTCTTCCTGAGTCATCAAATTCCAATCATAGAACAAAAATCAGGGTGACTGATGCAGTGGATGATCTTGACCTCTGACCAAGCTCTAAGCACTACTTCCTGCCCATTGGAGCAAATTCTTTCATCCGCCCATTGAGGGAAAGTCTTCCTATGCTTAGAGTAGATTCCTCCTGACTCACTGAAGGGTTTGCAGCTATTGGTTACCTTCAACCTAGTTTAGCCCCACGGTCAAATGTGAACCATGAGTGTCTGGGAACCTGTGTGACTGTGGAAGGGGAGAGGGACAGAATGAAAACGAGAGCGGTGGGCTGTCCGTCAGTCTTGTGGAGGGCAGGCCCAGGGCTCCCATTTTGCCCTCCCCTCACCCCCCAGCCTTATTTATTATTCAGTCTCTCAAGGGTTGACTTTTGGCTGGTAGGAGACCTCCTGGCCCAGAATGGGCTGGGCTGCTTGGGGAGCTCCTGGGCCTCCCTCACTGGAGGATGCCTTATTGAAGACATCACAGCAAGGATGAAGAAAGAAGAGTGATCTTGAGTCCAGGCTCCGGGCCTGCAGATTATTGTTCTCAATGAGCATCTACCCCTTCTACAGACTCATGAAGAATGAACTTTGGGGGGAGATTTCGTGAACAGCTCTGGGGATTCCTCATTTTTTTAGACTTCTCCTTCCTCTTTTCAGATTTATTCGCCTAAATTTATGCCTCCTGGCCAGCCCCCACACCACATGCTGCCTTTTCCTTCCCCTCTCCTTGTTATTTGCGTCAGCCAGTGATTTCAGTCTTGTCCAACTCTTCACGACCCCATTTGGGGCTTTCTTGGCAAAGATACCGTAATGATTTGCCATTTTCTTCTCCAGCTCATTTTACAGATGAGGAAACTGAGGCAAACAGCGAGAAGTACCCAGAGTCATACAACTAGTAAATATCAAGGGCAGGATTTGAATTCAGGTTGGATCTTCCTCTGAGATCCTACCCACTGAGACCCCTAGTTATCTATTTCATCTACCAGTTATTTCTTTTGCCACCCTTCATCCTTCCCAGCTCATTTGATTCTTCATCAAGAATAGGTCCATGGAGAAGGAAAGTGTTACCCAAATGCCATCCTTCCTGAGGTTCATCTTGACTGTTCCCCCATATTCTCTTTGAAATCAAAAGATGTGACAGTCCAAGATCCAGGACTGGAAGAGACACAATCCAATGGCGGGGGGGGGGGGAGGTGGGGGACAGACCCATCGGACAGAAAATTCTTCTTGGAATCCAACCTCAAACCCCCTTTTTATCGTCCTGGCCCCCAGTGTGATTTTTTTGTTTGTTTCATCTTACCTTTCTAAGATCCAAAACTGGAAGAGACACAGTCCAAGATCCAGGACTGGAAGAGACACAATCCAATCCATCATTTTTATTTTTGCATGAAACCCTGTGGCCCAGTTTGACACGAACAGGGCCCATGTCCCCACAAGTCTCCCCACAGGAGTAGGGCTGCAACCGCTGCTCGAGACGCAGTTTTGGGGGAAGCCACCAGGAGGAGGCAGACGCCAGTGAGAAGCACCTACAAGTCAGAGAAATGCCCAGGTGGGATGACAAGGGCATCTTCCCCACCCATCCCATCCATCCCCCAGGCTGGGAGGCCAGTGATTCCACCTGTCCCAGCAACATCAGACCTGGTTTGTCTGTCTCACAGGGCATGGAATGGGATCTCCATGGCAGAAAGAAAAGGCAGCACATAAGGGACCTAAGTGAGGAGTGGGATTTGTCATTCGTTAGTCTGACAGACCCAAGAGAAGCTCTTTTCAGGAACAGCCCCCATCAGGGCTTCAGGGGTGTTCACCAGGGAGATGGGACATTTCCCAGGGAACCCCCTGGCTGATCCTGATCTTAATTTAAATTGAATTTCTTTTTCTAGATCTTCCCCTTGAACTTTATTGGTATTATTTTTAAAATGCTGATCATTTGTGTGGGTTTGTTTTATATCTTGCAACTTTGCTAAAGATATGGTTTCAGTTTTTTAGTTGACTCTCTAAGGTTCTCTGGAAGTAAACCATTATATCATCTGTCCCTAAAGGGGGTGATTTTGTTTCTTCTTTGTGTATTCTTAACCCCCCTGTTTCTTCTTTTTAAAAAATATTTTATATAAAACTTTTTTTTTATTTTTAAAACACATGCAGCTAGGGGGCACAGTGGATAGAGCACCAACCCTGAAGTCAGGAAGACCCGATTTCAACTCTGACCTCAGACACTTAACCCTTCCTAGTTGTGACCCTGGGCAAGTCACTTAACTCTAATTGCCTCAACCAAAAAAAGAAAGAAGAACAAAACACATGCTTTCCACATTCCCCCTTGCAAAACCTTGTGTTTCAAGTCTTTTTCTCCCTCCCTTCCCCCATCCCCTCCCCTAGACAGCAAATAATTCAATATATGTTTAAACATGTGCCGTTTTTCTATACCTATTTCCACAATTATCATGCTGCAAATTCTTATCTTATTGCTTTGAGTATCATATTGAATAATAGATATTCTTGAATTGAATAATAGGAATATCTGTTCCTACTTTACCTCTCATCTTATAAAAGCTTTTAATTTATTTCCATTACAGATAATGTTGGCTCTTGATTTTACTTATGTTAAAAAAAGCTGAATTTGTTCCTATATTTCCTAGTATTTTGAACACAAATGGGTTATTGTAGTTTTTCTGATGCTTTTAATGCATTTGATAAAAATCAATTTTTGGATTTCATTATTAATAGTCAATAGTATGACAATAATAATATTTGATAATTTTCTTAATATCTAGCCATCCCTGCACTTCTGGTATAAATCCATCCTGGCCACAAAGCATCATCTTTGGGATAAGTTGCCATCTCCTGGCTGGGCAGCTTTACCATCAGCCTCCTTACCCCACCTCAGGGTGGCTCACGCTCAGCTCCTCCTTCTAAAGGAGCAGAAGGCCCCAAGGTCTTCCACTACGTCTGGTGACCATCACCAGTCATGGGGACCTTTGTCTTGCCTCTGGGCTTCCACGAAGAGAGAGACTGATGACTCCGTGTAACTCTGCCTCATTTAAACACAATATTCTCAAAAGTCAAGACAATATCCCATGATGTCATTAGTCTTTTCCATAAATGAAAGATTGTCAACAGAAGAAACTCAGATCTGGGGAGGTCAGGAAATACCAAACCGGCAAGATTCTCGTCACCTTGAATGACTAATTATTATAATAAATTGTGAGAAGACTTGCTAACTCTTCAATCTCTGTAAGAATGAGTTATAATTATCAGCATAAAAATGTGAGTCAGACTTTCCATCGTGTGTCCCCTGCCCCCCTTCACTCGGCCAGACAGCCTGGCTAATGAACTTGGTACAGTTTCCCCCCAAAGTTAAAACAAAAAGCCTCAGCCCTTTTGTCAACACTTTTAACTGAGCTGGGTCCTTGTCTCCCACCCATCCCTGCCCTGCTCCCCAGGTCCCAGGTGTGTTTTTCCTTGTGGCTTCAGTGAAGATGCCGACATCGCCATCCAATTCACGTCTACCTGAGCCAACATGTATTAATGCAGCCACACAAAAATAAAAGTGGATGAATAAAGAACGGCTGAAATTTTGCCCTTTTCTAGAAAGTGATGAGTCCTTTGGTCTCCAAATCATGGTGACCTAAAACAAGTACCAGATGGTTGGGATTGGGAATAAACACAATAGTCGGAAAGAGTGTTTAGGGGAGAAATTAGACAAAGATGTGTTGTGGACCGGTGAGAGGCTTTCAAGGACTGTCACCCCTCACCGGCTCCCTCTTTCACCAGGTGAGTGGATGGCAATCCTGGTGATGGAGCTTGAACATCAGCGACTTGTGGAGGTGGCCCGGATTGTTGCACTCATTGAGATGCGATACTGAAGACTTTTTAATGTATCTAGGCCGTCTTGTGCAATTCTGAGTGCAGGAGAGTTCTTCATTCTCAAAATAAGGAGGCTTCCTTCTTCCCTAGGATAGTGTGTGTGAGTGTGAGTGTGTGATTGTGTATGATTGTGTGTGTGATTGTGTGTGAGTGAGTGATTGTGAGGGGGGGGTGTGTGTGTGTGTGTGTAACCAAAAATAAATTCTCACCCTCTCTACCCATCTCCCTCATGTTTCTGTCTTAACAATGATGATCGTGAGTAGGGTTGATTAGGTGTTTGTGTCTAGAATTATGGGCTTCTGGGAGTGTCTGGGATTTGTAGGAGTTTGTAGGTCTCATTCATTTTGTCAGCTTGCATTTATTATCCAGTTGCACTCACGAAAGGAGAAAAGGAAAATTGATTAGCAGTTAATGAGAGAATAGATATTATAATAAGTGAGCTTTTCCTAATAAGTCTGGGGGCCATAATTGTGAACATGTTGGGACATGATCCAGCATTCTCAGATCATTCCACTGCCAGTAATCTATAAAAAAGGATCTATTCTCTACCTAGTCCTACTAGAACAATAGTGAGAATTCTACCTAAAGGAGAAGCTAGGGGGCGCAGTGGATGGAGCATCAGCCCTGAAGTCAGGAGGACCTGAGTTCAAATATGGCCCCAGACATTTAACACTTCCTAGCTATGTGACCCTGGGCAAGTCACCTGACCCCAGTTGGCTCAGGGGGAAAAACATTCCACCTAGATAAGATGAAGCGGGGTGGGGGAATGAAATTTTAGACATTCAGAAATGTCCTTAAACCGAGTTTTGAATGAGAGAGCAAAAGCAAGGATCTTTGGGGGTTGAACATAAAATTGGTTAACATAATAAGAGCTCTTCTTTTCAAATATAAACACAATGGTTATTTGTTTTTTGTTTTGCTTTTTACCAGATGGAATATAACATGTGGCCAGGTACATCCTTTCTGTGCAATTAGGCTTTAATTAACCCTATTCAGAGTGGTGGGTGGTGGCCTTTTCCCAACTGACTCACATGTGTGATTGTGCTAATTGGCTCTAGTATACTCAGGATGATGCTATTCCTGCCTTTATTATTTGCTTGGAGAAGCCATGATTTGATTTACATGCTATGAAGATGGTTAAAGCCCCCCCTGGATGGATTCCCGCCCTCTGGGCTTCCTCTACCACCTTAATCTGATCACAGCTCTCCAGGACTAGGGACTGGGAAATTCCTTCTCGTCACAAGGAGACCTTTCCAGGGCTGGCTCTCTCTCTCTTGAGTTCACTTCTTTGCCGCCAAGGATCCTACATTTTGAAGCTTCTACTGGCCTTGAGTGACCGTGAATCTGGGGTCATGCCATCTCAACTGTTTTTCCCCCTTGATTGTGTCTCTAATTATCTTAAATTAACTCTGTGAATGCTAGAAGTGTTTATTTCTTAGAAAATGAGCTGGTTCTTGATGCCATGGCTAATTCTAGGGAAGAGAAAATTCCCCTAAATCAACTCAATTCCCATGATCCCTTCATTTTCCTTTGACTTCTCACTAACTATTCAATGAGAGCATCATGACATTGATTTATCATCCACAAGTCTTCCACTTCCATAGTCATGAATCCAAACTTTACCTAGACCTTATGATACCGAACCAATTTTCATTCTCTCTATAGCCTCCATTTCCTCAATTTTTTGCAGACCACAGCTCTTACAACATCTCTGTATTCTTCTTCCTTTTCTCTTTTGGTCCCTAGAATCAGGGCCCTAAATTCAATTCAAATCGAAACTATCCTCTGGTCTCAAATTAGAATTAACCAAATAAAAGCTAAAAACTCCATTTTACAATAAAAAATATTAAAAACAAAATCAGAGTGAAAAAATAAAAGCTATAAGACCTCATAGCAAAAAAGAATGGCCTATAAAACAAAAAGAATAGAAATTATTTAAGAATTATCAGGTGGTCTGAAAATCATGAGTAAAAAAGAGCTTGAAATACTAATTTCCAGAAATCCTAACAGTTAGTGGCTGAGATCTCTTGGGCAGCTAGGTGGCGCCATAGTGGATAGAATGCTGGACCTGAACTCAGGAAGACTTATTTTCCTAAGTTCAAATATGACCTTAGATACTTACTGGGCAAGCCACATCACCCTGTCTGCCTCAGTTTTCTCATATGTAAAACGAACTGGAGGAGGAGGAAATGGCAAACTACTCCATTATCTCTGCCAAGAAAACCCCAATCTTTGATCCAAGAGACAGATGGCCAAATGTCCACCCTTTTCTTGAAATGCCGGCATTATTAAAAAGGATTAAATTACCCAGAAATTATTTGTTTCAAACGTTACCTCAAACTTTTGTAAATACCACAGTTATGAAAAACCAGGAAGGGATTTTGCACTCCATATTCTTAACCGCAAGTTCCTCCATGTATCTTCAATCCATTTGGAGAGTTCTTTGTTAGTGATTTTCCTTTGTAGAAGACAAGCATCTTGGCCGATGAAACCAGGAAATGATTCTTGTAGCCAAGGGTCCCAAAACGGGCACCCATGTAAGATTTTTTATATCCCATCCCCAAAACACAAGTACCTCCCCTGACTCCTCATTGGCTGGGGACTATAGAGGTTACAATCTACCAATCTACCTAATTCCCCCACAGTGGGGGCTCTGAGTGTGAGTCCCCACCCCTGATTATATTTCCCATTCCCCACATTTCAGTGACCCCTAGCTCTTATTTTCTTTTACTCTTATTTGGGTGTGTATACACCCCTTTTGAATCTAATAGTATGTTTCTCATTCCAATTTATGGCCTCCCTTTATACATTTCCTTTCCTTTGTTCCACATCAGCCTAATATTTAGGTTTCATTTCTTAAGAGTTGTTTCATTTCTCTGATTTAAGTTTCATTTCTCTGATTTATTTTTTTCCATAACTCTGTGGAAACTAAACCGTCACTCATCCAATTCTCACATCTTTTACCACTAATTAAATTTTATTCAAGTAAGTTTATACGTCCACTGTCTGTCTATCTTTTTCTTTAATGCTGCAGCTCTCTAATTTTCACTCTTCTCACTAGCAGAGGATTCACTTGTACAGAATTTGCAAGCAAATGAAATTCCCAAAGAGGGCTGCTTTGAAAAGAAGTTCTCTAAAATTGAGTTTTGGGGTATCAGCAGAAATGTGGGAAGTTGTCCAAGGAATTTTGGGATCCATTTTGAGACTCCTGTCTAGACATTTCAGTTCTTTATTAATTTTAAAGAGTTATTAAGCAGGTGTGGGCCAAAAATTTTTGGTAGATAAAACTTTCATTAAGAGCCCTGGGTTTATAAGAGGATTCAATGAAATAGGCAAGCTGTGGGAGTACCAACTCTTGTAAAAACTATGAATTTTAGGGAACAAATGAGGATGGAGTATGTTAAAATTCTTAGAGTTTCAGGCAGAGATGTCTCAAGGGAATTAGGTCAAATATAGAACTGATTGAATGTGATGATGTGGTTGTAGGAAGCAGACAGGTAAGTTAAAAAAAAAGGAGAAGAAAAGAAAGTTCTCTCAAGCCAATAGTTTTCATCTCAACTTTTGATTTCTGTATGATTTTGTCTGTTTTGTCTTTGTCTTTAGGATGTGACCATCTGCTGACTGTGGGGGGGAGACAAAGAAGACTAAAAAAGCAGGGTGAGGCTCCCCTAGGTTATAATGTTTAGAAAGGGGTCATTTTAATTCTGACTATGAGTTCACAGTTCTAAAGGTAGAATCAGAAAAGAGATTTCTGTAGAAATGCCAAATTTTTTTCTTCAGATTTGGCAATGGATAAAGATGGAGACCAAGCAGCCAGAAGATTGCAAGGGTTGATTAGGGAAAGTTAAGAAAAGGGATTTTTAAAAGAAAAGATAAGGGTAAGTTAAGTTAGAAAAAGGGATTTGAAGCATGAGGAGTCAGACGTGATTAAACAACAACAAATACAACTTATATTCAATAAAAGACCAATGAAGAAATGCCTAAAAATTATTTCGAGACTAGATAAATTAAGCCCATAGAATTGATGGGTCAAAAAATGAGTCAAAGAAACATTTGATAATTTCTTCAAAAATAATGATAATGAGATAAATATCAAAATTTGTGAATTGAAACCAAACTAGTCCTTACACATGTAAACAATTTCAGCAGTAAAAGAAAGAGCAGATTAACAATGTGGGCACGAAACTAACAAGCAAACAAACAAATATGGAAAATGAACAAATTACAACAAATTAAATACCAAAATAAAAATCCTGAAAATATAAGAGGATATTAGCAAAATTGAAAGCAAAGAAAAATTCATTTAACAAATAAATCTTGCAACTATTTTTTAATCAACCAAATGAATAAACCTTGATTAAAATAAAGAAAACAAATCACCAGTCTCAAAAGTGAAAAAAATTGCACAAGGGACGAAAAAGTGAAACAGATTTTCAACCAGTTATATAATAATAAAATCCACATTTAAATGAAATGAATGAATATGTACAAAAATATAAAATCCAGATAAATAGAATAAAAATAAAGGATTTAACAGTCTTTTTAAATACTATTTTATTTTTCCAAATACATATGAAGATAGTTTTCAAAACATTTTTGCAAAACTTTTTAACCCAGGTGTAAAAAGAAGAAGAAAAAAAAGAACAAGCCATAAGTGATATCCCAATAGAAAAAACTTCTGGCCTAGATCAATTTACACTTGAATCCTATCAAACATTTAAGAGCTCTTCCTAACCACTGACCATTTCTTGGTTACCCACAACAGCTCCTTCTCATCTTTTAAAAACCTTTGCTTGACCCTACAATGTCTTCATCTTGCCTTCCCAGCCAAACTTCATGTGGTTTTGAATAGAACTGGAGGAAATGACAAAAATGGATAGACTGATCCCACTACAAATTTATTTTTTAATCTGAGCTGGACCCTCCCTGCTCCATAGCAATTATTCTACCCCTCCCTGACTACACTATTCTTCACAGTAAATGCTCTGATCCTACCTGCCTCTCTTCAAATTTCTCATGGCAACTCACCTTATGCTTTTCTACATACAAAAGCCATCTTGAAGCCATTTGGCATGAGTTCTCTTTTCTTCATCCTCATTTCACATCCCTCTGGCATCTTCCTCCATCATACCCCCTTCACTCTTGTTTCTGATGGAAAGGTGGTCCTTCTTTCCAAGCAAACCCCTCTCCAGCAATCTTTGATCTCATCCACTTCTTTCTTGTCAGATTGCCTCTACTATCATTCCCGCTTCCTCTTTTATCTTCAATTTTCCCCTATTTTATGGAAAAATTTTAGGATCTTTTCCTACTACATAACTGCTCTGCATTCTGCTTTCTAACCTTTTCTTCAGGCTCATCCTCTCTGTGGCATTTGTCTCTCCTGATCACCTTCCTCTCATAGTCTCTCTTCCCTTTGTCACAATGGTTCCCCATTAGTCTGACTGTTCTCAATCTCCCTTTTCTGGTTCTTCATCCTGATCATGCTTTTGGGTGAGAAATGTATTCTTTTTATTTATATTTTTTTAGGGGATGGATTATTAGCCAAATTAAAAGAAAAACAATTATGAAAAATAATGCTTATAACATAAAACTAGAGGGGAAAAAATTCTGCCCCCACAAAAAATTAACAAGCCTGAGATAAGAAAAAAGTGGAAGAATGAAGAAAAAAATTGTATTAAATTTCTCTGGTGAGTTAATATATATATATATATAATGAATTGAAAAAAAAGGTGTACAATTAAGAAAACAATTCCCAAATAGTGTTAACATTCAAAAATAATGAATAAATGGTCTCCAAAGAAGAATTACAAACTATTAATAGCCACATGAAAGAATACCCCAGATCGCCAAGAAGAGAAGGCAAATTAACAAAGTCCTGAGGTTTCACCTCATACCCTGCAAATTAATAAAAATGATAAAAGGTGTGAATTGCCACTGTGAATGGGTTTGGGGAAGAGAGGTGTGCCAGTGCATTGCTGGTGGGAGTTGTGAATTAGTATGACCATTTTGAGAAGCAATTTGGTATTATGCAAATAAACTGACTAAAATGTTCACGTCATTTGACCCAGAGATCTCATTCTTAACTTTAAACCCCAAGAAAGCCACTGATAAGAGGAAAATGTACACATACACCAAAATACTTATAGCAAAACTTTCTGTAATAGTCAAGAATTGGAAACAGGAAATTTCAATTCATTGGAGAATAGCTAAACAAATTGTGGTGTATGAATATACTAGAATATTACTATACTATAAGAAATGGAAAATGTGATTAACATAGAGAAACATGGACAGACCTATGTGAATTGATATGGTAAAAAAGTAAATAGAACCAAGGAAAAAATTGTATGAAGTGAATGCAACAATATAAATGAAAAGAACAACTACACAAATGTATATATACAAAAATCAAAAGTATATGTAAAATTATAAAGAACTAGCGTAGATCTAAAAAAGAGAAATTGGAAGATATCACCACACTACCCTTTTACAGAGTCAGGAGATCCACAAGTGTTACACATTGCACATATATTCAGGTTTTTTCAATATATTGTTCAGTTGTAGTGATTTCCTCCCCCTTTTTTTTTTGTTTGTGTTTGAAAAAATACTATTTCTTATATGGAATGACCATCTGAGAATAAAGAGAGAGAGATTTGAAAAAAACATATTATGTAAAGAAATAAAATATATCAATAAAATGTATTTTTTTAAAGTAAGAGAACTAGAGGAGAAAGTGGGAAAAGAAATTAAAAATATGAAAGATTTGAGAAGAGAATCAATCGCTTGAAATAACAGGTAAACTCCCCTTCTTTTTTGAGAACAAACTCCATGGAAAGTAGAATTAAGCAAATATAAGCCAATGACTTCATGATACAACAAGAAATACTAAAACAAAGTCAAAAGATTGAGGGGGGAAATAGAATGAAATGTGAAGTATCTCCCAGCAAAAATAAGTGTTGTGAAAAAAGGGAGGCAACTGTATGATCCAGTGGTGAGAGTGCTAAGCCTGAAGTCAGGAAGACATCAAATTTGACCTTGGACCTTATTACTGTGTGACTTCTTGTAAGTTATTTAACATCTGCCTGCTTCAGTTTCTTCAACTATAAAAATAGGAATAATAATAGCACCTCTATCGCAGGATTTTTGTGGGGGGAATTGGTGAACTATGTAAATGTTAACTTTTTAAATTTATATTTTGTTCATATTTATTTAGACTAGAGAAGGCTAAATTGAAGTTTCCTATTCATAGTTTTACTACTTTCTATAATTCATTAATTTTTTTCCTTTAAGTACTTAGACATTATGTCATTTGGTGAATATATGTTTAATATTGATATTAATGCATTATTTACAGTACTATTCAGCAAAATGTTATTTCCCCGTTTATTTCTTTTAGGTTCTGTTTTTTGCTGTTTTGTCTGAGAACATATTAACACCTCTGCCCCTTATTTTAACTGTAGCTTTCTTGTTTCAAGTGTCTGTATTTTATCCTCTTACATTGTATGTGTGGGTTTTTACCATTCACGTACAGAATTATGACTTAATTTTGTATTTTCTTCCGTCTTATTGTCCTATGCTTTTTCTTTTCTTTGTTTCCCATTTCCTCATAAAGAAGAGGATGCTAAGGGACAAGGAGTGAACTCTGTACCTGTGTTCACATTTCTGTTACCTTGTCCCATTTCTCTTTATTTCACTGGTATAACTAACCATTTTGGAAAATTGGAATGATGCCCCAGAAGCTGTAAACTGTGCATATACTTCAGCCCAGCAGTATAGCTACTAGATCTATACCCTTAATGAGATAAAAGAAAGAGATAAAAATAGCTCTTTGTGGGTAGAAAAAGAAGCCTTTGGAAACCAAAGGCTTGCCCATCAACTGGAAAATGGCTGAATAAGTTACAGTATGAAAATATGATAAAACACTATATGCTATAAGACTAAAGAAAGAGAAAGCTTCAGGAAAACATGGGAAAACTTGCATGAATAGACGGAAAATGAAATGAGCAGAACCATACAATTTATACAATAATAACAATATAGCAAAGATAATCAGCTTTGAAAGACTTAGGAATGTTTAATACCTAAATAAATGATAGAATTACCAGAGATAAAATGAATAATTTTGATTTAGTAAATTAAAGAGATTTTGCACAAACAAAATTAATTCAGCCAAAATTAAAAGAAAAGCAAGAAACTGAGGGGAGAGCCCTTTTTTACCACAAATTTCTCTGACAAAGGTCTCACTTCTTCAATATGTGGGAAATTGAGCCAAATTTGTACAAAAAAGAGCCATTCTCCAATTGTCAAAGAATATGAACAGGCAATCTTCCAAAGATGAAACTAGTGCTGTCAATAGTCGTATGAAAAATGCTCCAAATAACTAATAATTAGAAAAATGCAAATTAAAACAATTCTGAAATACCACTTCATACCCATCAGATTGGCTAACATGACAGAAAAAGGGAAAGGTATGCTAATGTACTTGGGATGAATTGATCCAAACATTCTGAAGATTATAAAATTATACATATCCTTTGACCCAGCAATACTTCTACTGGATCTATATCCCAAAGAGATGAAAGAAAGGGGGAAATATTTCTAGCAGTTCCTTTTGTGGTAGCAAAACTTGAAATTGAGGAAATGTGCATCAATTAGGATTGTCTAAATAAGATTATGATGAAATACTATTGTGCAATAAGAAATGATGGAGATGGTTTCAGAAAAACCTGGGGATACTTATGTGAGTTAATGCAAAGTGAAGTGAACATAAATAGTAGAACACTATACATAGTAACAGCAATATTGTACAATGATCAACTGTGAAAGACTTAGAAACTCTGACCAATACAATGATCCATGATCGATCAAAAGAATTCATGATGAAAAATGTTATACAACTACAGAGAGGAAACTGATGAATCATGAGTACAGATTGAAGTAGATTTTTTTCTTCCTTTTCTTATTTCACAACAAATATGGAAATTTATTTTGCATAATTTCATATGTAAAATGGGTATCATATTTCTTGACTTCTCAATGGATGGGAGAGAAAGTGGTAGGGAGAGAATTCAGAACTGAAAATACAAATTAAAAAAAAAATACTTAGGAACACTGATCATCACAATGTTCAATTACAATTCCAAGGGTCTTATGATGAAACATGCTACCAACTTCCAGATATAAAGCTGATAGACTCATGATGCACACTAACGTATATATTTTTTCTTTATTTTTTGACGTGAATAATGTGAGAATTTGTTTTATTTGATTAGGCACATTAATAACATTTTGATTTTCTTGTCTTCTCAATGGGAAGGAAAAGGAGAGAGTTTGCAACTGAAAATAAAATTTAGCTTTAAATATAATGAATTAAAATGCATTTTCTAAGTCTTGAGGTTAAAAATACAGAAGCAAAGAGAGTCCTCAATCCCAAAGAGCTTACATTCAAATGAGAAAAATAAAGAGTGAAGGGGTGGTAAAAATGGAGAAGCACTTTGGTCTGGAAAGTTACTGAATTGCTGAGTAAGGCTATAAAGGAATAAGTTGACACACCCCATCCAAGGACAGTGATAGAATTGATTTGATTCTTGGTTCCATATCTGGCAAGAGAAAGTGCAGAACATTGGATTTGGAAGAACTAGGTTACAATTTCAACCCTTTCCGTTTTTTCCCCCTGCATATCCCCAGCTTAGTCTTTTACTTCCGGGGTTCAGTTACAATACTTAATTCAACTACAATATTTATTTAGCATTGCTTTGTACTAGGTTTTGTGGTAGGCTTAAGGGACACAAAAATGAAACCAAGGTCCCTTTACACAGGTGCCACATCCTCTGTGAAGCCTTCCCTGGGCCTCTCCCTCAGGTGAAAGGTACAGAATCGAGAATCCATCGAAGACCTAAGAGACCATGAGTGCAATCTCCTCCTTTTAGAGGGGAGAATCAGAAAGGTAACTTGCCCAAACAGTCACGGAAGGATGGGATTTGAGTCTTGAATCTAGGGGTCAGCTAAAGGCTCAGTGGATAAAGTGCCAAGTCTGGACTTCTAAGGACCTGAGTTCAAATCCAGCCTCAGACACTCGCTATGTGACTGTGAGCCAGTCACTTCACTCTATTTGCCTCAGATTTCCCATCTGCAAAATGAACAGGAGGTAGAGGGTTAGTATGGATGGAAAGGAAATGGCCAACCACTATCCAGTTTTCTTGCCAAGAAAACTCCAAATGAGGAACATGATTGAACTTGAGTCCAAGACTAGCCCTTTTTCTACTGTGCCCCATGACCCCTATCTCATGAAATTTCTCTTAACACATTGATTAGACTTCATCCCACTCTCTCATATCCATTTGAGTGCTAGAGTCTGCTCCTGCTTTGATCTGGAATCAGAAAGTGCAATCAGAGCACAATAGCAGTGTTTTATATGTATTGCATTACATTGAGAGAACATGAAAAAAAAAGAGAGAGAGAACATGGACAAACAGACCACCTTCCTGCTCCTGCCCCTGCTCCTGCCGCCTCTCTTACTCTCACAGATCCATCTTCAAAATATTACACCCAAAACCAAATGTAAAAGATCAATGAGCACCACAACCATGCAAGTGGAAGTCAACTAGGAGCCTTTCACTCTCCCTTCTATGTCTCTAGTGTTGAGATTCAGCCAACAGCAATGCTTCCCTAATCCAGGATCTTGAACCATCAAAAATGACTGCATCTCCTGGTTAATGTGGCACAGAAACAAAACCAAGAGTCAACGTCGTGATCCCACCCACTTAATTCAACACCTTTAAATTTATTGGCACATTGGTTCTGGAGAAGATCTCAGACTGATTTCTCACATATTGAATAATTTGAGAAGGATCTGCATGATTTCAAGGCAATGAACGACAGTGGATTTAACTCAGTGAGGAAATCAGTTGGAACTTCTCTTTTATGGCAGATCATTCATTCCATTCCACCTCTTCCTTTCCCTTCCTCACACTATATTTCTTGCTCACCTCCAAAATCAAAGCTCCTACATCCAAAGCTTCCAAAAAACAAAAAATAAATAAGAATTGGCCTCAGGCCATGGAAGGGCTCAAAGGGAATTTTGAAAATCAAGTAAGACAGGTAGAGGAAAAATTGGGAAGAGAAATGAGTAATGCAAAAGGAAATACAAAACGCCAAAAGAGAAGAATGCCTTAAAAACAAATTTAGTCAAATGAGAAAGGAGATAGAAAAGCTCACTGAGGAAAATAATTCCTTAAAAATTAAAATTGAGCAAATGGAAGTTGATAATCTTATGGGAAATCAAGAAACAATAAAACAAAAGCCAAAAAATGAAGAAATAGAACACAATGTGAGATATCTCAATAGAAAAACAACTGATCTAGAAAATAGTTCCAGGAGAGATGATTTTTAAATGATTGGTCTACCTGAAAGTCATAATCAGAAAAAGAGCCTCGACAGCATCATGAAGGAAATTATCAAGGAAACCTGTCCTGATACTTTAGGACCAGAAAGTAAAATAAAAATTGAAAGAATCCACTCACCTCCTGAAAGAGATCCCAAAATGAAAAAAACCCCAGGAATATTACAGCCAAATTCCAGAACTCCCTGGTCAAGGAGAAAATATTGCAAACATTTGGAAAGAAACAATGCAAAGATAGTAGAACCACAGACAAGCTAACACAAAATTTAGCAGCTTCTACAGTAAAGAATCAGAGGGCTTGGACTATGATATTCCAGAGACCAATGCAACTAGATTACAACAAGAATCAACTACCCAGCAAAAATGAATATATCTTTCAGAGGAAAAGGTGAGTATTTGATGAAATAGATGACTTTCAAGCATTCATGATGAAAAGAACAGAGCCGAATAGAATATTTGACTTCCAAATATAGGACTTAGGAGAAGCAAAAGGGAAAATCAGAAAAGGAAACCATAAGGGACTTAATAAAGCTCATCTGTATATATTCCTACATGGGAGCATGATACTCGTAACTTGTGAGAACTTTCTCATTATTAGGAAAGTTAGTTTATATAGAGGGCACAGATATGAGTTGGAAATCAATGGAAAATATCTAAAAAAAAAAAAATGAAGGAGTGAGTGAGAAATGTAGTGGGAGAAAGGGAAAGGAAAAGGTGGAATGGAATGAATTATCTGCCATAAAAGAGGGAAGAAAAATCTTTTACAGTGGCAAGAAAAGGGGGAAGGGAAGAGGAATGAATGATTTCTCTCCTCAGAATTGGCTCAAAAAGGAAATAACATATACACCAAATGTGAAATCTATCTTACCCTGTTGGAAAGTAGGAGGGGAAGGAAATATGAGAAGAGGAGAGGGTGAGAGAAGAGAGAGCATATTGGGGGAGAGGAAGGTCAAAAGCAAAACACTTTTGAGGGACAGGATGAAAGGAAGAATAGGATGAACAGGGAGAAATACAATTAGCAATAGTAATTCTGAAAAGAATTTTGAAGCAAGTTTCTTTGATAAAAATATATAGGGGATTGAGTCAAATTTATTTGTAAAAAAGCCATTCCTCAACTGATAAATTATCAAAAAGATATATGAACTTTGCCCCAATGGTTATGACATTTGCATACGCTTTGATCTAACAATTATTACTAGGCATGAATCCCAAAAGCGATTTTTTAAAAAGTAAAAAAGACTTATATGTATAAAAATATTTGTAGTAGCTCTTTTCTCAGGGCAAAGAACTGGAAATTCTCAGGGCAAAAGAAATCCATCAATTGGGGAATGGCTGAATAAATTATGGTATGTGATTATGATGGAATATTATTCTATAAGAAATGGTGTGCAGTATGCGCTCAGAAAAAAAAAACACCTAAAAAATCCTCCATGAACTCATAGTGCAAAATAATAGCATTGTTGTGGGATGATCAGTTGTGAATGACTGCTATTCTCAGCAATTCAGTGATTCAAGACTACTCTGAATCATTCTCAAAGAACTGGTTGTGTCTGAGTTGAGATAAAATACTTTCCCCCCCCCCACCCCCAAGTACCTTTTGAAAAGATGGCATACTTTTTTTACTTTATTTTTTCCTGAGGGTTTTTTTTGGTGGGGTGGAGGGAGATCTGGGTGTTTTTTTTTCCACATGACATTTATGGAAATGTTTTCCATAACTTCACATATGCCTTCTCCACTGGAGAAGGGAGAGGAAAGAAGAAAATCTGGATCTCAAAGTTTTAAAAACGAATGTTAAAAATTGTTTTACATGTAACACAGGAAAATAAAAATATTTTTTAAATTAAGGTATCGCTATTCTCATAAGACCTAAATTCTTCTGAGTCTTTGGATTCAACATAGCATTTAAATTGTTATACCGCAAATGACATGTAGCAGAGTAATGATGGGTTGCAACCTTCCCTCAACGAAAGTAGAGTAAATCTGGTTTTCACAATATTCTGTAGAAAGCCAGATATTCCCATTACGTCCCCAACCAACAAAATGGTAGATTTCATTGGCTACCTTGCTTTCCTTAATTCCAAAGACTTTTGAAGTTTGCAGCCTCTTGAATAACTTTTTTCTTAACTTTTTCCAATTACACGTAAAGAGAGTTTTCAACATTCATCTTTGTGAGATTTTTGAGCTCCAAAAAAAAAAAAGTTTTCCATCTCTTCCTTCCCCCTACCCAAGACAGCAAGCAATTTAGGTTACACGTGTACAGTCATGTCAAACATATTTTCCACATTAAGTTGTGAGAGAAGATTGAGTAACTTTTAAATACTGGTACAGCTCAAATAACTACCAGTTTTGATGATTGTCTCAAAACGTTTCAAAACAAGCTGATTGTTTCAAAATCTCAAAATGCCAAACAAGATAAATTGAGTTTGGGGAACTTAAAGATTGGGAGCTTCATTGCATCATTTTAAGTTCACAAGACTTTTGTACTATTTCTGTAATTTTCTGTTTAATCTTTGCGATGTTTAACAGATCAGAATGCTTCCTGTCTCCGAGAGGAAGAAGAAAAGGAAAAAATTTGGAATTTAAAACTTTTTTTAAATGTTTAAAAATGTTTTTACATATAATTGGAGGAAAAATACATATATATATATATATATATATATATATATATATATATGTTCATATTACCTCTGTGAATCAGAGGAGTTTACAACTGAGACTTGCCATCTAATATTTTTTAGATAATAGAATCTGGGGACGAAGAATAACAAGCCTGATCCATTTTGCAGCAGAATTGTCCTTTGAATGTTTGAGGACAACTCTCATTTCCCCATGCCGGCCTCCGAATTTTCTCTTGTTCAGGCTAAACCTGCCCAATCCCTTTCAAACAAGAATCTACTGGTAGATATTTAACAACTGCCTCTCCAAAAGAAAAAAAAAAAAAAAAAACAAACAAGACACACTTTTATGTTTAATTTGCATTATTAATGTTGCCTCCAGCCCTTTAAGTCTAGACAATCAACAAAATGATAAATTAAGCTCTAATTTGTAGCATTTGCCAATTTCTGAGGTTTAAGTGCTGCAAATTTAATTAACTGCAATGATGAGCCGACTCCAGTATATTCTTGCTTCATTTGAGTGCTGAGAGACTGGCCATGGGAACACAAAAACGGGAATTTTTTGAGATCACCTTGGCCTTCCAGAGTGTAGCCAGTGCCAAGGGCCAAGATTCTGAGGGCCCTTTGTGTGGGCCCCTAGATTAGTAAATTAGAACAGGGCCTGTGGATGGACTGTTGGAAACTGAGTGCTCGGAGACAGCCAACAAAAACCAGGCAGGACAACTGAGATGCCCGGGGAAGCAATCCAAGAACAGTCCCAGCTGGGGGGTATGGGAGGGATTGTGGGGAGACCAGGGCAGAAATGGCTTGAACCAGATTAAAATGAAATTGGGAAAATTGGGAAAATTTAAAAAAAATACAATGATACATAATGTTAAAATATGGTTTTCTAAGACAATATGCAGCCTCCATGGATCCAGCCGCCTCCATTTCTATATGAGTTTGTGACCATTTGACCAGAATGTCCCCTAGAAAAAATGCTCACACTTTATCTGTTTGTTGTCATTGTACAATCATGTGGGACTTTTCACGACCCCATTTGGGGTTTTCTGCCCAGAGACCTGGAGTGGGCAGCCATTTCCTTTTCCAGCTCATCTTACAGATGAGGAAACTGAGGCCAAAAAAAGGATGAAATGACTTGCCCAGACTCATACAGCTAGTAAGTGTCTAAGGTCAGAATTTGAATTCCAAGCCAAAAACAAATGGCTCTACTTACTTGGTCATCTAACTGCCTAGAAAAATGGTGTTTCCAGGCCACAGAAGAAGGGAAGAACCTAATCCCTCTAGCTATCATTCCTATCATCCTTATTATCCCCATTTTGCAGTTAATCATAGAAAGCTTGTAAATCAATGAAAATGATGGCCTTTGGTAACTGACTCCAAGGTTGGGGGAAGCACATGGCCCTTAGGCCCGCGGGCCCATCGTCCTCCTGTGCAGCACCTCGGGGTCCCAGGCAGCAGGAAGGGTGTTGCCTCAGGGCCAGGCTCCCAGAGCCTCTCATGAGGGAGGATACCTTTGTCCTCCAGCCTTTGCCCCCATAAAGCACCTTTCCTGCTTAGAGCTTTCAAGCCCAGCTCTCCTAAATCTCACAGGGTTAACAACTGCAAGGAACCAGAGGGTCTAACCCCCTTGTAATACAGATAGGGAAACTGAGGCTCCGGGAGGAAATCACCAGGCCCACAGTAAGAGACCAGTGCTGGGATCCTTGACCCCACATCCTATTCCCCTTCCCTGTACATCCCACACTGCCTCTCTCCCCGCTTTAAATAACGACAGACAGAAGGTAAAAGGCGCACACTTGTTATGTGTCTCCCCCATGGTGCCCAGCAGCCATCAAGGAAGGACCCAGCTTCTGAGGTATTTTCCATCTTTCCTGTCATTAAGCTGGAGCAGGAGATGGGGAGGACTTGAGAGGAGGAAGATGGGAAAAGATAACCTGATAGGAAGGTGAGCAGGAGATAAAGTTCCCGGGCTCCATCTCACCCCTGTTCCCCAGGGTTCATGCCCTGTGGGGTTGGGTGGGGGGAGCCTTCCATCCCCATCTTCATCTGTTCAGCTGTGAAGTTACAAGTCTTTCAGCACTTCCTGGATCTGAGCCACGACTTTGACCAGTTTGGACTCATTGAAGTAGCCATCCAGATACCCATCTCCTCCCTGGGAAAGCAAGAGGAACGGCCTCCTGAAAGCTCCCCCAAACCGGCCTCAGCCCCCCACCCCCAGCCCTCCCACCTGCTTCCCCTCAGCCGGGAACAAGAATAATTCTAAAAACTCCCATTCAAAATTAGTGAAGCATTCACCCCAGAGCAGCACCAGGGAATTAGTATAGTATCACCTCCATTTTCCCAATTAGGAAATCGAGGCCCAGAGACGTGAAGGGCTTGCCTTGGGTCACGCTTTGTGGCCCAGCTGGAAAGTCGAACCCCGCGCCCTTTGACTCCCAAGCCAGGGGACTTTCCAGGCCCAGTCTCACCTTTTTAGAATGCACCAGCTTGCCCGCCACAAAGACCTCAAAATCCTCACAGGACTGGGGTAACCGCTCTTCCACCTAAGTCAGAAACGGGGCTCAGGGCTGCAGTGCCCCCCCCGCCAGCTGCCCACGGTGTGCCGGACAGACCCCCAGCACAGAGGGAAGGGGATGGCCTCCGCCAGCCTGGGAGGGGTCTACTCACAAAGACAAGGCGGGAGGGGAAAATTTTCCCAGCTCCCAGTCCTTGAAAGAAAGGGAAGGGGGAAGGGAATTAGAACCCCCAGGAAACCCCCCCCCACAGGGAAAAAAAGAAATTGGCTTAAAGGGGCGGAAAGGGAGGAAGGGCAAGCAAAAGGGAGAGGGGACAGGAGGGGGGCCCGGGGGCAAGGCCCGGGGAGCCGGGGGGCAGAAAAAGAGGGGGGGGGGAAACGGGGGGAAAGGGGAAGAGGAACAAGAAAAAAAACAGGAGGAAAGGCAGAGAGGGAGGGGGGAGGAAAGGAGGAAAGAAAAGGGGGCGAGGGGAAGAAAGGCAGGAAAGGAGGGGAGAGAAGAGACAGAGAGAAGAACAGAGAAAGGGAGGGAGGAGAGGAGCAAGGGGGCAGAAGAGGACAGAAAGGGGAGACGGAAGGAAAAAGGAAGGCAGGGGGAAAAAAACCCCAAAAACAACAAAAACCAAAGGGAAAACCTTTCCTAAACAAAAACCAAACAATAGATTTCCCCGAATATAATAATTTATCAAAAATTAAACAACCTAATTCAACGATGCTAGCACC
Organism: Sarcophilus harrisii; assembly: GCF_902635505.1. NCBI lineage: Eukaryota > Metazoa > Chordata > Mammalia > Dasyuromorphia > Dasyuridae > Sarcophilus > Sarcophilus harrisii. The sequence continues at coordinate 589,247,003 of NC_045428.1, forward strand.
GGCAAACTCCTCATTCTCAAAAGGGAAACGGTCCGAGACCTTCACAGACAGCGCAGCCGGCAGGTCGGAGGATTCCGGCCCCGCTCAGCATCACCGCCTTCTCACACCCCCACCCGCCCGCCACCTCTCGGAGAACCCCAGCCCGGGCTCGGGAGCCAGGCGCGCCCGCACTGGTCCCCGCCGGGGAAAGGCGATGTGATTCCCTCCGGGCCCGGGGCGGGACACTTCGCCCTGCGCTGAGCCCCGGGTGGGGATGCTGAGGCCGGGGAGGAGTAAGGCGGGCAGGGGAGTCCGAGAGGGGGGCCTGCGGCCCGTGTGGCCCCGGGAGCCCCCGGCTGGGAGGCGGGGCCGGAGCTCGTTTACCCGAAAGAGACGAGGATCTGGACTTGAGCGGGGGCTTCGGGTTTGTTGAGGGGGGAGGCCGGGCCTCCGGGCTTGCAGGGATCGGTTTCCATGGCCCCGGGGGACGCGGAGCCCGTCTGACAGCGCGCCGCCCGCCGCCCGTTCTGCCCGGGATTCGCGCACAAGAGGGAAGGTTCCGTTCCGTTCGGCTCCGCCCCAAGGGAGGCGGGGGGCTCGCGGCCGGTCCCCGCCCTCCCCCCAAGGGGAGCCCCCCAGGCTCCAGCCCGCTGGGAATCCCGGGACCGCGGGCGGGGAATCGAGAGGGGCTTCGGGGGGCGTTCGGCCCATCATTGTAGAGGTTGAGGAAGAGACCTCAAAGGCGGCAGATACTGGCGGGAGGCTCTCCGGGCAATACCCGCCGGCCGCAGGACCGCGACCCAAGCCCCAGGACGCCCTTCTACCGCTTTCCTTGGACTCAGGACTCCCCCTCCCCCAATTCTGTCTTTTGTCTCTCTGTCTGTCTCTGTCATTTCCCCTCCTCCAAGATGGTCTCAGAATCCCGCCTCCAACTAGCAGCTAGGCAGAGGAGGGAGGAGGGATTCAGCTGGGAATGGCAAAGGATTCTAAGGATATTTCGTAGGAACCGCATAAAATCATTTATTATTAGAGTCCAAATGGATCCTCTCTTCCTCAAACCTGGATCCAGCCACTGGAGGAGGGAGTCTGGGAGCCTTGGAGCCCGACCTAGAACCCAAGCTTTCTGGCCAGACTGGGGGTGAGGAATGAAGGAAGCCTCAGGGGAGGCGGGGGAGCTTCTAGCAGACGGCCGGTTCTCCCTCCTGCCTCTGGCTGGTCCTGCCTCCAACCCCCTTGCACAGAGCTACGTCCGAGTCAGGGGCCGCCCGCCTTTTCCAGGGCGCTGTCGCCCCGCAAGCCCAGAGAGCCAGTGCGGCGGCAAGGGGGAGGGGTTGGGATTTCTGACCCTTCGGGCCCCTCCCCCCACGCCCCCCCCCCCAAGCCCGCCCAGAGAAGGCCGCCCTCGCCGGGTCCTGGGCCCGCACCAAGAAATGAACACGGAGTGAAATAAGAGCCATTCACAGAGGAGTCCGGAGAGGAGGAAGGGGACCTGTTGTACACGTTCTTTTTTACACAAGCCAGAGCGGGAGATGCGGCCCCGGGCCCCCCCCCCCAGAGTTTGCCCGGCAGCTCCCCTTCTCCGGGAGACTCCTCCCCGCTTCCTCCTCCCCGGAGCGTGCCGGGAGCACGCGGGAAGCGTCGGCACAAACAGCAGCCGCCAATAAATACGTTAGTCTCTGTCTGCGGAATCCTGAGAGTGAAGCCCTGGAAAGGGCGAGTCAGACCTGGAAGCAAAAGGAGAGGCCTGGAGCGGGCGGGGGGTCGCGCCCTCCCGCTCCGGAACCGTCCCACTTTGCGAAGGAGGAGGAAAAGCCTCAGGGTCGGAGCCCCCCTCCCGCCCGGACCAGTAAAAGGGGGAGAGCAGAGGCCGCTGGGAGGGAACCGGAGCCTCGGAGGGAGGGAGGGAGACGGAGGGCACCGACCTCTCTGGCATAGCGGGAGCACTCTGGGATGACGTAAATGGGCCGGGGGTCTCCGTCCTCGGGGAAGCGCCAATCTTCGGCCCTGGGGGAGAAAGTGGGGCTGGAGGGAGGGGCCCCGAAATTGTGGGGTCGGCCCCGCAAGGAAGCCCGAGGGAGAACCAAGGGCAGACTCGGTCACCTCATCCCCGACGGGAAGTCCAGCAGCCGCGGCGTCCGCTCGCTCCTGGGCGCTTGGAAGCTGCCGGGACCGGGAAGCGCGGGGCCCGAGGAAGCGCCCTCGGCGGCCCGGAGGTTGTTGAGGGCGTCGGCGGGGGGCGGGGGCGGCGGCGCGGGGTCCGGCGGGGAGGGAAGGGGCCGCGCCCCCGGACCGCGCCGCCGCGCCCGGGCTCGGACCAGCAGGGCAGCGCCCCCCGCCGCGGCCGCCAGCAGCAGCAGCGCGGCGAAAGGGAGCCCCCAGGCGGGCGGCAGCGGCGCGGGCCGGCGGCGCGCCTCGGGGGGCCCGTGGTGGGGGCCGGGCGGGGGCGGGGCCGGGGCGGGCCCGGGACTCACGGGGAACTCGCAGCGCGCGCCCATGTAGCCCGGCGCGCAGGAGCAGACGTGGCCCGAGAAGTGCGCGTAGCAGCGGCCGCCGTGCGCGCAGGGCTGCGGGTCGCAGGGGTCTGCGCGCTCCCGGCAGTCGCGGCCCCCGAAGCCCAGCGTGCACGAGCAGCGGAAGCTGTGCGCGCCGTCCACGCACGTGCCCCCGTTGGCGCAGGGCCGCCCCGCGCAGTCGTCCAGGTCGCGCTCGCAGCGCGGGCCCCCGAAGCCCGGCCTGCAGCGGCACAGCACGGCCCGGCCCAGGTCCAGGCAGACGCCGCCTGCCAGGGAGAGAGCCCGCGCGTCACGGCCCCGCCCCCGCTCTCCCGCCCCTCCCTCTCGCCTTTCCCGCCTCCAGCTGCGTCTGTGCCCCCGCTTGCTCTTCCCCAGCCCTCCTGCTCTCCCTGCTCCCCAATAAAGGAAAGAGCCAAGGACTCGGGTCCTTCTGCCGCCGCTCCGGCCTCCCGGGCCCCAGGCCTCCCGGGCCCCCGGCCTCCCGCCCACGGGGCATGGGAAGTTCCAAGGGCCTGGATTCGGGTCCCAGCTCCCCAGGACCTTGGGAAATGGACTCGCCTGAAGCTCTCGGCCCGTTTTCTCATCCACTTCTCACGGGACCAAAGCCTGTCTCTCCCCCAGGTACCCTTGGGCCCCAGTTCCCACTTTATCAGACAGAGTCATGGCTGCACGATCTTGGAGACTCACCGTTGCGACAAGGCTGGAGGCTGCAGCGATCCATCTTCTTCTCACAGTTGGACCCGTGGAAGCCTGGTGGGCAGCGGCAGGTGTAACCTGCAGGGGCTCCGCCGTCCACACAGGTGCCCCCATTGAAGCAGGGCCCGTCGGCACACGTCATCCCAATGACCTCACATCGTTTCCCATAGAAGCCCCGTGGACAAGTACATTCGAAGTCCCCGGCCACCTCCTGGAAGCAGAAGGGGTGGGGGTGTCATAGTCCAAACCTTGGCCCTGCTACTTATCTTCCCTCCTCTGAGCCTCAGTTTCCCCATCTGTAAAATGAGGGGACTGGAAGCAGAAGGGGTGGGGGTGTCATAGTCCAAACCTTGGCCCTGCTACTTATCTTCCCTCCTCTGAGCCTCAGTTTCCCCATCTGTAAAATGAGGGGACTGAATAGGTCCCTCGGTGATCCCCTTGTTCACTGCCCGCCCAAGGGCATCTCCCTATTTCCTTCCCGTCCTCCTTCATTCACCTTCCACATTTCTACCAGAAAAATCTTCCTAAAGCACAGATCTGATTCCGAATGGCTCTTGTCTGCTCGGAAAACTTCAGGGACTTCCTCTTGCCTCTAGGATCCTCACCCTGGCACTTCCATCTCTTCCCAAGCTGAGATGCTGCCCCTTAAGGCATCTTTCTAAATATTTCCTTTTATGGAGTATCCTTCTAGATGCTGCCATTCATGACATCTTTCTAGATACTTAGAGATTCAGGACTCAAAACCAAACCGAACTTCTGGCTTTTCCCCAAATGAAGTCACATCCCACCTCCACCTGGCAATTCTCACCTCTCCAGGTCTGTCTTGTCTTCTGTCAAGTCTCAGCTGAGGTACTGCTCGCTGCTTTAAATCCTCCCATACCCCCTCTTTGCTAGTGCTTCCCCCCTGCTTGAACTCTCTCCAGGTGAGTTATTCCTATACCTTTTCCCTCCCGTGTAAAGCCCTCAAGGGACCTTGATTTTTGTCTTTATCTTCCCAGAGCGTAGCATGGGGCCTTGCATCCTGTAGGTGCTGAATTGAACTGAGTCTAAGCACCATTCTTACTCTTAGCCCTGGGATGCCCTACTTGTGTCCTTTTGGCAGGCTTCTGAGTATGACCTGGGAGACTACTACTGGGATGGATTGTAGGATTGTGGTTCTCAGGTTGACTCGTCCAATTTCCCTCCCATTTAACAGATGAGTAAACTGAGATCCAAAGGAAGATGAAGGCACTCTCCCCTTTCTCTGGCCCTCAACTCCTAAGGTCTTTCAGTCCTGTTCTCTGAACTTTGCCTCCTGCATATATCCCTTCGTCTCCATGCTCATGGCTTTCATCCTAATTCCAAGGCCTGGACCCAGATCCAGCACAATTCTAGACTAGAGGACTGAGTGACAATTTGTCAATGGATTGACATCAGGGAACATCATGATGACAGTTAGGCAAACTGGATTCAGGTCCTGATTCTCCCACTAACAGGAAGGTGACCTCTCTGAGCCTCAGTTTCCTCAGCTGTCAAATGGGGATACCGATCCATGTAATAGATGGACTGTCAGGAGGCATGACTTTAAGGTTCCCAGAACACTTTCTGCATGCTGTCCTGCATGAAGTATTATCCTTATCCCCATTCAATAGACAGAGAAACTAAGGTTACTAAAGGAAAAGCCACTTGCTATTCCCACGGCTGGCAAGTATCAGAGACCGTATTTGAACCTATGCTCCCGATTAATCCCAGTACGCCGTGCTGTCCCGCATGTTGTAACCTCAACGTTCCCTAAAGCCTGAATTTTAGAGCATATGGGAAAGGGCCACGGGAAGGTCAGAGGGCGGGTCAGAGTTCAGGAGAGCCAGAAGGCAGGGCTAGCTGTCTGGGGCAGGAGAAGGCCTCTTGGCTCATACTAACACTGCAGCTGCCGCCATTGGTACAGGGGTGCTCGTCGCACAGTCCAGCTGGGAAGAGGCACCGGCGGCCGGAGAACCCCGGGAGGTTGGAGCAGGTGGCCCCGTTGGCACACGGCTGGAGGCTGGAGCAGTCGCCGCTGGGGGCCCGGATGGTGCAGAGGGGGCCGGTCCAGCCTTGGTAGCAGTGGCATTCGGCTGGTCGCTCACAGTAACCGTGCTCAGCGCTGCAGCCTGACTGACACACGGCTGCAGGGGGAAAGGGACCCCGGCAGGAAGAGGGAGCAAAGGGAGGGAGGAGGCAGAGGGAAGGCCAGAGACAAGAGCCCAGAGGCAGCAAGATGTGGAGCAGAAATAGTGGGCAAGTTGGGGGGGGGAGAAAGCGATGGAGAGAATCAAGGGCGTATCAGGCGGAAATGTTGGGGAGATGGGGACAGGGAGAAGCATGGAGTCTGAAAGAGAAGTTTGCAGAAGGTATTGAGGGGCGTGCAGTTTGCGGGGGCAATGGGAGGGGTGTAAAGCAGGGAGTTATGGGAGACAGGGTGGATATTGGTGGAGACCTTGGCAGGAGAGTTGTTGGAGATTGAAAGAAGGCAGGGGAAGTTAGAAGAAAGTTTAGGAACGAAAAATAAAGGGGAGACAGAAGGGGAAGGGAGAACGATCAGCTGTCTGGTAACCGCCGCTTCCCCCCCAGCGCGGGGAACGGCTTTGGAGGAACCTCTCAGTCTCGGGAGGGGAAAGAGCGGGCGAGGGTCAGACCCTAAACTCGGGGTGTTTGGGGCTGAAAGTCCACACCCTTCTGGGGGGAGGAGAACAGGGCTTGTCCCTGAGGGGGAGGCAGGACCGGGCCCCCTCCCGCTCCCCTGGTCCGGGCGCACGGTGCGCCCCCGGCCCCGGCCAGCCCTCTCACTCACGCCGGGCACACATGTCTCCGGTCCAGCCGTCCATGCAGACGCGCTCCCCGTGGGCGCCGCAATGGAAATGGCCCAGGGCGTCGTCCCGAGGCCGGCACAGGCGGGCGCAGGCCGGACCGTAGTAGTGGGGCTCGCAGCGGACCCGGTAGGAGAAGAGCAGCTCCCAGCCCCCGGCCTGCCGGGCGTCCCGGGCCCAGGGCGCGCCCACCGCCAGCCTGTGCCGCGCAGCCAGCCGACTCAGCAGACTCCGATCGGGACCTGCCAGCCAGAGGGGCGCGGTGACGGGGACCTGCGGGGACGGGGACCTGCGGCTCGGCCGCCCCGCCCGTGCCCTCGCAGGTGTGGGAGCCCTCCAGGGCCCAGCCCCTCCCCCCAGAACGTCCCCGCAAATCAGATGAGGAACCCCGAAGTAGCCGCCCCGCCCACCTCCCACCTGGAGCCCCCGTAGCATCAGCCCCGCCCACTCCCTCCGTCCTCCCGGCCGCGATTCGAGACCGCAGCGTCCCAAGCAGACACAATCTCAGACCCGGCGGCTTGCGGCCACCGAACTTCCTAAAGGGGCGCAGACCTGCCGCCCCTCCCCCTGCTCGGTCCCTCTCCCACAGGGAGGCTTCCACCTCCCCCCGCCCCTTGGAGATGGCAGGCCACGCCCCCCCCGCGCCGGGGGGTCCCTGCCCCGCTCCTCGCTCTGGTCTCCCCCGGCCCCGCCCGAGGGCCTCACCTGGAAGCTTCTCCCCCGGCTCTTCCTCGCTGCTGGGTCCAAGTTCCTCCCTCCAGGACTCGATGATTAGCGAGAAAGTCCCCTGGAGGAGGAGGGGGGAGGGGGAGAGTTAGCGGCGGGGGGCGGGGGGAGGGGGTCTCGGGGTCCCCGGGGTCGGCCTGGAGATGGGGAGAAGAGGCTGCGTCTGCGCGTCCCCAAGGAGGACAGGGGCCCCGGCACTGGGCGGCGGCGGCTTCCCGGACTCCCAGCTATCGGGCCAGGGGCGTTGGGGGGCGGGGGGCCGTCCTGCGGAGTCTCCGGGTTCTGGGGAGGGGCGGGACGGGAGGCGGGGGGGGCCCTCCTGGACACCCGAGGGGGCGGCTTCCGGGGGACTGGCGGCAGGGGGCTGATAGCGAGGCCCTCCCACGGTGAAGGGGGGCCCTCACCGGCCAGGCGGTGCGGAAGGGCACCCGGACGAGGCCGTCCACCAGGGAGAGCTGCGGCCCGGGCTCGGCGGGGCCCCGGGTCCGGGTCCCGGGGAGGAGCGGCCAGGAGACGGGGGGCTCCGACTGGCACCCGGGACCCGGGGGACGGGCAGGGGAGCCCGGGGCCCCCACAGGAGTCGGGGCCGGGCCCGGGGGGCCGGAAGGCATCCAGGAGAAACCCCGGCCAGCGGACCTTAAGGGGGACAACAGTAAGGTCGATCCCCGCCCCCGCCCCCAAACGGGAAAACCCCCCGGGGGACCCAAAGCAGAGGGAAGGGCGCCCAGGAGCCGGGCCGCCCCGGAAAGATGGGGGTCGGACCCGGGCCGGCCTTTAAACCGAGGGGGTCCCGGGAACCCGCCGCCCCGGGGGGGAAGGAGCCTTAGGGACTGAAACAAACAGAGGGGGGACAGAGGGGGCAGGAGACCCAGAGGGCAGGGGGGACAGGGGGAGGGAAAAGGGGCGGGAGGGGGACCGGACAAGGGGGGAAGAGGGGGGGGACAGAAAGGGGCCAAGGAAAAGGGGAGGGACAAGAACCAGAAGGGAGAAACAAGAGAAGGAACAAAGGGGAAAAGGAGGGAAGGAAACCAAAGGAGGGAGAAACAGAGATAAACAAGAAAAAGAGGAGGGAACAAGAGACAGGAGGAGGGGAGACACAGAATGGGGAGACAGAAGGGGGGCACAGAGGGAGGGGGAGACAGAGATCGGACAGGGAGGGAGGGAGAGACAGAGAGACAACAGAGGGAGGGAGAAAGACAGAGCAGAGAGGGATGGGGAGGCACACACAGACAGAGACAGAGACACAGAGATGGTCTGCTTGGCCCTCCGTGTAACAGGCGGGTGTACTTGTGTGATCTCTCAGGCTTCGCCAGCTGGGATACTGTGGGGCGTTCCCGGGTCTCCCCGGTCATTGCTCCCCGGATCCCCGGGTCTCTACTTGCGCCCCGGGCCGCCGCTGAGCGGACCCCCTCCCCCTTCTCCCCCCCCCCCCCCCCCGGTTTGTTCAAGGGGACCTGTGGAAGCCGGGGAGGAGGCCCGGGGAGGAGGCCGGGGAGGAGGCCGGGGAGGAGGCTCGGGGAGAACCGCACCCGGGAGGGGAGGGCCCGCATCCGAGAGCGCGGGACTCTGCGAACACGCGCGGGACGGGGGCCTGCGCCCGGGGCCCTTTGTCTCTCGCAGCCTCTCCCGCAAAGCCCTCGCCGTGGGGCAGTCTCTGGGTCTGCCTGGGCAGCGTCGGCGGTGGGGGGCGGGGCGGCGCGGAAGGGAGCCGAGGCAGCCTGTCCCCGGGCTGGGGCTTACCAGCTGTATGTAAATCCGGCCATCTGCCTCCCAGGCCGCCCGCGCCGAGCCAGCCCCTTCCTTTCCCGGGGGCCCCCTTCTTTCTTTGGTCTCCCCCCCCCTGGCTTTATGACTCGGGGGAGGGGTGCCTCCATTTGCTCCCGAGGAGGTGTGAGCAGCAAACGGACAGGAAATGTCCTGGGAACCAGCTGGCCCGAGAGGACGCCGACCTGAGCCAGCTCCTCGGGCACATCCCGAGCTGATCGGGCTCCAAACTTCCCTCTGTCTCTGTCCCTCCTTTCCCCCCTCTCTGTCCGCGCTCTCGCTCCGTCTCCCGCTCCTGCTCGCGGCTGCACATTGAGCATCTGAGGGGCTCGGGGAGGGATCTCGGGAGCTATGGCTTCCTCTGTCAGCGCGCGGGCGGACACTGGCTTCTCCGGGGGCTCCTCCGGCGCCCGCGTTCCCTGCCCCGCAGTGTGTCCGCAAGTAGGAAGCCCTTTCTTACAAGACACTGAATGTGGAGTCCTCCAAAGGGCCCTAACGCCACTCCGGGGACCCTCTCCCAGAACCCCTTGCAGGTCCTGGGAGTCAACTTTCCTCAAGCTACAAGTATCGCCTCCTCCGCTCCACCATCCACCTGCGGGAACCGGGGTATTTCCAGTCAGTTCCCCCCCCCCCCCCCCCCCTTTCCAAAGTTTCTAGCTTAAGTGACGTGGGTAGAACCGGGAGAACACTGTGCACCGCAACAAGATCACGTGGCGGCCAGTTGTGATGGACCGGGCTCTGCTCGACAGCGAGGGCATTCCGGCCAGTTCCATGGGGCTTGTGATGGGGAAGCCATCTGCCCCCGCGGAGAGGACTGTGGGAACCGAGTGTGGATCGCAACAAAGTGTTTTTTGTTGTTTGCTTGCCTTTCTTTTCCCCCTTTTTAATCTGATGTTTCTTGTGCAGCATGGCAACTGTGGAAATATGTATGCGGAAACATAGTGGATTATTTGCTGTCTAAGAAGGGAGGGGAGGAAGAAGGGAGAAAAAAATTGGGAATACAAGGCTTTGCAAGGGTAAATATTGAAAACTATGCATATATTTTGAAAATAAAAAGCTAAAAAATCAAGTTTCCAATTTATCGCTTTGTCTAGAGCTCTCTGTTCCTGAATTTCTCTGCATATTCCCATCTCTCCAGCCCTATTTCCTCAGTTCAGTCCATGTCTTTGGTTTTTTTTTTTTTCTTTCATTCTTTCGTTTCAGCTTCACTATCATTTGCTCCCTTCCCCCCCAGAAGGGACGGAGAAAAATGTGGAGCACAAGATTTTGCAAGGATGAGTGCTGAGAAACAAACAAACAAAAAAAACCAATCTCCCTCCACTCCCAGGATGCTCTCTAGTACAAAGCACAATCATGCCAAATAGATGTTAATCCCACCTGTGCCTTATGCCCGGCGTGAGCTGGTCTCTGGTCCTGGGCCCAGACTACCTTATGAAAATTACTAACAAATATATTCCAAAATTACTCACAAAAGTGTATTTGGACCTGCTGGGCCCACAGAAGGAACACTCTGTACACTGTTCCTCGAACCCAGGTTAGCCAAATTGCTGTTTTGATAAACTCTGCTTTTAGCAGAGCCTGTGGCTAGGCTACTGGCCAAAAAAAGATTTGTTTTCAGTAACCTTATTATCCCTGACATAGCTGAGAGCCAAAATTTTGGTGTAAAAGCTTTCTTCCCCCTGACTCTAATCGTCAATTAGCTACCCATGCTATCTGGGCCAGAATAAGGCTCTGACTTAAACAGAATCCTGTGCCAGCATCCTCACTCTGACTCCGAACCAAACTGCTCTCAGTCCTGCTGCAGCAGGACTGATCATGCTTACGGATTTAAAGTCAGGAGGACTCTGGGCCAACCAACATGTGCCAAGCACTGTGTTTCTGGGCACCAGGAACATAACCAGGGTCACTGCTGCAGGAGCTCCTTGTCCGTGGGCCATCCAGTCCTGTGCCCTCATTCCGTGGGCGAGGACATGAGTGCTGAGAGGTCTGACCCCCACAGCCAGAACCGGGACCTGACTCCAGATCTTGTTCCCCCCATGGCACCTCCCTGCCTCTTGCTACTGAATAATCTAGAACCAGAGCCAGCTCCTGCAGGACTGATATGTTCAAGACCGAGTTCTCAATACGAGTTTGGGGCCAGAATCAGTCGACCTGTCCTCAATGGGAGTCAGAGGATGGCAGAGTCCTCTCCAGGATCACACTGCACTAGCAGGGAAAAGGGCCGACCCTAGTGGGGGTCTCCCCTTCACACTGACATGGGGAGAAGGGCCAGATCATTTTAAGGGTGAGAAAATAGATTCAGGGAAAGTCAGGGAATATCAGAGTCAGCATTTAATTGAACTGAGGTCTTTTAATTCAAAATATTCCCTATCCTCTTCCCCCAGTCAGGCTGTTCTCAGGAGAAAGAGAGAGGCTCAATGTCCTTTAACAGCTGAAATGATCTTCCTCCTCACAGCTAGTTCAATGGAGAGAATGCTGGGAGTCAGAAAACCTGAGCTCAAATTGAGCTTCCAAAACTTAGTAGATGTTTGAGTCCAGATGACTCTTTGCCTTGGTCTCAACTGTGAAATGGGAATAACATCTACCTTGCAGGTTATAAGCTTAGTGCCTGGCACATAGTAGGCCCTTTATAAATTATTATCCCCTTTCCGCTCATTCCTCAGATATTCCAGTCCAGATCCTCACCACCTTTTGCCTGGATGAGATACTTTTAGAAATTAATAGACAATTTTTAGAAGAAGAAATTAAAACCATTTCTAGACATATGAAAAAGTGCTCTGAATCACTATTGATCAGAGAAATGCAAATTAAGACAACTCTGAGGTACCGCTACACTCCTCTTCAGCTGGCTAAAATAAATGAAAAAATAATGAGGAATGTTGTGGGAAAACTGGGACACTGATGCATTGTTGGTGGAATTGTGAACACATCCAGCCATTCTGGAGAGCAATTTGGAACTGTGCTCAAAAAGTTATCAAACTGTGTGTTACCTTTTAATCCAGCAGTGTTACTCCTGGGCCTCTATCTCAGGGATTTTAAAGGAAAGAAAGACAACCACATGTGCAGAAATATTTGTGGCAGGCCTTGTTATAATGGCAGGAAACCGGATACTGAGTGGATGCCCATCAGTGGGGGAAATGGCTGAATAAATTGTGGTATATGAATATGATGGAATATTATTGTTCTGTAAGAAACGATCAGGAGAGTGAATAGAGGCCTGGAGAGACCTACAGGAACTGATGCTGAGTGAAAGGAGCAGAACTAGATTATGGTACACAGTTTATACGATGTGATAAGATTATACAATACAATTCTGATGGATGTGGCTCTTTCCAACAATGAGATCCAGGCCAGTTCCAATGATCTTGTGATGAAGTCCAGAGAGAGAACTGCGGGGACTGAGTGTGGATCTCAACATAGCATTCTCACTCTTTTTGTTGTTTACTTTCCTTTTGTTTTCTTATTCCCTTTCTTTTTTGATCTGATCTTTCTCGTGCAGCAAGATAACTGTACAAATAGGTTTACACACATTGAATTTCACATATATTTTAACATGTGTAACATATACTGGATGACTTGCCATCTGGGGAGGGGTTGGGGGAAGGAGGGGAATATTTGGAATACAAGGCTATACAATTATTGAAAAATTATCTGTGCATGTTTTGAAAATAACTTTAATAAAAAAATAAATTAAAAAGATAGTAGATCTTTAGCAGAGATAATTGATAGTTTTTCTCTCCTCCCCCATTGAAGTTCTTTTCTTTACAAGATCAGAGAAAAAGTTGGAAGGAAGCACATATAGACCACCTAGCCCCACCTTCTCCCATTCTACAGGTGAGTAAACTGAGAACTAGAGGTTAAGCAATTTGAAAGCACTGATTTTGTTCATACAAATCTCTCCTTTAGGTGACCAAATTGCCTACTTTGACTTTGGTGACTGCCTCAATCCCTTCTTTAATTATGAATTCTCCCCCAAACCGCAGACTTGAAAGGCAGCTCCTTTCACTTTCTATTTTCTTGCCTTTTACATGAAAGTTGCACATTTGGTCTTTATTGTGACACACATGAAATATTGGTCTAATTCTTCCCAAATCGAGCCCCAATTTACTCAGCAGTTCTTGTGAAACGGGAAGTCCTCGCTCCCCAGTGACGGCTATTTTGGGGTGAATCACTGATGGGTGATTTTTGATTGTGTCTGGGTCTAAAGTGTTCTGTGAAACCACTTTCCCTCCAACCAGGACTAAATAGTGCCGACGATTGCTGCCCTTTAGGTCTGAAATCTAGAAGTCCCAAGCGCCCTTCATTGCTCCCCTGGAGCTTTCTGACCATTTGCTCCTCCACACACTCCTTACAATTGTTTCCTACTACAAAGTAGCCCTTTCCCAGACAGGTACGATGGCAAGTGTACGGACCTTAGCTGCCACAAAGGGAAACAAATGAAGCACCTACTGTGTGCCAGGTGAGTGCTTTACAAATATAATCTTGCTCCTGAATCACCTTAGGAGGCAGATACTGTTATTATCTGCATTTTGTAACTGAGGAAACTGAGGCAGAAGGGACACATTAGGGAGTTTCTAAAGCTGGATCGAAACCAACTTCCCACACGAAGAACCTGTTCTATCCGCAGGCCCTGATCATCTCCCCAACGGTCTCTCCCCATTTCTGTTGGGGGTTACGTGAGTTCTGGATAAGCTTTCAAAGGCTAATTTTCAGGGAATTCCTAGATTTTGCAGTTATTTAGGCATTTTCTCCCCCCGGGCTGGGGCTGTAAGAGGAGCACACCAGATGACCTTGGGGGGTTTCTCTGGGGTCCTACTGGGCTGAAGCTGTAAACCCCTGGGAAGCAATGGGAACCCCTCATGGTCCAAGCTTATTCCTTCAATTCCTTTCTCAGGGCGTGACAGCCGACATCTCCAGGGTTAGCTGGGGCACCCCTGGCACTCCGGGACCCTGCTCCTCTCAGCTGCCCTGTGGGGCCCACCCAGAGCCTGCCCAAGGGGTACAAGGCACATACAGGGTCAGAAACCTTTGACCAACAGAATTGGGGCATCTCTGAGCGGGGAAGGACCTTCAGGGCAGAGAAGAGCCAGCCAGAAAAGGGGCAACTGAGGCCGAGAAGAGAAGGAACTCGACCCCAGTCATTCATGCAAACGGCTGAGCTGGGCCCAGACCTCATATCTCCTGAGGGAGCCCCCGATAATCTCCTCTCCTTCCCCTGCGCCCCAATAATGAGAAACCTTCGGACAAGGTGGCTCCAGGACAGACTTTATTGTCAGGCTGAACGTGTCCCAGGGGAGGGGCAGGGGGCCCCCAGGGCCAGGGAGGCAAGGACAGAGGTGGTCAGGGCTGCTTGGATCGGGGCCAGAGGCGGCTGGTGAGAGAACTAAAGAAAAGGCTCTGTTTGGTGCTCTTGGCCAGGTCAGCCATGCGCTGCTGCTCCTCCTGGGGTGGGGAGAACAGGGTGGCCCCCGGGCCCTAGAGAAGCCCCACCCCTCCCCCCCCCCCCCCCAGTCCTCCCGGCTTCCCCCCTCCAGACCTGCTCCAACCGAGACTGCCGCTGCTTGAAGGCCTCCAGCGGGTCGTCCTCCAGGGCATAGTTTTCTAGGACCGTCCGGACGTCCTCCACACCATTTAGAGCGATGGCTGAGGGGAGGGGGAGGGGGAGGTCAGGTCCCCAGGCCAACACCCTCAGTCTGCAAACGAGGGAACTGAGGCAACGCGGAATTCGAACCCGGGCTGTCTCACTCCCCCCTCCTTCCACTAAACCCGGCTGCCTCTAGGGGGATCAAAGGTCTGTGTCTGGGCTCAGGGCAAGAGCTGATGGAGAAAGCCACAGGGCAGGGGAGGCAGGGGGAGAAGGGGGAAAAGGGGCAGGGGGCAGCTCACTCTTGAGGAAGGCAGAGAGGTCGAGCAGGGTCCGGTCGTCAGAGTTCCCGTCCCAGGGCCGCAGGGCCACGCCGTTGTTGGGCTGAAGCCGGAAAGCCTCCTTCTTACAGTCGACCACAACCACGCGGGCTGGGTCTCTGTTCAGGCAGGAGATGTCCTGGGTGGGGGCGGGAGAGCATGCTGGAGAATCCGTCACCGTGTGCACTCCCCCCTAAATTTCCCAGCCACCTTCTGGGCACCCCCTGCAGTCCCCATCGCCGTCCTCTGCCTTCCTGGGGGGCCCGGGCCCTCCCTCCCCTCCCTTGGTGCGAGCATAGCCCTCGGCGGTACCTTGATATGGTGCCCATCCATGTAGCGAGTGGCGTCCCGGAAGAGGCGGTAGGAGATAAAGCCGTGGGGGTCCACACTGTCAATGAGGGGAAATGCTGTCTGGGAAGGAACACGGGGGTCAGTGTCTTATCTTGCCCAACCCCACAGAGGCCAGGGGGAACCCTCTCCTAGCACCAGGGGGGCCTGAGAAACCAGGCTGCCCCCTCCCCCCGCCCATGCCCCCCTCCTCACCATGCCAGTCTCGGAGGTGAAGATCACAATCTCGTACAGTGGGGCCAGCTGCTGAAACAGGGTCTCGATGCCCGGACGCTTCTTGAACCGCCAACCGGTGGCCAACTGCAGGAGGCAGGGGGCTTGTCAGGTGACGCGAGACCCCCAGGGGGCTCTGCTGCCCACCTCATCTCGGGCACTGTGGCCCCTGTCTGGTGGGCCCCTCCCAAGATCCCCCCGGGTCTTTTATCGATGGCGTCAATTCTTTGGCACTAACACAAACTTAGCACCCAGCACACAGTAGGCACCTAATAAATGCTTATCACTCAGCAGACTGATCGACTACTTCTGGTCAGGTCTTCAGTATTTGTTCTGGCCAGAAACTTCACCCCCACTTCCCCCTCCCTGACCCTATTTGTGATGAGCTCTTGGGACTCAGAGGCTGTCCCCCAGTCACATGGGGGGCCCTCACCAAGCAGCGCCCCCTTCCTGGGGGCAGCAGTGACTCCAGGAAACCTGGAAATCCCCCCAAAGCCTGGATGCTAGGGCTCCCCAAAGCTCCAATTCCCACAGAAACTCTCAGGCCCACCCGCCCCAGAGAGCCCACTCTGGGTCCCCCAACGCACCGACCACTCGGGGTGTAGCAGGACCCCCGTCAGCTCCAGAACAAGCGTGTATGGAGGCTGGTAATATGGCTCTCGAAGAGGGTCCGGCAGGAGGCAGGGGCTAGTAGGCTCAATGATCATCTGTGGGAGGGGGAGTCACGGGAAGTTTGGGGGGAGTCACAGGAAGGTCGGGGGGGACATCTTTGAGGGGCCGGGGGAGCATCTCGGGGCTGCACGTGGGACAGGACATGAGGGCAGGGAGTCTGGGGGAGTCCCTGCCTTTGAGGCTCCTGGAAGCCTTGTGGGGGCCCGGTGGGAGGGAGGAGGGAGAGGAAGGAGCTGGGGCAGGGGAGCCTGGAAAGGAGCGAGGACCTTCCCACCTGTCGATAATCCTTAAAATACTTGTACGTCCTTCGGAGCTGCTGAACCAGCACGGGATCTGAGGGGAGAAGGGAAAGGCCCTCGCCTGCCAGGCCCCAGGAAGCCCGGGACCCGGACCAGGAACCAGCACCCCCCTCCCCCTCCAGCAGAGGAACAAGCCCAGTGAGGAAAGAACATCAGCCCAAACCAAGCACCCCGCTCTCTAAGGCTTGGTGGGAGTCGCACTCTGTCCCCCTCCCCCCCAGCTATGCCCCTTGAGAGCCCAGAGCACCCTGGGCTGGGCCTGGAGGGGGGTGGGGTGGGGAGGGGCAGATCAGGACATGCCGACACCTGCGGATGGAATGGGGGACACTGGATGGCTGAGGGGGTCAGGCACCTGGGCCTAGGAGGGGCTGAGTCCTCAATAAGGGAGACATTCCTCAGTCCCCAGGGGGGCTAGAGAAAAGACAGAGAAGGCATGTGGCCGGCCCCTCCCCCAAACCCCCCTCCCCTCTCCCCCATCGGGCTTGCCTCGACCATCTGCTCCTTCTGAGGCCCCCCAACAACAGGACAGCCAGAGGCGAGGAAGATGGGAAGGGGTCTTTGTCTACCCCCCCCCCCCCCAGGCCCTGCAGCTGCCCCCAACACTCAGGGGAGGGGCTGAGCTACCAGATGGGCTGGGGGAGGGGCTTCTGGACAGTGGAAGCAAAGAAAGAAGGGGGAAGGACCAGAATCCAGAGGATTTGGTCCCCCCAGCTTCCACCCCCTCCCCTGCTCCTACCCCCATGGACACTCACCATTGTCAAACTCATCCGGAATCTGAGGAGAAGACACAGAGAGCGTCGGGGGAGGGGGGCCTTGGGGGAGGACCCCCAAGCACCAGGAAGGAATCAGGGGACCCGGGGTCCTGGCCCCCTTGGGGCTCTGTCTCCCTTCCTGCCCCCCCTTCTCCCCCTGGGGGAAGGACATCAAAGGGACCGGAGGAGGAGATGGGCGGAGGGCACTTCAAAGCCAGAGGGAGGAGCGGCCGGTGTCTCCCGCTTACCTTTTTGCCGTTCTCATCCACCGAGTTGTTTCCTGGGACAAACAGGAGGGAGGGTCAAGAGATGCCTGTGGCCCCCTCCCCGGGGCCCCTCCTCCTCCCCCTTCCCCCTCCCTGGGCCCTCTTCCCCTCTCCTCTCTTCCCCCCTCCCCGGGCCCCCCCTTCCCCCTGACCCCAGGCCTGGGGCCGACTGCTCACCGAAGACATAAATGATGCTGATGGCCCCCCCGGCCCCGAGGAACCCGGCCACCCAGATGGCCAGCCTCTTGGCGTAGCTGGGGCCCGGCTTCTGCTGCTGCTGCTTCCGGTGTGTGGGCAACGGCAAGTCTTGGATATGGCTCTGGAGGAGAAACAGAGCGGGGGAGCCTGGCGCGGGGGGCGAAGGGACCGGCTGGTGCATTTAGTAGGTGCCCCCGTGTGCCAGGCAGAGCAAGCCTGCGGGAGGCAGTGGGCAAAGAGCCGGGGGTGATGGAGAAGGGCAGGGAAGCCCCCAGCCCGGCCCCATGTAAGCGGGGGCCCCTGCCTGCGGCCCTGCTGTTCAGCCCAAGGAGGGTGGGCCGGGCCTGAGGGACCAGGAAGAGCAGCTGCCGGGAATCCCCCATCGAGAGCCGGCTCGGCGGCCGGTGACAGGGCTCCGGTCCCTGACCCCAAGTCCAGCTGGACCCCGGGGTCCCTGAGACCCCAGGGGAGTAATCCCAGCCGCCAATCCAGGAAGCGAAACCCTGAAGGGACCTTTGCCCCTTTGCCGGTGCCAGGCCCATACATATGCCAAGGAGGTCACTGATAACTGGGAAGGGCCCGGGGGTGCCGGGGGTCACCCGTGTAAAAGCAGAGAACCAGGGAGAAGGTGCCCCTCCCCCCAGGCCCAGCAGAGCCGGGGGGGAGGGTCCCATGTGACCTGGGGCAGGACGTGCCCCCACAGCCACCACCTCAATAACAGAATGGCCCCAAAGCCCCGTCCCCGGCAGCGGAGAGCCCGGCCGGGCGCCCAGGAAGGGGCGGGCCTGAAGGCAGCCTGAAACGCAACGGGGCTGGGGGCCAAAGACCTGAGTGTGCCCGATTAGGAATAAAGGAGGAGTCAGCATTTATTAGATGCCTGCTGTGTAGCTTCATTCCCTAGGAAGGGAGTGCTGTAGTTACCCCCTTTTTACAGATGAGGCAACTGAGGCCTCTGTGGGTCTCTGCGGGAGGGAACGGGAGGGCTAAGGGGGTGCACACCTGGCCCAAGGAGGCGCATGGCAGCCAGGCCAATCCGGGACCCCCGGAGGGCTCAACGCCGCCCAGCCTTGAGGGGGACACTTAGCAGACTGGCCCAAGCCCTTCCCACCTCCCCCCCGGGGGCTCCAGGCCTTTGCCCAGGCTGCCTATGGTGCCTTCCAGCCTCAGGATGCTGCTGCCCCACCCCCAGCCAAGGCGCTCTCCTTCTCTCCCGAGGAACTGTGAAACAAAGGGTTCCCACCAGGGGAGAGGTCAGCGGGACTGACAGAGCCGGGAGGGATCTAACTTAGGCCGGGCCAGGACCCGAACCAAGGCCCGAGAGGGACCGAGGAGACCGTGGTTACATCCGGTTTGGCGTCGATTTAACCCTACAACAAGTGATGGTTCCCAGGGGTAGAAGGCTCGGTGGGCGCTCAGTGGGGGCATCTAGGCCAGAAGCCCGAGCCAGGATTCAGTCCCAGAGATTCAGAGGGCAGGGAAGGGGCGCGAGCTAACGGCCGGGCCGGAGGCAGCAAAGGGTGTGGGCCTTAACCCCCGGCTGCCCTTGTGGTGGTCACTGACTGAGAGGAAGCTGCCCCCGAGACCCCGAGGAAACCGAAACAGAGAACACTGCGTTTTAGAGAGAATGTTACGCTGTGCCCCGCACGCTGGCACAGATACAGGCCTGGGGCCCAGGGGGCCGAGTCCCTGAAAGGTTTGGGAAAACAGATTGGGACACTGGGGGAGGGGGACGCTGGGGGTCGCCAGGGACATTGGGGGAGGGGAAGCTGGGGGTCAGGACACCAGGAAGGCTACAAGAGGGGACCTAGGAGACATGGGGGAGGGGAAGCTGGGGGTCAGGACACCAGGGACATTGGGGGAGGGGACGCTGGGGGCCAGGACACCAGGGACGCTGGGGGAGGGGGGCATTGGGGCCAGGGACACCAGGAAGTTGGGGAGGGGGAACCGGGGGGCCGGGGACACCAGGACATTGGGGGGGGACGGGGGTCAGGACACCAGGAAGGCTACAAGAGGGGACCTAGGAGACATGGGGAGGGGGCTGGGGGTCAGGACACCAGGGACATTGGGGAGGGGACGGCTGGGGGTGGGAACCAGGGACATTGGGGGGGGAAGCCGGGGGGTCCGGGACACCAGGGACCATTGGGGGGAGGGGGTTGGGGGGGCCAGGACACCAGGGACGCTGGGGGAGGGGACGCTGGGGGTCAGGACACCAGGGACATTGGGGGAGGGGACGCTGGAGGTCAGGACACCAGGAAAGCTGGGGGAGGGGGGCATTGGGGGCCAGGACACCAGGGACATTTCGGGGAGGGGAAGCCGGGGGTCAGGACGCAGGGGATCCCGGCAATAGGCACCTGGGGGCGGGGCCAGCAGCTAGGCCCTAGGTTCCACGTGGGATCCAGCCACGCGGGGGCGCGGGGGCGGGCGGACTGGGCTTAGAACCTGGCCAACCTAGAACCCACCCTGGCTCGCGCCGCACCCCCCCTCCCTCCTCGCGCCCCCCTGCCCGCTTCCCGCGCGCACGCGCAGTGCTCACCTGTCCTGGGCCGCGCGGCGCGGTCACCATCCGCGCGCACAAGGACCGGGGCCAGGGCACGAGCCCGAGCTGGGGCCGCAGCCGCAACCGCAGCCGCAGCCAGTGCCCGCTCAGCAGGCGTGAGGGCAGCGCCACCGCCGCCACCGAGGCCGCCATCTTGCTCGGACGCTACCGCCGCCGCCTCCAAGCCCCGCCCGGTTCGACCCGCCCTCACGGGGACCAACCAATGAGCTCACGGAGCGGGCCCGCACTCTGACCAATGAAGAGGCACAACTCCTCTTTTCCCCGCCCCTTCCAGAGCAGCCAATGGGCTTTGGGAAGGGCCTCCGCTTCCACCAATGAGAGGCCCTCGTCTTCTACGTTTCTCCCCCTTCCGCCACTTCGGAGCTCCCTTCTCCCACCCCTAAAACACCTGCGTGCTGGTAGCATGAAGTTGGTCGCGACGGGACCCAGAGAGGATCAAAAGAGCTTCGGGCGGCCGAAGCGAGCGCGCGCGCGCACGTGTTTGCCGGGCGCCGGGGCACGGATCGGGCCCTTCCCCCGCCTGGGCCGCAGCTCCCGGGCCGGCCCCGCCCGGCGGGGGCGGCCGGGGCGGCCGGGCGAGGGAGGCGACGTAGCGCGTCCGGGGAAGGCGGCCGGGCAGCGAGGGCGGCGCTGGGGGCCGGGAGGGGCCTTGGCCCCGGGGAGCCCCCGAGTTGAGGGAGAGGCAGAAGAGACTCCCGGACGAAGCCGTGGGGCGGGAGAGGAGGGCGCAGGCGCGCTCTGGGGCCGCCCCTTAGGCAGGAGGCCGATTTGGGGGAGGAGCCACTTACAGGGACAAGGACATCAAGGGAGATCCACAGGCCAGGAGGGCGCCCTTGGGCCCACGATCTGGGCCACTAAGAGGTGCCCGCGGAGGCCCGTTTGGGCACAGGCGGCAGGACAGCGACCACACGGAGAAGGGGCAGAGATCCCGAGGAGGGGGCTCCCAATCTTCTGGTCTCCCCCCCCCCCCCCGGACCTTCCCCAGCTCCTTGTCCCCTCCCCCTCCCCCAACCCTTCCAGACTCATGAGGACAGTAGTGATCAAACCATTTTTATTCAGAGCACAGACGGGGCCAGCTGGGTGGGGGCTGCCTGGGAGGCTCCAGGCCCTGCCTTGGGCAGTGGGAGGCAGGCAGAGACTCTCCAAAAAGGGACAAACAAAAATAGGGCGGGCTAGGTCTCCCAGGGCGGCTGGTTGGGGGGCGTCTGGCTCCCCTAGGCTTCCAGGAGCTTCCCCAGGAAGCGCAGATTGAGGATCTTGAGCTGCTCGTCCAGGTCCATGCGCACGATCCCGTCCTCCCCGTCAATGCTCAGCAGGTCGCCGGTGGCTTCCCGGTCCTCTCCCAAGATCACCTTCACCTGCAGAAAAGCACAAGGAGCTAGATCCCATTTGGGCCTGGGGTGCATGGGAAGGGGCTGCCTTGTGGGGAAAGGAGGCAAAGGACTCCCTGATGCCCTCACCTTGTTGCTCTTGGTAGGAGTGATGGGCTCCAGGTGTTCACTAGAGATGCTGACCACCTTCTCACTGTCTTTCAAATACACGGAGCACATGCCACCCTGGGGGGAAATAGCATCCGACAATCAGTCCCCCGCCAGGCTCACTCTAGACCCGAGTCCCAGCCTCAGGAAACCCACTCCCACCGCCCACCTCCCCTTCAGCTACTCCCCAGAAATAGGCGCCCCCTCGAGCAGCCTCGGGCCCCTCCTTACCGTGACGCTGCGGATGACGCCCGTCTGTCCCACCACCTGGCTGTCCAAGTAGGTGTCTCGGACCTTCACCTGGATGTCTGTGGTCACCCAGTCACTGGAGTTCTGCTCAATACCAGAGCCTGGTGTGTGAGGGTTGTAGCCACCAGGGGATGGAGCCCCAGGGGTCATCGGACTGTAGCCCACTGGACTAGGGCTAGGACTAGCCTAGAGGAAGAAAGGAAAGGAGGATGCTCCAGTTAGTTCAGCTATGGTCTATCGTCTGCTTCAATAAACGCTTGTGAAGTACCTACTGTGCACCAAGTCCCTCAGGGATCTCAGCCCACTTCCACCCCAGCTCTTGTTCTCTGGTCAGCACCTGGTACGCCATGGGCGAGGGTGTGGGGTGGTAGCTGGCCGGTGAGTGGGTGTTCTGGTAGCCAGCAGGACTCGGTGCCACCTGATGGTAACTCTGGGGGCTGGGCTGGTAGGAGCCTTGTGGTGAGGGAGCTGCATAGGGTGAGAACTGGTCTGTGTTGTACCTGGGGAGAGGCGGAAAGGAAGCCCCAGCTTAGTCAGCGGTCCAGCATGGGACCACGTCCCGTTATCTCCCCTCCTGGGTTTTCAGCTGGGTTGTTAAACATTTGTGCAGCACTGGGGGAGTCCTGCCAACAGTAAAGGCAGAAAAGCCTGGACAAGGACCAAGGAGGGGGAGGCCCCAAGACAAAAAAACCGAAGGTCGGGAATATCTGGGTAAAGCGGGAAAGGTGGGTGGGTGGCCCTGCTCACTTACATGGCGGGGGTTCCAGGAGTCTGGGGGTTATACTGCGCATTGACCTGTGGGGATGAGGGGTCTGGATAGCCTGGTGTCTGTGGGTTGGGGGTCCCACCATAGGCCTGGGGGGATGGCGTGGGCTCATCATCAAAGGCATACTCATACTCTTCCTCTGCCCTGCATGAGGAGAAAAGAAAGGACAGTTGGTAAGGGGAAGTGTTTTTGCCCTCTCACATGTCCCCACGGCAGCTCCAGAGCCCCCCGCCTGGGATCAGGTCTTACCTGGATGGCGTGTTGGGGTTGTTGGGGTCCCAAGCACCGCTCTGGGCTGGCGTGCGGCTGCCATCGTGAAGGGGTGTCTGGGAACCGTAATGCGGAGTGCGGCTGCCTGCATGGGGGGGGCGGGGGGGGCAGAGAGTCCTTCAGATCCCACCCCAGCCCCCTATGCTCGAGTCAGCCTTGAGGGCAGGCGACCGTGCTGACACGTCCACCCCCCTTCTTTTCCCGGCCTCCTGACAGCCCCAGGATGAGGGGACTCACCATCATGCAGAGGGGTCTGTGAACTGTACATGGGGGTCCGGGAGCCTTGGACATACATGGGTGTCTGAGAGCCATACATCGGGGTCCGTCCATAGGCGGAAGTCATGCCCCCTGGACGCCTGGAGCCACTGTGGGCAAACACAGGAAGGCGGCGTGAGAAGAGGAGATGGACAGTTAATGGACAAAGGGGTCAGGACTCCAGACAGGGAGCATAAGGGACTCTTCCCAGGCCCAGACCCTCCCCCTCCTACTGACACAGTGGTGAGCCGCTGGCGATCCACAGAGATGGTCTGGCAGGTCGAGTGAAGCTCTACTCGGGCTGTAGACTCGGTGGCGTCCTTCACCACCCCAATGTAGCCTGAGCAAGGAAGGAGCAGAAGGGATGGGGGCCATTCATGCTCTGCATCTTCAAGAGCCGTCCAAGATCCCTGCCTCCCAACTCTCACTGAGTCTCACCTTTATAAGGCCCCTGAGAGATGCGCACAGTCTGTCCTATCAGGTCGTTATCTCTCCGGCCACGGCCACGGCTCATCCCCCCACCGCCGGCGCTGCCAAATCCTCCCCGCTGACCTAGGAGAGGAGAGGACCAGAGATCCGTCTGTCTTCGGCCCACGCTGCTCCACTGCTTCCATCCATCCTGGCCCCCCATCCTGCTCACCTCCAGCACTAGGGTGCATAGGACTGCTGATCCGAGGGCTCATCGGAGCAAAGCCCCCCACGGTGAAGTTGGTGACATCTCTAGGCTAGGAGAGAAAGACGGGGGGCAAGAGATGGGGTGCCTTTCCCCGTCCTCCTCCCCCACTTTCAAAATCTCCATGGCACGGGGGCCGCCCTGATTACTCCTCCAAGATGGTCTCCAGCCCCCCTACCTTGGAGCCTCCTGCCAACACCAAGTGGCGGGTCTTGCAGACGAACATGCCACCGTTTTCCACCAGCTTCTTGCAGTGGAGAAATGCAAATCCCCGGAACAGATGCCTGATCTCTCCTTCTCTGCCCTGAGAAGACAGCCAGAGTCAATATGGCCCTGGGCTGCCCCCACTTCCCTCAGGTGCCCGGCCCCATCCTTACCGAATGGGGGCCGTCGATGACCTTCACGATGTCTTTGACGTGGATGTTATTCTGCTCCGAGTCCAAGGCCACGGCGAAGCGGTTGTCCTTCTTGCGAGTCACTGCCTGGTGCCGCACCGTCACCACTTTTCCATACATGTTTAGGACCTAGAGGGGGCGGAGGGCAGGGTGAGTGCCCAGAGAACGGTGGGGCTCCCCCCTCGGCCTCCCCTCACCTACCTGGAAAGTCTCCCGCTCCAGCCGAACGATGACTCCCACGGTCTGGGGATCCAGCTGCACCAGCTCGCCCCACTCGTGCTGGCCCCCCACATCCACGCCTGAGGCCGTCTCAGAACAGAGCTGCAGGTCCCTGGGAAGCACTTTCAGCTGTGAGGAGAAACGAGGGAGGGCAAAGGTGATGAAGAAGGCACCCCTGCCAGACCCTGCCCCCCCCCCCCCCATGCCCCACCACCCCTACCTCGTGCATGGTGAGGTCAGAGAAGAGGATCACAAAGTTCTCCTCAACACGCACAATGAGGCCCGTGTCGCCCTCGAATCTCCCAGCAATCACTTTCACGTGGTCCCCCATCTTGAAGTATTTCCGCAGCTCCTGGGCTGGGAACTCGAGCATATCCTGGGAGAGTTGGCCAAAGGCTCGTGAGGACCGCTGCTCCCTGCCCTGGGAGCCCCCCCTCCCCGGCCCAGCAGCCCACCTTCAGGTCCTCGTGCTTGGGCATGATGGTGATCTTGTTACCGTCCACACTCAGGATCTTGCCCTGGAGGTTGATCAGCTCACCTTCGCACACCTCCACGTTGTCCCCGGGCTGGAAGTTGTGCTCTCGTTCCTTCCCTAGAGCAGAGAGGGAGGGGTGTGATGGCAGCAGAGGGGGGCGGAGGTCTCCTACGGCCCCAGGGCAAGGTTCCTACCTGTGCTCTCAGTCACCACCTCCAGGTCAATTCCCTCTGGCTGGTCCTCAAACTTTTCCAGCTCTGACAGCGTGGGCTTCACACCCTCTGTGATCTAAGGAAAGAAGAGGGACGGAGGCGTAGGTCAAGGAGGGCCACCAGCTGCCGAGTGCATCCTCACCCTGGGGAGCCAAAGGAAGAAGGGCCCAGAGCGCACAAGAACGTAACCTCTTGTGTGTCCTCCAGGAAGAAGGCCTGGCCTTCAGAATCCTTCCCTGCCTTGGGCGATGGGATGAGGATGGGGACATGCAAGTACTCATGGGCCCAAGCTCCAGAAGCAACCCAACAACGTACTGGGCCCCGAGAGCCCAGAGCCTGAGAGGAATGACGCCACAAGGCAGCCTGGCAGCCCCCCGGCAGACACTCACCACTGCTGACATCGCGAAGCTTTTGAACAAGAAGCCTTTTCGACTGTAGCGGTTCCCCTCAAAGATCAGAAAATCTCCATCAGAAGCCACGTCTCCTCCCAAGGAACTAGAAAGGAAAGACCACAAAGTGACAGAAAATGAGGGGAAACCCTCGAGAGTTCCTCAGGGGAGCACAGCAGCCCTCGCCAAGGAGCAGCCTGGAGAGCCTCCCTCCAAGGCCATGGCGGCCTGAGGGAAGCTTCTTGAGGGATTCACCCTAAGCCTCATCTCTGCTCTCCTCAGGAACCCACACGCCAGCCTGACCACGTCAGGAAGCATTCCCTAAAATGGGCTGCCGAAGGAGGCCGCCCCTTCCCCGTCATGGGCCTCCTCCTCCCAGTGGGTGCAGGAGGACTTGTTACAGAAGAATAGTTGCCCTCCTGCTTTAGTCTAAGGTGACCCCAATGGGGCCGGACTGGCCCAGGACTCCGGGACACACAAAGAGCCAAAGGAAGTTCTCAGACTGGTGCGGGGCGCAGCAGTTAGAATCCTGACGGCCACCCTTAAAACACCTTCTGCTCTTTACAAAGGCCAAGGGGAGGGAAGAAATTGCTGAACTGACCTATTGGGGGGGGGAGGGGGATCTGCAAAGCTGGCAGGAGGGGGCAGAAGCAGGAGGTCAAGGGGTAGCCCACAATCAGTTCCCAGAGGATGAATTTTACCGTATTTTTTCAGCATCAAACAATCGCTGTGGGGGTCTCTTGAACTTCTTCCTCTTGGCAAACCAGTCTTTCTGTGAGGACGTAGTAAGAGGGCAGGGACAATGAACACCAATTCTGAATGCAGGGGAACCCCAGGGCTGAATCCCCCCAGGCCCGCCTCAGCCTCCCTACCAGACTCATTCGGGCTTTGATGCGATCATAGTCAATGCGAGGAATCATCTTGAGGGAGATGGTATTCTGGCTGGGCTCTACGTAATCCACCTGGAAGGAGGGGGAGACACGTCAAGGAGGCACCCAGGGCTGCCTCCAAGCTGCCTGGGACATGGTGGAGTCTGGATTTCTGGCATCCAACACGTGAAGGCTACATGATTCTGGGCAAGTCACTTCAGGGAGCCCCTAATCTGTACAATGGGCTCATTATTCCTACATTTTCTCCCACCATAAGTTTGCTACAAGACCCAAAGGAGAGATGGAAAGATGTTTAATTTATCCAAGTCCAGGAAAACCGCCTCATGGCAGAGCTTGGGTCAGACTACGATCACTTTCCTTGCACTTTTCAGTCTGCCCTCCCCCCATGCACCAGCAAAATGTAGGGTCACCACCTTGCAGGCCCAACCCCTGGCACAGGCTGAGTCTTCTGACCGCGCCAGCTTAGGGGGCACTCCCAGGGACACTTCCCCTCAGCCTCGGTACCTGGGCGATGTCGTCTTTGTAGATGCCCCTCTTGAGGCGGACCCAGGACTTGGGTTTGAGGTTGGTGACCTCCTTGACCACCTTGAGCACGTCCGTCATTTCCTTGATGGGCACCATCTGCTGGTTCCAGTAGCCCAGGCGCAGGTTGCCCACCCCCTCGATGGCCTGCTTCACGTGCGTCTGCTTATAGGCTTCCACATAGATGTAACCCTTGACATGTTCTGGAGCCACCACTGACTTGATCTGCAATGGCTGTGAGAGGAAACACCTCCTGTGAGACAGCAGTCCAGGGGGAGGCTATCCCTGCCTGCCTGGGCCAAGGGACCCTCCAAGGACTGACCCCTCACCCCCAATCCAGCATTTACTCAAGGCCCCCTTCAGCTCTGTCACCAAATCATCAGTCAATCTAGTTAATCATCAGCCTTAGAAGCCTGGGCACAGGGTAGGCACTCAGGAGACACAACTGCCTTCCAGAAAAGGTACAGTCCTCTGAAAAGCCAGATCTGAATAAGCTCCTTGAGCACCCCATGGGAGGAAAGCAAAGCGGGCAGCCCCGTTGGTTAGACGGGGGAAGAATGAGTTCTCCCAGGCTGCATCCAGGAGGGCACTGCGTGCCAGAGCTCCTGAAGGCCTCCCCCAGCACAGCAGCAGGGGGGCCTCCCCCACCAAAGCCTAACTGTTCACTATTACCCCAAACTTGGGGGAAAGTCACAGGGGACCTTTTGGGAGCAGAAACTTCTTTTGAAGAAGGAGAATCTTACTCTCTGTACCCTAATCCAGATTCCCCACCTTGGGGTACCATAGAGAGGGATAGAGGGAATAGGATCCCTGACCACCTCGTCCTCCATTACTGACTATCCCCTACCAGGAATATCACCCCCTCCCCCCGCCCCCGGGCCCTTCCCATCAACCACTACTTACTGTGTCTGTGAACTGGTAGGCAATGAACTTTCTCATGAGGGCAATCGCCGTGGCTCGTTCCTCCCCAATCTAGGAAAGACAATCCAAGGTAAGACAAGGTCGAGAAATAAATGGGCCTCTGCCAGCCCCCCATGGCTCAATCCCATTCTCCAGGCCAGGAGACTCACCTTACATTTCACAGTCCACAAATTGGGGTCCCTGAAGAAAGAGAAAGGGGGCTATTCCTGAGGTCCCACCCCTCACAGGAGAGCTCCCTCCATCACCTCCCCATCTAGAAAGTTCTCCTCCTTTCCCCCATGGGCCCAGCCCCAAATCCACCCCTCTTTCCTGACCCTCTCACAACCAGCTCATTCCCGCCAACGACCCAAATCGGCATCCCAGAGGTCTCTGCCTCCATGCCCTCGGCCTGGCCCAACAGGGCCCTGGCTTGTCTCTCAGGGCCATCAGTTCCCAGCCTGGTCCCCGAGATCCCTTCCACCATGCCTTTCTTCCAACCCTACGTACTTGACCCCAGGCAGCAGCTGCTGTTGAGTGATGTCATCTGAGAGTTCATCCGATCCTCCATACACACTGTGAGGAGAGAAAAGAAGTCAAACTCAAGAGACCCCAAGTCCAGCCCCCTGGCATCCCACCTCCCTGGCCCCCGGGCCTTGCCCCAACTTACGTTTCTCCCACAGATGATTTAGCATATTTCTTCATGTAATACTCGCCCAGTTCCTCCTCTCGCTGGTCCCTGTAATGGGAAAGCAAATGTTACCCACGAAGTCGCAGGATTGAGACTGGACTAGAAACCGTCAGCAGCTACATTTTACAGAAAAGACCTGCCATGGTCTCCAGGGCAGCAGAGCTGAGACTGACTCCAAAAGCTAAAGCCCTGCTCCATGCTCCCCAGTTACCTCCAGAGATTCTGAAGGCGCCGGGCCCCAGAGCGGTCCTCGTCCAGAACGACATTGTCAATGTTGGATGCTGCAAGGAAGACCAAGAGCCATTGGGATAGAAGCTCGGCGCGCTGGCGCAGCAGCGAGTGAGCAAGGCAGGGGATGGGAGAACAGGATGACCTGCATCCCTGGCAAATGACTGCTGAGCTCAGCTGGGGGAAGGAGTTGGCCAAAGCACAGCAGCTCCAAGTTGGGTAAGGGGGTGAGAAAAGCTGGATGGTCATCAAGGCTAAGAAGTGCCTTGAGCTTGGCCAGCCCTGACCTGGCCAGCCCATGGGTGCCTAAAGCAGACACCCACAGGCTAGCTAGCTGGACCGTGGTTGTCCCTGATGCACACTCCTCAATAAATACACACGAACATCCCAGAGTCCTAAACTGCAGACAGACTTTTCCCTGGTACTGATGAGCCCCAGACCAGGGTCCTCCTCCCTCCCCTGCCATCAGGAGGCTACGCTGTAGAGGGGACAGCAGGAGGAAGGGGAAGGGTTGGGGGGGTGAAACACCCCGGACTCTTACCTTCAATCTCTTCTACTCGGAGGAGGTGGAGGTGGTGGTGGAGGTGGTGGTGGTGGTGGTGGTGGTGGTGGTGGTGAAGGGCGTGAGCAGACACAATATGAGCCAAATTATATCAGCAAAATCAACCAAGGTGGGATGGGATCAGGCCAGGGAAGGGACCAGGAATAAATGGGTAAAGGAACATAGGAAGGACAAAATCAAAATTGAAGGCGAGGCACAGGGAAAGCCGAAATGTATGAATCGCACAGCACAAGAAAACAAGGGGAAGGGCTGGGGGGCAGCTTGGGGTGGGCCAAAGGGCACAGGAAGAGAAGAGAAACCCAGAGAGGGAAGATCCACCCCCAATCCCCAAATGACACCCCTTTCTAGGAGGAAAGGGTTCCAGTACTCCCAAAGTCCCCCAATATACCCACTCCTAAGCCCCCCCCCCCCATTCATGTGCCTAAAAGAAATGGATACAAGAGCTGTCTGTCACAATAGCAAAAGAAAGAAGCAGGGTGGTAGAGGAAGGGGATGCAGAACAAGGGGAGAGAGGTTTTTGGGCCATCCTCCCCCGAAAGGGCCCTGTCTTAGACTCTCAGATGCTCCATCTTCCCGATCCCCCCTCTACCCTTTTCCTTCCCCTTCTTCCTCGACCCTCTCCAGGGAAGTAGAGGCCAACTCATGATCCCCACCCCACCTACCAGACCCTGCCCAGCTGAGCCCCAATCCAGGGGCCTCCCCAAACCCCCCCCCCAGCCCAGCAGAGCTGGGGGACACAGGAAGCTGGCCTCTTTTTGCCACTTACCTTTCTCTAGAATGTCCTCCGCTCCATCTTCCCACTGGTCTTCATCTTCATATTCATCATCCACATCTGAAAAGGTCCCAGAAGGAAGGGGACTGAGATTGGGATGCTTTATATCCCACCCCCCAGAAAACCCAGCCCACTGAGAACCAGGGGAAAAAAGGGGCTGAAGGTCTTCTCCTGAGCCTGGGCCCTGAGAGCACAAGGGTCCTGCCGCGCGTTCCTGAGCCATGGACCCCTGGGCAGTCTGGGAAAACCTACTACTTGCTACTTGTGTAAAATACAGAAAACCACCAATTCTATGGAAATACAAAAGTCATCAAATGTTTTTAAAAATACGTGCACATTTTTGATTTCCTTCACAGGCTAATTGTTCACTATTTCAAAGTCTGATTCTTTTTGTTTTGGACATGTATACTAATATTATATAAATTAAATACATATTTTAACATGTATTGGTCCACCTGGCATCTGGGGGAGAGGGTGGAGGGAAGGAGGGGAAAAATTGGAACAAAATGCTGTAAAATTACCCATGCATATAACTTGTAAATAACTAAAAATAAAAACATGTGCACAGACAACAGGTTCAGAGCATCAACTTTAGCAAAAGGAACAAAGAAACAAGCCAGAGTGATTTGGGTTCTGGGCAGTGTCCACGGAACTCATCTCCCCAAATTCAACATTTTCCAGGCACGTGGGAGGAACCCAAAGCGAGCGCAGAGCTCAGGCCTGCTCACCAGTGTGGGCCCATGCCTCAACTCACCAGCTTCATCCAGGATGAAACCCCCATGTCTTGGCTTTTTAGGGGGACGGTCATCATCTTCTTCCTCCTCCTCTTCATCATACTCCTCCTCTTCTTCCTCTTCCTCCTCCTCCTCAGGCTCCTCCTCCTTTTCACTGCCTGCCACACTCCGTCGCTCCTCCTCTACCTGCTAGAAGGATGGAGGTGATGATTGGGGAGACAGAAGAAAAGCATTATCCAGGCCCCCCACCCCCTAGGCCCGGGACAACAGCGGCCAAGGTGTCCGTACATAGAACCCTGGAGCTAGGAGGGTCTTCAGAGGGCCCGGGGTCTCAGGGTGAGGGAAGCCGGAGCTGGCCCTTAAGACAAAGCCCCCCCCCCGCCCCCCCAACTCTGTTTTTGTTTTAATTTAAATTTTTTTCCCTGAGACGATTGGGGTTAAGTGAGTTAGTCACACAGCCAGGACGTATTAAGTGTCTGAGACCACATTTGAAGCAAATGTTACCCATGAAGTCTCAAGACTGGGACTGGACTAGGAACTGTCAGCAGGTTTCCTGTGACTTCAGGGCTGGTGCTCTATCCACTGCGCCACCTAGCTGCCCCCAAAGTCCCCTCTCTAGATAAGGCCCTCCCCTCCCCCGCACTGTGAGGGACCCCCCTTCCTCCACCAGTCACAGGCCCGGGCCTGGGCCAAGGGGCTGCAGGTGCAGGAGGGGATCCTTCCCAGGATGCTCTGAGGCCACGATGAGCAGCAAAAGCTTCGGGAAGCCAGCAGAGGGGGCCGGTGAGCAGCTCCAAAGGTGGGGTCCCCCACCTTCCCAACCCTCACCTCCACCTCCTCCGCCTCCTCGCTGCTCCGCTCACTGTCCTCCTCCTCCTCCTCGGAGAAGTTGCTGTCATCACTGTCAGACATCTTCTGGGTCTTTAGGTCAGACTGGGAGGGGGAAGGTCTGAGTCAAGGCCAAGGACTCCCCCAACTGTGGCAGCTTCAGCTCTCCAGGACCTCATCCCGCCCTGCCCCCCCCCCCCGGGGGCCCTCAGCCAATCCTCATGCCCCTTCTGTGTCCCATTACCCACAAATCCCCATTTTCTGCCTCCAAACACACAAAGGAACCATTGAGGACCTCCCTGCCCCCCCATATGCAACCCCTCTTCCTCCAGGCCCAAGGCGCCCCCTCCCCATTCTGGGCTCCAAGTACAAAGAATAACAGCCAGACACAATAGGAGCAAAAATAAACACAAAGTAATCCCAAACTATGGGGGAGGGGATGTTGACAACTGGGCCAATCAGCAAAGGCTGTCCAGAAGGGGGAGGGGAACCTTTTGGGGAGCAGAGGCCAGAAGGAGGCCCCAAACTGAGATTGGTCAAAGCGAAAAGGAGGGGGGAGGGTCCTCTACACTAGGAGAGTCGGGTCAAGGGTCTTGGGGGATGGCCAAGTGTATCATCTCCAAGAGGGGGTAGGGGGCCTGCACCCCCACCCCCCATTCCCCTTCCCTTCCGTCACCCCAGGGATTCTCCTGGACCCGCACCCTGCCTCGTAAGCGCCTGCCTCATATGCACCCCCCACGCACACACACACCAGGGCAACAGGCTGTGACACCATCCCCCTTGCACACTCCCCTGCACACACTTACCTGTAAACTGCCCCTTTACCCACTTGCTCTTACCCTGAGCTTACTCTGGCACACTCCCCATCTCATCCTAACAGGCTCCCCTGACACACTCGTCCTTGGGGAATAATACACTTCTCCTTACACTCCCCCGACACACTTGTCCCCACACCCCCATCCCTCTCAGGCCCCCCTGACACACTTATGTTTACACTCCCCCTGACACACTCACGCTTGCACAAGCACCCCCGCGCGGTCTCCCTGACACTCATGTTCACACTCCCCCTGACACACTCACGCTTGCACAAGCACCCCCGCGCGGTCTCCCTGGAACCTCTGTTTTACCTCCCCTCCCCTGACACACTCACGCTTGCACAAGCACCCCCGCGCGGTCTCCCTGACACTCATGTTTACACTCCCCCTGACACACTCACGCTTGCACAATCGCCCCGCGCGGTCTCCCCGACACACTCATGTTCACACTCCCCCTGACACACTCACGCTTGCACAAGCACCCCCGCGCGGTCTCCCTGACACACTCATGTTTACACTCCCCCTCCCCCTGACACACTCACGCTTGCACAATCGCCCCGCGCGGTCTCCCCGCCACACTTAGGTTCCCCCTCGCCCAATCGCCCCCGCGAGGCCCCCGCCACACGTATTTTCACGCTTGGCCGAGCACACTGGGCCTCGCCCGCCGCCCCGACACGCCCGGCCCCTCCAGCCGCGGGCCTCACCCCCGGCGGCTCGGCGTCGCTCCCTCCCGGGTGGCGCGGCTCCGGCTCTGGCTCCGGCGGACGCGACGTCAGACGAGGCGGCGGCGACGGCGACGGCGGCGGCGGTGACTGGGGCGGCTTCTCTCTCGAGAATTCGCGAGACCCGGAACCGCGGCCGCCACCTTGGGGAAGGCAGAAACCCAGCCCGACTTCCGGCCGGAGGGCGCCATCTTGGGAGAGGCACGGGCACCGGATGTGACGCGCTGCCAGGAGGCGGGCGAAGACGGCGGGGAGGGGGAAGGTGGGACCGAGGAGGAAAAGCGTCCGAACGGGCGGGGAGCGCCGTGGGCGCTGGAGCGGGGGGGGAGGGGTGCCCGGGACGCCACAGCAGGGCCTAACCCCGGGGGGCCCGGAAGTGCCCCTTCTGGGTGCACCGCTGACCCGGGTCCCTACCTTCGGGCCAAGGAAAATGACCACCCTACATTTCACAAAAAAGGAAACTGAGGCCGAGAGTGTGACTTCGGCCAGTGGGGACCTTTCCGCTCCTTGGAGCCCGTGGCTTTGGGGCTGGTTTTTTTGGTGATTTTTTGCATTTTTTTTAGCGAGCATTTTTTTTTCTCCCTTCCCTTGCATTGGAAAAAAAAAATTTTTGTAGCAAACTTTCCTACTCAAGCAAAACAAAGTGCTGCAATCGGTGTCAAAAATGTACATCTTTTAAAAATAGTATTTTGCTTTTCCAAGTACATATAAAAATAGTCTCCAACATGGCATTTTTGCGAGATTCTGAGTTCCGAAGATTTTTCTCTCTCCCCTCCCCCAAGCTCGCTATCTGTTAGGGATGCATAATTATTTTAAACATGTTGCCATATGAGTCACTTAATGGGAAAAAAAATCAGAACAAAGGGGTGTGTCTAGCCGGCAGCTGGATGGTGCAGCAGATAAAGCCTTAGTTCTGAAG
This sequence comes from Sarcophilus harrisii, assembly GCF_902635505.1. Taxonomy (NCBI): domain Eukaryota; kingdom Metazoa; phylum Chordata; class Mammalia; order Dasyuromorphia; family Dasyuridae; genus Sarcophilus; species Sarcophilus harrisii. Next base: position 589,280,676 of record NC_045428.1, read on the forward strand.
TCCCCAGGCCGCGAGATCCAACCTAGCCGCAGACACTTATCACGCGATCCTGAGCACGGCACGTAAGCTAGATTGCCTAAAAGAAAAACAAAAGAGTAGGTCTCCGAATTGCAAGTCCTGAATTTCCTGTCACGAGGGTGGTCAGTCTATCAGAGGTTTAGTCTCTCCGATGCTGTTATCATGATGTAAAGTAATGTTTCCATTTAATTCTCCATCAGCTTGTACAATCCTGTCTCAGAAACTGTCTTGTCATTTCCTGTGGCTCCCATTGATAGGCTTGTGTGCGTTCTTCTCTTCCTTTGACTTCTTTGGGGAGTATCCTGGGTATGGAGCATGTACAATTTAGTGACTTTAGGGGGATGGATCCACACGGCCTGAGCTCACAGCTCTACCAAGAGTGCATCAAGAGTCCATGTTTTCCTGAAGCTCCTTCAGTATTTGCCCTCTTTGCCAATCTGATGAGGATGTGGGTTGGAACTGCAAAGTTAAATTTCTTAATTATTAATTTGGAGCATTTATTTTTCCACAAAATTTTCTTTTTGATAACCTGGATTTTTTTTCCCATTGAAAATTGAGTTTCATATCCTTTGACCACTTATCTATGGGAGAAAAGCTCTTGTTCTTATGGATTTAGATTAATTCCTTGTATATCTTAGAAATGATATCAGATACATTTTATGCAAAGATTTCCCCCCAATTAACTTTCCCTTCTCATCTTAATTGAATTGATTTTGTTTGTGCAAAAATTCTTTCATTTTATGTCATCAAAATTTCCCTTTTTATCTTATTTTGTTTCATCTCTTTATCTTCATTTTAAAATTTTTTCCATCCACATTTGATCATAAACTCTTTCCCCAAATCTGAAAGCAAATTTTCCTCGTTGCTCCCCCAATTTGTTTATGTGACATTTTCTATTTTAACACATAAATCCATTTAGTGTTGAAATTATTACCTTGATACATGGTTTGACGTATGGGTCTAACTAAGCCTGGTTTCTGCCAAACTTCCAGTTTTGCCAGTATCTTTTCCCAAATTATAAGTCTATAATTATTACACCAAGGTTATTCGGTGGTATCCAACTCTTCATGACCTCATTTGGGAATTTTCTTGCCAAGGACACTAGCATGGTTTGCCATTTCTTTTTCCTGCTCATTTTACAGATGAGAAAACTGAGGCAAAAAGGGGAAGAGAGTTACCCAGCATCAGCTAGTCAGTATCTGAGGCTGGGTTTGAACTCAGGAAGATGAAATTACCTGACTCCGGGCTCAAATTTCTAATACAGTACCAAGTAAGAGTGTTGATAATAAACTTTATCCCTGATCTTACTAGAAAAGCCTCATGTTTATTCTCATCACATATAATATTAACTCTTGGGGACAGCAAGATGCTATTTACCATATTAAAGAATCCATTTATTCCTATATCCTTTAGTATTTTTAACAGAAATGGGTGTTGTATTTTATCAAAAGCTCTTTCTGCATCTATTGCTGTAGTAGTATGATTTGTTTTTTCTTGTTCTTCATATGGTCTATTATTTAAAATTTTCTTACTATTGAACAAATACTGTACTTACAGTAGAAACACAATTTGGTCACTGAAGCCTCTGTCAATGTTTTCTTCCAAATTTTGCATCTATATTCATTAGGAAGTTGCCTATAATTAGCTTTCTGTTTTGACTCTCTTTGGTTTAGGCATCAAGACCATACATACTTGTATAGTAGAAGAGATTTGTTTAGTATCTCATATTTTCCCATACTATTAATATTATAAATATATTTTGAAATTTTTGAATCAATCAATAAACATTTATTAAGCAACTATTATTCTCAAGTACCCGTCAGTCCTTGCCTTCAGGGAGCTCATCTAATGGAGGAGAGAATATGTAAAGAAATATATGCAAAATAAGATATATACAGGATAAATAGGAAGCAAAAATTAACTGAGGGAAGCTGGAGCTTAGGAGATGTTAGGGAAGGCTTTCTTTTTTATTATTATTATTAAAGCTTTTTTATTTACAAAACATTGACCTTGGAAAACCTTTTATTCCAAATTTTCCCCTCCTTCCCCCCACCCCTCCCCTAGATTTTCATACATGTTAAATATGTTAAAGTATATGTTAAATCCAATATATGTATTCATAATTACAAAATTATCTTGCTACACAAGAAAAATCAAATCAAAAAGGAAAAAATGAGAAAAAATAAAATGTGAGCAAACAACAACAGAGAGAGTGAGAGTGCTATGTTGTGGTCCACACTCAGTTCCCACAGTCCCTCTCTATGTGTAGATGGCTCTCTTCATCACAAGATCATTGGAACTGGTTTGAATCATCTCATTGCTGAAGAGAACTACGTCCATCAGAATTGTTATGTATGATGATCTCCTGGTTCTGCTCATTCACTCAGCATCAGTTCCTGTAAGTCTCTCCAGGCTGCTCTGAAATCGTCCTGCTGGTCATTTCTTTCTTTCTTTCTTTCTTTCTTTTTTTTTTTTAAATAGCCTTTTACTTACAGGTTATATGCATGGGTAACTTTACAGCATTAACAATTGCCAAACCTCTTGTTCCAATTTTTCACCTCTTACCCCCCACCCCCTCCCCCAGATGGCAGGATGACCAGTAGATGTTAAATATATTAAAATATAAATTAGATACACAATAAGTATACATGACCAAAACGTTATTTTGCTGCACAAAAAGAATCAGACTCTGAAATATTGTACAATTAGCTTGTGAAGGAAATCAAAAATGCAGGTGGGCATAAATATGGGGACTGAGAATTCAATGTAATAATGGTTTTTAGTCATCTCCCAGAGTTCTTTTTCTGGGCATAGCTGGTTCAGTTCATTACTGCTCCATTGGAAATGATTTGGTTGATCTCCTTGCTGGGGATGGCCTGGTCCATCAGAACTGGTCATCATATAGTATTGTTGTTGAAGTAAATAATGATCTCCTGGTCCTGCTCATTTCACTCAACATCAGTTCGTGTAAGTCTCTCCAGGCCTTTCTGAAATCATCCTGTTGTTCATTACTTACTGAACAGTAATATTCCATAATATTCATATACCACAATTTATCCAGCCATTCTCCAACTGATGGACATCCATTCAGTTTCCAGTTTCTGGCCACTACAAAAAGGGCTGCCACAAACATTCGTGCATATACAGGTCCCTTTCCCTTCTTTAAGATCTCTTTGGGATATAAGCCCAGTAGTAACACTGCTGGATCAAAGGGTATGCACAGTTTGATAACTTTTTGAGCATAGTTCCAAATTGCTCTCCAGAATCTGGTGGTCATTTCCTTTTTTTTTTTTTTTTTTTAATTTATTTATTATTATTTTTTTATTTAATAGCCTTTTATTTACAGGTTATATGCATGGGTAACTTTACAGCGTTAACAATTGCCAAACCTCTTGTTCCAATTTTTCACCTCTTACCCCCCTACCCCCTCCCCCAGATGGCAGGATGACCAGTAGATGTTAAGTACATTAAAATATAAATTAGATACACAATAAGTATACATGACCTGGTGGTCATTTCCTAAGGGAAGGCTTTCTATAGAAGATGGGATTTTAGTTGGGACTTAAAGGAAACCAGGGAGGTCAGTAGGCAGGTAGAAGAAGTCTGCAAAGGTAGGAGGGGGCCAGATTATGAGAGGCTTTGAAGGCCAAATAAAGATTTTGTATTTGATCCTAGAAGCAATAGGGAGCTCCAGGAGTTTATTGAGTGAGGGTAATGGCTCGATCAGGTCCATGCTTTAGGAAGATCACTGGTGGCTGAATGGGGAATAGACTGGGATGGGGAGAGTCCTGAGGAGAGAACCCCCTCCCCCCACCAGTAGCAATGGCAATAATCCAGGTGTGAGTTAATGAGGGTCGGCAGTAGGGGAGGGGCAGTGTCAGGAGAGAAATTAACAGGCCCCAGCTTTGATGGGGGGAGAGGGGAATGAGGTCTGTTCAATTTGTTTTTCTAAGATTATTTACATTATTTATATTCTCTACTTATTCTGTTAGTCTGGGCACTTTGTATTTTTGTAAGTATTCATATAATTTCATTTGTCAGCTTTCTTGGCATATATTTGGGCAAAATAATTCCCTTTATTTTTTCTGAGTATTCTCCTTTATCATTTTAGTTACTGGCAATTTGGTTTTCCCATTTAAAAGTTTCAATGAGATTGTTTTTATTCCAGTGACTAACGAGTGCTGATTTTAGTAATTAAACAGGGTTTTGCTTTCAATTTTATTAATCTCTTTGATTTCTGGAATTTTTATTTTGGCGCTAATTTGGAGCTAAATTAAATTCGGTGGTTTTCTAAGGTTTGTTTTACTTGCTTGCCCATTTATTCAACTGTCCTCCCTTCTGTTGATCTGTGTTTAGAAAGATCTATTTTCCCCACAGGGCAGTTTTAGCTATATCCTAGCAACTTTGATATATTGTCCCAGAGTGGTAATGAAGTGACAAATCATTTCCATGATTTGCTCTGACTCATTCTTCGGTTCCCAATTGATCCCATTTGCCCTAAGTTACTGAAGGAAATTTGTCATTCAATGGTCAATAAAGATTGTGTTCCATATTTCAGCACTGGCGTATTAACTTTGCACTAAAGCATGAGTCAAAGTACCACCTTCATCCTGCACAGAGCCATAAATAAATTGATCATTGATGAATTGAGTCACTTTGTCAAAGCCCTACCCAGAAGCTCTGATCCTACTTGGGGAAATGAAGAGATGAAAGGGAAGAAACACTGAGGAAGTTTGGCCTCCCTTGAGTGATGGTGATGTGAAACTTCCTAGCTTATTTTCAGGTCAGTTCTCCCAGACCTGTCTTGAGGGCATAGACTGATGAGAGGCGGAAACCCTTAATCAGGTCATTCAGCCTCCATTATCTCAATGACATGAGGCAGAAATTCTCTATCAAATCATGCTCTCAGAGGCTGCGGTGCAGGGTATGAGCAGTTAAGTCTTCACAGATATTGTCAAAACAGGATGGAGGGTGAAATATCTGGTTAAGAGATCTCTAACCAATCACGGTGAGTCCGTGAACTGGCTAAGCAGCCGGTCCTGACAAAGGGGCCTGGGTGCACAGGCTAGGGTGGATACAAGGTGCTTAAAGGGGACTGCAAGTTGCCACTTTGTAATCCGGGCCTTGAAGGGTGGCTTGCTGGCTCCTACATTCAGCGTGTCTCGCCTGGGAGAGTCAGCCTAAAGGCGTTACACGGCTCCCGGATGAGCTTGCAGCTGGGGAAGCGGTGGGTTTGCTCCCCAACCCTGCTGCATCCCAAAGGGCCTTTTTGAGACCATCTAGTTAGCGTCTTTTGGGGCAAACCTGAAAGGAACTTTGTTTTTTCAGAGTATCTCTGGGACAAACTACACATCCTTGTGACTCCCGGATCCTGCTCCCCCTGAGCTATAAAGCTATAAAGTGTCATTTGGTATGGCCGCCTTTCCTATTTGTACTTGCTTGAGCCTATGAAACTACTTCACATAAGACTCGCCAATCTTTGTAACCTGTGATAGGCACCTACCAATCACACAATTCCCTGTGTCAATTGAACCCTTATGCTCTCCCAGATCTACTTCTTGTTATCGCTTCTGGTCTGTTTTTTTTTTTTTTTCCACAGCTTGACTGAGCTCACAGTACCCAGAGCAGAGCAGAAACCAAAGCCATTTTGCCTTGGTTTCCACATCTGTATAAAGAGCTCTCCACCCAGTCCCACCCAGCCAAGATCTTTTTCTGGAGCCTCCTCCCTTTACCGCAGCCACAGTAGTGTAAGTTCCCAAACTTCAAGGACAATCTTAGTTTTTTTATCTATTTGTATCCCCAGGACTTAGCATTTAAGAGGCACTTAGTAGGTGCTTAATAAAGATTTATTCATGGACTGACAAGGTTAGAAGGTGTGATGACCCTTAGAGCAATTAGATGGAATCACCATCCACAGGGGCAACGACCCCAGCTCTGGACAGGACTCCACCTTTGGAACCTGGTCCTGGGGAGGATGGCATAACCTTCCCCAGGCTCCCTCCAGGGGCATCTGGCAAAAGTGCTAAGCCATGACAGTGGCCCAGCTAGTTATGTGAACTGGTTGTCTCCTCCCTCCCGGCTCCAGTGCCATGACCGCTCAAGGTAAACAGCCAGAGTGGGTTCTAGAAGGGCGGCCCTGGGGAACTCTCATGCCACGGCCCAGGATTTGGCACTTCAGACAGGAGTAAGGGCAGGTGACCTTTCCTCCACCTTCTTCCTTACTGCTCTTTGCTATCCTCGGGCCTCTTGATCTGGCCTCCCCACAGTACCACAGACAGCCCCTAAATCTGGGTGACCCCTCGCTCCTCTCTCCCCACACATGTAAGGCAGAGTCCCATCCCTCCCAGCCCCCAAAAGTCTTGGGCAATAATTCTAGGATCCTGGTGACTTTTGTCCCTTGTGGACTGAGGGGAACGTTGTTTTGAAACTGGTCAATTTGGAAGAAGAGTAATAACTGGGAGGAAAAATAATTGCTTTGTGTTCATTTAAACTGTGGAATGGGGGGAGGGGGCAGCCCAGACAACTTGTGTGGGGCCTCAGAAATGAGCTCCCCCCTAAATGTGATTGAACCAGTCCTCTTTCCACGTGTCTGCGCTTGCTGGGTCAGTCACAGTTAAGGCCCGGCCTCCAACGATACAGTCCAGGAGGCAGGACAGGACGGAAGGAACCGACCGTCGGCAGACTGGTAGCCTCGGCAAAGGCCCCGGAGAAGGCAGGATGGTCACGGGAGGACTTGTCCAGGGTCCCTCAGCCAATGCCAGAAGCCCAGCCTTCTTTCCACACCAACACGCCGGGCTTTGAAGGACGAGTGGGTGAGATGTGGACAGGGAGAGTTAAGTTAGCGGGGGTCACTCGAGGAGGAACCTGGAGGGCGAGGAAGCCGAGGCCAGGAGCCCTGGCACCCACTTTGGGGAGGAAGCGGTGTGGCGTGGCCGGAGGGAAGAGATGGGAGCAGGAAGGAGCTAGGGCAAAGGAGACGCTCACTCCTGACTCTCACTCGCTGAGTGCCAACTCAGTGCCTCGTCAAGCGCCGGGGGCTTGTGAAGAGCGGGCGGAAAGGGGCACCGGAGGACTCCTAGGCTGCAGGTGGAAGGAGAGGGCGATGGCAGTCACAGCCGCCCTTTGGACAGGGCTGGGCTCTGAGCTCAAGCCCACTCCTCCTTCTCCCAAGGGAACAAGCCCCTGGTCCCCAAGCTCTGCCTCCGGCTGTCTAGGACCCGAGGCCCTCCCTGCGGGAATGGTGCCCCATTCCCCTCCTCTCTTCTCTGGGACTTCCCTAGTTCCCACCTGGCCTTGGGCCTGCTGGCATTCCAGATGTAGAAGCGGTAATGGGACCCCAGAAGCCGAGGCTTCCAGAACCCAAAAGCAGGGGCAGAGGTAAAAAGTCGGGTGTCAGGACCGGATCAAGGGAGACCTTTTCATTCCCCCACTTCCCCCCCGCCTCCTTCCCTGAGGGATACCTGGGGACGTCTCCGGGGGGCTGTGCGTTGAGGGGTGTCGGGGCCGGCTCGGCCATCGCCCCTCACCCAGCCCGATGGGCTCCAGCACAGGCAACCTGCAGTAGCTCCAGGAGTTTGGCCAAGAACTGGGGCACGGGCCTCTCGGGGTGTCCCTCGCAGAGGGGGCAGGGTCCTGAGGCAGCGCCCCCCCGGGGCCCCCACAGGTGGGTCGCCAGCTGTTCCAAGGAGCGCTTCAGCCGGTTCACAGTCCTCCCTGTCAGCGGACCCTCCTCATAGCCAATCACAGACAGTTCCAGGACAAAGCAGTGCAGAACCTCCTTGGGGCACACCTGCAGAGACCGTCTCCATCCTGCCCGGGACACCCCGGGCACAGCCCCGGCCCGTCCCTCTGTGGCTTTCCCCCGGCCCGGCATGCCACCGAGGGCCCACGGCCGCCCTCCTGCCCGGGGCCTCCAGCAGAGACGCCCCCCCTCCATCCCCGGGACCTGGGCTGATGGAGACTAGCCACCCCCTCCTGAGGGGCCCCATCAGCGGCTCTCAAAATGTACCCCAGACCCAAACTGCCCGCTGAGGCACAGCCCTCCCAGCCCGTGGGACGCTCCCCGCCCCTCCCCCGGGACGGGCCAGGGCACAGCATACTCACAGAGAGACTGTCCGGGGTATAAAGGGTGCCGTCATTTCTACTGCCCTGGGATTGGAGGGGCCACCAGAATGTCCGGGCTGCGCTTCCAACACGCCCCGCCCCCCGCCCCCGCCGCCCCGCCCGCCCACTCACGAGGTCCTCCATGACCGCCACAAGTCCCGCGAAGGGCTCCCAGGGGCAGCTGGGGGGGCCGGGCCCCCCCACGGAGTGAGCCAGCGCCAGGACGGCCCAGAGGAGCCACATGGGGGGGGGCGGGGCGGGCCGGGCCGCCCATCTCCCCGGCGCAGGGAGCGGGGAGACTCAGGCGCCTGCGGGAGGCACAGGGGAGGGACCCGGGTTAGAGCACAGGGGCAGGGCAGCGCCCCAGGACCGCGGGGAGGCGCGGGGCCGGCTCCCCAGTGCCAGGTTACCTGCCGGCACCGATCCGGGCAGCCGGGCGCCCCCTCCCCAGCTCCTTCACCTGGGGGGAGGGGCCTACTGGGGCTGGGCCTTCCTGCCGCTCTCCTGCGCTGCGGGACCCGGGGCTCCGCCAGGACCGGGCTCGCCAGGCAGGGGCCCGGCCCCCTGGGGTCCCTGCCTCTCCCCTCCCCCCCCATCACTCACTCATCCTGGCATCTCGGGGGATCCGCCGCTCGGCTTCGGCCGGGAAGGACAAGTGGGCGGCTTCTGGCTGGACCTGGAGGCAGCCCCTCCCCAATCCGGCCGGGCAGCCCGAGGAGGTGAAGTGCCATAGGTCAGGGGGTGCCCGGGAGCCATGGACACGCCCCTCCTACCTTTGACCTCCCGCAGCGAAGAGAAAGCTAGGGAAACTGAGGCGGCTCCGAGGAGGTGCCCCTCCCCCCGCCCGAGCGACAGGGCCGGGCCGGCAGGGGCCTGGGGGAGGGGCTGCTTTGGGAACGAAGACCTCGGAGTTTGGGGGAAGGGTCTTGGGGTGGACTCGCGGAACTCTCCAAGAGACGGAGACGGAGGAGGAAGGAGAATCTTAAAGTGGAGAGGGTCCGAGCAGGAAGGCGGGCGTGAGGGAGGGGCCCGGGGGCTCTGGAGGCGGGTCTCGGGAGCGTGGGATGGGGGAGGAAGAGGACAGGCTCGGCGTCCTAGACTGGAAGAGCTGGGGGGCGGGTCGGAGGTGGAGGGGTAAAGGAACCTTGACGCGGGGAAGGTTGGGGAGAGGAGAGACCCAGGCAGGAGCTGGGAGAGACGGGAGCCGGCCGGGATTGGAAAGGGCAGGGGGCGGGCTCAGGCGATGACTATTTAGATGATGGGAGACTCAGCCAATAAGGACCGACGTCACTTCACGCGGCCGGGTTATTGGTCCCGCCCTCGTATGGAAAAGTCAGGCTCCGCCCCTACCGTAAAGCGCCACCGCCGTACTCCCCAGGCCCCGCCCCCTTTCTCCGCTGACTGGCTTTACCGAGCGTCTGCGCCTGCGCAAACTCTGGAAAACAGCCCTCGCCTCCGCGCCCGTTCCTTTCGTGCTTCGGCGCCGCGCGGGTGAGGAGCTCACGTCTCCGGCTTCCGTCGCCGCCGCCGCCGCCGCCTCCGCCGCCTCCATCCCCGCTCTGCGCCCGCGTCGCCAGTCGACAGCATGCCGTCCAAGGGGCCGCTGCAGTCCGTCCAGGTCTTCGGACGAAAGGTAGACGCGAGGGTCCGCGCGGTGGGGGAGGGGAGAAGAGGGACTTCCGGTTCCGCCGGGCCCGGGCCCACGTGTTTGCGCCTGGGGGAGTCGCCGGGCCGATCTCGGGCTTCCGAGCCGCCTCTGACGCCTTCCAGGCCATTCGTGCTCTCTCCCTAAAGCGGGGCGAGTAACGGGGTAACTGGGGCCGCTGGGGGCCTGGCGTGACTTGGGGCTGCCGGGAAAGGAGCGCGGCTCCGTGGGAAACGCGGCCCTAGGAGCACTAGAGGGGAGTGCTGCAGGATCCGCCCGCCTTCGCTCGCTGGCCCCGCTCCCCCCCCACAGCCTGCGCAGGGCCTCTGGCTTTCCCCGCGCGCGTGCACGTGTCGCAGAAGTTTGCAAACTCCGGGCAAAGCACCGAGCGAGGCTGGCCCCCGCTCTGGGCTCCCACGCCGAGCCCCAGACCAGACCCCACGCCAGGCACCTCCCCACCCCTCGGCTCCCAGGGCTAGCTCTGGAGCCTTCCTCAGGTCTGGCACCTCCGCAGCCCTCTCAGGCAGTGCTGATAGTATCTGTCAGCCTCGGCATTGAAGGAATCTGTCAGGGGATCGATGGCCCCTTTTTTCTTAATGGGAAAAGTGAGGTCAGAAGAGGGGGGAAGCCGCAGGGGCACTATGCCTTCAAACTTGTTATTGTCTCAGGTCCAGCAGTCACAAAAGAGCAGGAAGGAAGCATGAATCCTGCTTTTCCTGCACTCTTATCCGGCACGCTTTATTATGCCACACTTCTTCACAGGGCCTTTGCCCATTTTCCTCAGTTAAAGGAGGGTTTTTGACTGGGAACTTTAAAAACTAAAGATCTTAAATGCTTAGCTTTGAAGGTACCTGGTGAGTTTGAATCCCTCCCATCTGTATAACTGAATCTCAGGCATTTTACCTGTTTGTTTCTGTAAAATGGGTATGATATTCCTACCCATCTTGCTAGACTTTCCCAAAAGATGCTCTTAGCACATCTTGAAACACTACATAGGGAAAAACCTGCCAAAAAACACAATGAAGTGACTTTTGATCTTGGCCCTTCAGCAGCGCTGAGCAGGCCACTACATCCTTAATTTAATTTTGTGGATAGAAAATGGGGAAACTGCTTTTAGAACCCAGCTTTTATTATTGTGAGAAAAGGACTTTGTAGTCCTTAAGGCCACATAGAAATGTGAGTTGTTTTTCTTCCCAGAAAACTGCCACCGCTGTGGCCCACTGCAAGAGAGGCAATGGGCTGATCAAGGTGAATGGGCGACCACTGGAGATGATTGAGCCTCGCACTCTACAGTACAAGGTACCTGCACTGGCCTGCCATAGCCCTAACCGAATATCCTCCACACCTGCCTGACTCCTTTAGTTCTCCCTCCATCTCTTTTGGGAAGAGAAAAGGCAACCCCAGCTCCCTTGCTTTTTTGTGCTCAGAGTGAGGGGGCGCAGCTGTACCTTCTGTTAAGACATTGAGCCAAAGCAAATCGGCCTAGAGCAAGGTGGCCCTCTGTGCTTATGAGCTAATCAGTAGAAGATAACATTCCTCTACTTACTCATTACCTTTGGAAGAAACATAGAAATTGTCAGAATCTTCAGATGGTGTACTGAGCCCCCCACCCCACCCCATATTTGGCTGGTAAGCATTTATTAAGCTTGTGCTTTGGAAGTACAGGTACAAGCAAGAAAGCCCTGGCTCTCCAGGACCTTATGAGAGAAGACAACACATAAGGGGGAAGGATGATGAGATGCTGAAACCTCATGAAGGATGGCTGCCTTAAGCCCTTGCCCAAAAGAGATGCCTTGGGGTAGAAAGCGAGGGGCCCAATGCATGGGAGACATTTCAGAGTCAGAAGGTAGCTGAATGTGGTAGCTAAGGATAGGGAGGACTGCTTGTGTGATTCCAGGCAGGTTCAGCCTTTTACTAGATAGAGGGCTCTGAGCCCTCTTTGCAAATCATTATTACATAATTGATTTTCTTTATGGGTTCTCATCACCCAGTGTCATCTCTTCAAGAACTTTGTCATCTAGGCACCTAGTGCTGTCTTGTTTGTGGTTGGTACAGTTGTGTCACAAAAGTGTCGAGGGGGCCCTTTTCAGGCAGGAAAATGAGTCTTCTTTGAGTGGAAGGCCATCATAGTAGGAGAGCAGGTCATTTCTCTGGTCGTTTGCAGTGACTCCTGTGGTACCCAAGGAGTGACTGCTGATACTGGCCAGCTCCTGATTTGGGGTTCTCCTGTCTTACAGCTGCTGGAGCCTGTCCTCCTACTGGGGAAGGAACGTTTTGCTGGTGTAGATATCCGAGTCCGTGTAAAAGGAGGAGGTCACGTCGCCCAGATTTATGGTGAGTCGGGTTTAGGTGGAAGGAGGAGCCTAGGAATTTTTCAATAAACCAAGAGGCTGATGGGGATGGTAGTTACAGATAATTGCTGACTTACCTCTCTGCCTTCTCCTTTCCCTACAGCTATCCGGCAGTCCATCTCCAAAGCCCTGGTGGCCTATTATCAGAAATGTAAGTGAAGGCTGAGTAATTGGTCAGCTGAAATTCATCATTTCCATAACCTTCTGATTCCTGTTGGGCACTGGTGTGGGGGGTTATGACTTGAAAAAGCATGGTCTGAAATTAGTCTGTTAATTCATCTTTGGGGAGTATGGTTGGTGGGTGATTCCCTGCAATGCTCCCCATAGTGAGGACAGGTGAACTGGCCAGGATTTGACCTCATTTGGCCATTACAATCTGTGGGTTGGTTGGTGCGATTTTTGTTCTCCATTTGCAGGTGAGGAAATTTGAGAATGAGAGAGATCAGGATTTGCTCTGGGTCCCTTGGCATCTGCTTCTAAGACAGTATTTGTACTTGGGGCCAAATGAGGGTGAGCCTAGGTGTGCTGGCCAAGTGGTCAGTGCAGTCAGTCTGTCCTCTTCCTCCTCCCTCCTTCTAGATGTGGACGAGGCCTCCAAGAAGGAAATCAAAGACATCCTTATCCAGTATGACCGCACTCTGCTGGTGGCTGATCCTCGGCGCTGCGAGTCCAAGAAGTTTGGTGGACCTGGGGCCCGGGCTCGCTACCAGAAATCCTATCGTTAAGGCAACTGCTACCGTTGTGGGGTTTTTTGCAATAAATTTGGTATAAACCTTTTGAGATTTAAGAAGCTTGAATGTGGATGGGACCTCTGTTCTAAGAGGACAAGTACTGGAGCCGAGCCCTGGATCTCTGACCCTACCCATGTGGAGGCTCCAATCTGAAGTAACAGTTGTTTTCCACAGTCGCTTTCTACATCTTTCCCCTAGGCCTTAAAAGCCAAAGCCCAGGTCTTTACCCTCAGGAAGCCATCACTTAGGAAATTGCTTGTTCAGTACTATTTACCACAACTTCCTATCTTGATTCTGTTGATTCCCAGGGAGTTGGGGACAAGGGGCAGGATTAGTCAGGAGAGGTAGGAAGTGATGCAGAAATTTGACAACTCAGCTCCATATAGAAGGATGGAATGAGCTTTGTGTGGGCTGACTGGCCCCGGAAGGCCTTGCAGGGCAAGGTTAGAAGAAGGGATTGGTGATGCGCCCAAGGGTCCTTCAGGAAAAATCGAGGCTTGGACACTGGCTGCAGGCCATACATGGCACTGACCCAAGGAGCATGACGACACACTTGCCCTCCACTGATGGCTTCTGGATGAAGCCTCTTGAGCTGGTCAGGGTGCAGGGTCTGGAGGGTGGCAGTTAAGCCAGGGCCCGGGGGCTTGGGTAGATTATCTGATAAGCCCTGGAAGACCTTCCCTTGAGGATTGGTTTTTTGGTAGGGAAGGAGGGAGGGAGGAGAACCAACCCTCCCAGGGCTAGAAATTTGAATGGGAAGAAAGAGGATGAACAAGACCTAGGGCCAAAGATCTTGGGGGGGGGGGGGGGGCAGGTGGCCCTGGACAAGTAGCATGGATCCGTCAGCCTTAGGCCCCTCATCTTTAGAGTAAGTGGGACTTACTGACATCCCTTCCACCTCTGAAGTTTGGGTCCTAAAAGCTCCAGGGGGAGAGCTCTGAGAGCATTTGCTCCTTGTTTGGCTGAGGGTCTAGCCCCTCACCACCATCATCCTCCGATGTGTTCACTTACCAAAGCCCTAGCTCTGAAATATCTGGACTTGTTGCCAGAGCCATTACTTGGATTTAGACTGTTGGGTTCAGAAAGAATTGTTACTTAGGCAACTTTAAGAACTGATCCAGTAACCGGGACAGGAGCCAGATTGCAGATGGGAAAATGACAAATGAGCATTTTCCTACCCAGAAATGAAAGGGTTTTACGAGAGGATGGAAACTGGAAGAGTCCAGGAGCCGGATATGTGCCTTAAATGAGTGGAACTAGCTTTCCCAGGGAACCCGGGATAAGGGTAGGAACCCTGCTCCAAGGGAAGCCCCCATTTTCTCACTTGCCACACCTTTGCTCAGGTGGAAGATAGAACTCTGGCCTCTGAACAGGTTCCTTCCAACCTTAACTACATCTGGGCCTCCTTGCCGGCTCTGAGCTTTAGAGGGACGTGGCTTGCCTCCTCCCTCACCAGGAACAGCTGGGATGCATCTGGGGCTGAATGACTGCCTGTATACCCCACCCCCTCCCCTAGGGGGAGGAGGAAGATGCAAAACAGAATTCCCCCCCTCCTACTTGCCTTAGTTGAAGGGGGAGTGGAATGCTGGGAATGCTCCTGACTGGGAGCGTTGGCTGGGAATTTTCCTTCCTTCCCTTGGATGGCATCCTGGAAAGCCGGGGGCGGGAGAAGCATGGCCTGGGAATAGCCCTTATACGGTCGGTCGGTCCCTAGCCCGAGCCTTCCCTCCCCCCAGCTGCAGAGGGCCGCAGCCTGTTGGAAGCCATGGGGAGGGAGCCCATTACCCACAGAGCGCCATGTGGGTGGGAGCTTCTAATCCTGCAGCTGGACTGGAAGAGTCCAGAGAAGGCCCCGATTGTCCCCCTTCCCGCCTGTGGGTTTGCAGTAGGCAGAACCTGCAGGCGGAGAAGCCCCGTCTCTAAGGGGAAGACAAGCTCGATTGCCCGTCTTGGGCCAGATGTACCAGCCACTGCCAGGGCTCAGCCCACTTGGACCCAGCCGGAACTGGGGGGGGATTGGCAAAGTGGCTCGGACTCAGGTGCTGGAGTAGGGACTGCTGAGCAGCCCTCCGCCCTTCAGCCTGGGAAGCTGGGGGTCCCAGACCACGGAAGGACAGGCCCCTGGCTGAAGTCCCCACAGCTATTTCCTACATCCCATCCTCAGAAAGCCACTGCCTGGGGGAGGCTCACTCCCTGTGTTTCTCATTTCATACACACCACCCGGGGAAATAGGTACGTTTTACAGATAAGGAAACTGGCAAGTGGCGAGACTTGGGGGTCAGGGAGCTAATGAGTGTCAGGGGCGCTATCTGAACTCGCGGCATACAATCTGGAAGGAAAGGAAGGCCATTCAAGGGATCATTCTGGACTGGAAGAACCAAATCTCCCTGAGCATCAAACAGAAGGCCTGTTTGATGAAGCAACAGGAGTGATTGTTTTTCCAGCCAGAGACCCTGGCTTTGCCCCTCTGGGCTTTGAAGGCTGCAAGGAACTGATCTTCAGAGATGGGCTCCAGCCCAACCAGAACACTCGGGCTCCTGAATTGTTCCCAGGCTTCAAACCCACAAGGTTTCTGGCCTACGTCCAACTCTTCCCACTAGATAGACCAGGTTTCAGGCTTCCCAGGAGTTGTGTCTCTGCCCTTGGACCAGGAGCTTCCCCAAAGCACATGCCGTGTCCCCCATATCCAGCCACTAAGAATGAAAGAGCTTAAATCCATTTATTGGGGGGCTGGGGACTTTGTGTTTCTGGAGAGGAAGTGGGGGGCCGGGGTCAGTGCTAGGATAGAGAGGGGCTTGGGAGTTAGGGAGCATTCCCCCTTCAAGGTTAGGTGAAATATGGGGTATTTCCTTACCCAGATCCCCAAGCCCCCACACCCTTCGGAGAACTCCCCACAGTTTTGGGGGGACAGGAGTGGGGTGGACAGTTTTTGGATGGAGCTGTACAAGAGAAAACACCCCCATGTGCAAACGTAGAAAATAATATTAATTATTAATAACATTAAAGGCAGCCCCCTGTGGGTTTTCAAAGCACTTGATGGGCCCAGCAGACCTCTGTCCGGACCCCTGGGGAGTGGCCAGGAACCTGAGGCTCCGAGGCCACTCCAGAGCAGGCCCCAATTGTCCAGATCCTCACAGGGCCTTCGATATCTTCAAGTCTTTTTGGAGAGCCCTGACCCTGGCTCAGCTCACGTTCTAGGGGTGCCCTCGGCAGCGCCCTGTACCCGCCGCTGGCCCGGGAGGTCCAGGGAGGCCAGCAGAGGAGCGTGATTCAGGCGGACCTGGGCCTTGGCTGGACCCAGCCTGCCCCCTCCCCCCACTCGGATGCTGACAGTGGTAGAGTAGCTGGGCCGCGCCATGGGGGGTGGTGAGGGGGCTCGGGATGAGGGGGCCGAGGCCCAGGACCCCCGGGCTGGGGAGGGCCTCCAGGCCGCAGGAGCCTCCCCTTCTGGGACCCCCGCCCCTCTCCTTGCCAGACTCTGGCTGATACAAGAAGCGGCCAGATACCTGGACAAGGCGGCTGCACTTGACCCCAAGAGCTGGCGCCCCTGAGGAGGTAGGCTTGGGGCAGGGGGAGGGGGTGGGGCTTCGGGGGCTGGCTGAACAGCCTCTGGAACAGGGAGGTTCCAGGCTTCCTCCTCGGGGACCTCGGCCTCTGGGAGTCCACTGGCCTCAGTGGGGTGATGCTTTCCAGCAGGAGGAGGCTCAGGCCTCTGGGTGGCCAGTGGGGCCGTGGCCTGGGGTCGCAACGCCGGGACCAGAGCCACAGAGGCCTGAGCACAGGCCATGGGGAAGTTCACCTCCCGGACTAGGACGTGACCAAAAGCAGGTAGAGGCCCTGCAGGGAGAGAGCCAGAGGAAGAGTCACCTTCCCCCTTTCCTCCACCTCCCTCTGCCCACCCCGGCTTCACCTGCCCTCCCACCCAAGGCTCCTTGGTCCCAGAGGCTTACCGGGCTGAAGGTCCTCCTCCTCCTCTGGAGGGGCCAGGAGTTGGTGGGAGTGCACCAGGCCCCGGGCTCTCCTCCGGGAGCCGGCACCAGACACCTGGTTCCCGGCCCTCTGGAGTCTCTCGATGCGGTCACTGTACATCCGGGCTAGCTCGCGCACCCGCGTGGCCACCCTCTCCGACCCAGCGGTCCCCCCGGGGCCATCCCCGGTCCTGCTCCCATCGCCGCCCACCAGGAGCTGGGACAGGGAGCCCACTTGGCAGCCTGCCCTGAAATCGGACTCTTCCAGGATGAGCAAGGGCTCCAGAACGGTGCCCTGGGAGCCCCTGGCCTCCAGGGCCTGCCAGGCTCTCCGGATCTCCGAGCAGGAGTGGAACTCGGCAGTCTCTAAACTCTCGGGCTTGGTGGGAGAGCTGGGAGGCAGCTGTCCTTCTTCGGCTTCCTCCTCCCCCTCCTCCTCCCCCTCCTCCTCCCCCTCCTCCTCCTCTTCCTCCTCTTCCTCCTCTTCCTCCTCTTCCTCCGTCCAAGATGACTGGCTCTCCTGTCTGGACTGGGCTCCATCGTCCGCCTTTCCCGACGGGACTGGCGTCGCTGATGTAGCTGCCTCCGAGTCCTCCTCCTGAGCTGAGGCCTCGGAGCAGGGCTCCCCTTGTCCCAAGGAGGGTTCGGGGATCCTGGAACTGGGCTCACAGTTGGGAATTGGGGGAGCGTCTGGGAGCCCGGGAGCGTCAGAAACTGCCGCATTTCCGGGGACTTCGGAGCTGCCGCAAACGTCCGTGTCGTCCAGCCTCTCGAGGACGTGGAGGGGCGATGACCGCTGGTCTTTCAGTCGTGTCCCCTCCTCTTCTTCAGAGTACTCACCACTTAATTGGGCTGGGCTCTCGGGGCCGACGTTCCCAGAATGATTTGGAGACGCGGGCTCCCCCTGGAATCTGGGAGCTTCAGGAACTTCCAGGGGGGAAAGCTGGAGGAAGGAGAGGGAAAGGGTCAGGGCCGGGCAGCTGGTCTTCGGATGGTACGGGTCCCGAATCCGGGCCGTCTCGGCCACCACCAGCCCCGGCAAGGACC